>NC_140949.1:75093909-75491409 GCF_014529385.1 Adiantum capillus-veneris
CAGTGACTCAACAAGATGGACCATGCTACAAGTGTGGAGGTAATCATCGGGCCAAGAATTGTTCTCGTGTAGAGATAATTGGACATTGTTTGGAGTGTGCCATTACACACGTTGTTCCTAATTGTCCAAAACACCCAAACAAATAGGGGAAAACAACAATGAATGTTGTGGGAGTGTTACCTTATCCAAGTGGATCAGAGGCAGAACCCAAAATTCCTGTGAAGGTAGTGACTAGAGCCCAAGCAAAAGAAAATGCTGAGGAACAAGCTAATGAGGAGAAAGATCAACAACCCAAACAAGGGGAAACAACTAGTGTGTCAGTGAGGACTAGGAGAAAATCCTGGAAAGCCAAAAGAGACAGAATTAAAGCAAAAACAATTACAAATCAAACTGCACTACAAACAGAATTACAAGAGACAAAGGAGCAGTTAAAACAAGAACGAGAAAACAAAACTGTGGTGAGCGATAAGAAACCAAGGAAGGCGTCTTCCGGAGGAACTGTGTTGATAGACAAAGTCCTAGAGCCATTAGATGCTGCACTGGAAGTATATGAGGCTAGATTGAAACCCAACCAAACCCTAGAGCAACAAGGGATGAAATATCCTCATGTTGAGGTAGAGACTGAGAGGTTGAAAATGTGTAAGGAATTGGTAAAAACTGCACAGGAAATGATGGAGCCTGAAGCACCAATTCCACCTCCAGAAACAAAACCAAAAAGTGTTGGATTTGAAATGCCTAAGGCAAAGGTTTTTGAAACATTAACTCAAAAAGACCATATTAGGTAAAGTGGGAAAATCCCAATTCCCAGGTTGGACAACTTTCAATATATCATGTATAAAATATAGAGATTTTGTCAAAAATTTGAGTTTTCTTAAGGTCTCATTCCACTTTATGCACATACAATACACAATGAAAACAACTAAAATATCATGGTTTCAATCAATTGGATTATTAGGAGAGGAGTATATTGCATCCATTATCGTTGTCTATGTTCTAATGTCCTACCTACAACTTATCTCAACATGGAGAGCTTGGTTTCTAGGTCCACCACTTGTCCAAGTTAATGTAAAAGTGACTCAAGGTTCACAACTTGTGAAAGCAAGGATCCATTGAGGAATACAATCCACTTGGCTATTTTTCCTTAATTTATTGCATGTGACATTTAAGCAAGGTCCACTTCTAATCTATAACTTCTTAATTTGAGGCATGGGGCATACATAAAATATGTAGCATATGCTCTATTGCCTCATAGGAAGGTTGGTTTCAAGGTGCACTTATCCATGCTAGCCTATCTTGGAGAAATGATGGAGCTTGCTTCTCTCCTTGTTTCAATGGAGACTAGCTTGGACAAGTGGTGGACCTTTGCTTCTCTCTATGTTTCAATAGAGTTAGCTTGGACAAGTGGTGATCTTGGAACAAAACCCCCATGTAAAACATATCATGGGTATTCCAAGTGATTAGAAAGATTACCATTTAAGATATAACCTTATAGGTTGGACAACTAGATCTTGGCTTGGAGAAATGGTGGACCTTTGATTCTCTCCATGTTTCAATGGAGTCTATCTTGGAGAAATGGTGGAGCTTGCTTCTGTCCATGTTTCAATGGAGCCTAGCTTGAACAGTTGGTGGACCTTTGCTTCTCTCTATGTTTCAATAGAGTTAGCTTAGACACGTGGTGGATCTTCAAAATAAACCAACTACTATCAATGTTGCCTAGCTTGGACAAGTGGTGGAGTGTTTCTCTACTCCATGTTTCAATGGATCTTAGCTTGGACAAGTGTTGGACCTTAAAACAAAAACCCCATGTACAACATAGAATGGATTTTCTAGATTTCAATGGAGTCTAGCTTTAACAAATGGTGGAGCTTGTCTTCATCCATGTTTCAATGAAACTAGCTTGGACAAGTGGTGGACCTTGTAACAAACCCTCCCATGTACAACATATCATTGGTTTTCTAAGTGATGGGAAGGAATACCATTCAAGATATAAACTTATAGCTTGGATAAGTAGTTGACTTTAAAACCAAATTCATCATAATACAATGAAATACAGGTCAGCCAATTCCTAAATCTTGAGACCAAACCTCCCATGCTATTAGAGATAATATATTGGATAAGTGGTGGACCTTCTATTATTTTCCCATGCCTAGTTTAGACAACCGGTACACTTCGCAGCTATAAAGGTTGGACGAGTTGTGGAGCCTTGTTTCTATCCATGTTTTAATGGATCCTAGCTTGGACAAGTGGTGGACCTTGGAAAAAAGCTTCCATGTACAACATATATGAGGTTTTCCATGTTTTAATGGAACCTATCTTGGACAAATGGTGAAGCTTTCTTCTCTCCATGTTGATTTTGGAACTACCTTAGACAAGTGGTGGAGCTTTTCTTTTCTACTCTTCATAATACAATGAAGTATATGTTGGTTACATGGTGAATCTTAAGGCCAAACCTCCCATTTTACTAGAGATGATAGGTTGGACAAGTGGATCAACCTTCTATCATTTCTCCATGACTATATTGGACAATTAGTAGACATAACATCTCTCTACGTTGTCTAGAGATGAGCTTGGACAAGTGATGGACCCTGCTTCTCTCTCCCGTTGGTTTACTAGTTTGAAGACTCAGTATATATACTTTCTTAGATCTAGCTTGAACAAGTGGTGGACCTTGCATCCACAATCTTAATTCAGTATAAAAAAGTATATGAAAAAATAACATAGGAATCTTGGTTTGAAGGTCAAGCAATTAGGTTCCAAATGCACATAATAATATATTTTCCACCCATATTAAAAGAAAGTTAAATATGCACATAATAATATATTTTCCACCCATATTAAAAGAAAGTTAAATATGTTATTACCAAATTGACAAAGGTAACGTCCAAGAATTATATCTTTCCATCTTGTCAGATCTAAATCTTCATCAAGGCGACATGCATGTATACATCAACTTTCAAGCCATTCAAGAATACATGCACTTAGATTCCATAGTTTTGTTTTCAAAGTCTTTTAGGTTCTAAAACTCTTTCACATAAAGTATGTAATGACAAAATTCTTGAAGCAAACATTTGTGCCCAAGAAAAAGATCCCTCTCACATATTTAAAGTCCATGAATTCTCTGATCCACACTTACAAGTTTTATTTTGACATCAAACATCAATTCTTTCATAGTTCCAAATAAATGCAACCTCGATATGAATTGACAAAAAATGAATTTCTTTTACTATATGACCCAACATAGGCCCCAATCAAATAAAAAATGAGTCCCCAAAAATTTGGGTGCACTCTAGCAATACATCAGAGTCCCCTTACAATAGGATGCACTCCAATAGTACATTGAAGTCCCCTTAGAGTAGGGTGCACTCCATTCAAGTGTTCATAAAATTGACACACCTTTTATAAAAAAAAAAAAGACTATATCAAATTATACAAATGTTGAAAGATACACACTAGAATAAAAAAAGCATCTTATAGCCATATTTATTCAATGCTTTCGTGTTGACAAGTACACACCAAGGACATAATTTGTCTCAGAATCACTATACTGATTTACAATTGTGTTATATGTATAGACTCTCTTATCTCTTGCATACAACCATCCTACCAACCATGGAATTATGGTTCTCTGCAAGAAGTTTTGAAGTTGCTCGGAAGTTTGCCTCCACATCTTTGGAAATATAAGATATGTCCCTGGCATGTTCCACATCACCCTATATGGAGTGTCATCAAAAATTAAGGTATTGTTTGCATCCAAATCCTCAAATATCTTCCAAATATCACTCAGATTTTTGTGATAAACCCTTGTAAATCCTAACATGATATTTGGATTTTGGCAATTTTTGTTACTCATAAACACCTTGAACTTGGTATACTGCTCAGGAAAACACTTTTGTGTGATGTGTTGCACCCTTGTTAAGTTATAGCAACTCCATATCCATAGCTCAAAGTATTCAGCACAAAAATCCAAAAAACTTTGTGCGTCTGGTCGCACCACATGATAAACTTCATCTTTGTCCTCCACAAGTCGCATGTGTTGAGCCCAAGATGGCATAGAATCTCCATGTTTCATTTCAACTGTCTTGAGAAGTAACCCCTCTAGATCCAAGATAAGTACTCTTTTGATGTCCTTGAAAGCAAGTGGTAGGTGATAAGGAGGTGATTCATTCCTTGGACAAGGTCTTGGAGGAGGTTGGATGGGTAATTCAATAGTTTTCTTCAATTTATGCCAGCATATAGCCAATCCATTTTTCTGTAATGGTTCTGAAATTAAAGAACAAGAACACTTAATGCAAACACAACAATAGACATGATTTTTACATTGTCTACCCTAAGGTTTTATTAGATACCAAAATCCATCTATGATCTACTCATTAATAGAAAGAAAGTCAAATTAAAATCCTGACTCTTTTTTATGCTACACTCTCTCTTAGTCTCAATACCATGGAGTTCAACTAGACTTAAGTCAACTAATAACTACTACTTGTTGTTAAAGGTATGCTTGAAGTGTATAAGGCTTAACCAATGCTCTAGTGTAGAATGGGTATTTAGGTCTCAAGGTCTACCACTTATCCAAGCAAAGATCCATTTAGATATGGAAACCCAATTTTTCTTAATATAATGATATAGAGTGGACAAGTGGTGAATCCTGAGACCACCAAGCCACTCATGCTACTAGGGATAATAGGTTGGACAAGTGGTGGACCTTGAATGTAAACCCCCCATGTACAAAGTATCAGGGGTTTTGGGTATTTCAATGGACTCTAGCATCTTGGAAACATGGTGGAGCTTACTTCTCTCCATGTTTCAATGGAGTCTATCTTGGATAAATGGTGGAGCATCATTCTCTCCATGTTTCAATGGAGCCTACCTTGGACAAGTGGTGCATGTTTGTTTCTCTCTATGTTTGAACAGATCTAGCTTGGACAAGTGGTGGACCTTGGAACAAAATCCCCATGTAAAACATATTATGGACATTACAAGTGGTGAGAAAAAATACCATTCAATATATAACCTTATAGGTTGGAAAAGTGGTGGACGTTAACACCCAATTATTATTAATATAATGACATAGAGTGGACAAGTGGTGAATCTTGCGACCAAACCTACTAGGAAAAGTACGTTGGACAAGTGGTGGACCTTGAATGCAAACCCCCCATGTACAAAATATTACTCATGCTACTAGGAATAATTTGGTATTAAGGTCCATGTTTCAATGGAGCCTAGCTTGGAAAAGTGGTGGACCTTTGTTTCTCTCTATGTTTCAATAGAATTTTCTTGGACAAGTGGTGAACCTTGGAACAAAACCCCCATGTAAAGCATGTCATGGGCATTACAAGTGGTGAGAAAAAATACCATTCAAGGTATAACCTTATAGGCTGGACAAGTGGTGGACCTTAGCACCCAATTCCTCTTATTATAATGACATATAGTGGAAAAGTGGTGAATTGTGAGACCAAACCTACTAGGGATAATAGGTTGGAGAAATGGTTGACCTTGAATGTAAATCACCCATGTACAAAATATCATGGGTTTTGCGTATTTCAATGGAGCCTAGCATCTTGGAGACATGGTGGAACTTACTTCTCTCCATGTTTTAATGGAGCCTATCTAGGAGAAATGGTGGAGGTTCCTTCTCTCCATGTTTCAATGGAGCCTAGCTTGGACAAGTCGTGGACCTTTGTTTCTCTCTATGTTTGAATATGGTTAGCTTGGACAAGTGGTGGATCTTGGAATGAAACTCCCATGTAAAACATATCATGGGCATTTCAAGTGGCGAGAAAGGATACCATTTAAGATATAACCTTATAGGTTGGACAAGTGGTGGACTTTAACACAATATAATGACATAGAGTGTACAAGTGGTGAATCTTGAAACCAAACCACTCATGCTACTAGGGATAATAGGTTAAACAAGTGGTGGGCCTTGAAATAAAACCCCCTAGAGTGTTTCAATGGATCCTAGCTTGGAAACATGGTAAAGCTTGCTTCTCTCCATGTTTCAATGCAGCCTATCTTGGATAAATGGTGCAGCATCATTCTCTCCATGTTTCAATGGAGCCTAGCTTGGACAAGTGGTGGACCTTTGTTTCTCTCTATGTTTAAATAGAGTTATCTTGGAAAAGTGGTGGACCTTGGAACAAAAACCCCATGTAAAACATATCATGGGCATTACAAGTGGTGAGAAAAAATACCATTCAATATATAACCTTATAGGTTGGACAAGTGGTGGACCTTAACACCCAATTATTCTTAATATAATGACATAGAGTGGATAAGTGGTGAAATTGGGACCAAACCTACTAGGGAAATAGGTTGGACAAGTGGTGGACCTTGAATGTAAACGCCCCATGTACAAAATATCACTCATGCTACTAGAAATAATTTGGTATTAAGGTCCATGTTTCAATGCAGCCTAGCTTGGAAAAGTGGTGGACCTTTGTTTCTCTCTATGTTTCAATAGATTTATCTTGGATAAGTGGTGTACCTTGGAACAAAACCCCCATGTAAATCATGTCATGGGCATTACAAGTGGTGAGAAAAAATACCATTCAAGCTATAACATTATAGGTTGGACAAGTGGTGGACCTTAACACCTAATTCCTCTTAATATAATGACATAGAGTGGACAAGTGGTGAATCATGAGACCAAACCTACTAGGGATAATAGGTTGGACAAGTGGTGAACCTTGAATGTAAACCCTCCATGTACAAAAAATTATGGGTATTGGGTATTTCAATGGAGCCTAGCAACTTGGAGACATGGTGGAGCTTATTTCTCTCCATGTTTCAATGGAGCCTATCTAGGAGAAACAGTGGAGGTTCCTTCTCTCCATGTTTCAATGAGCCTAGCTTGGACAAGTGGTAGACCTTTCTTTCTCTATATGTTTTAATAGAGTTAGCTTGGACAAGTGGTGGACCTTGGAATGAAACCCCCATGTAAAACATATCATGGGCATTTCAAGTGGTGAGAAAGGATACTATTTAAAATATAACCTTATAGGCTGGACAAGTGGTGGACTTTAACACATATTTCTTCTTAATATAATGACATAGAGTGTACAAGTGGTGAATCTTGAGACCAAACCACTCTTGCTACTAGGGATAATAGGTTGGACAAGTGGTGGACCTTGAATGTAAACCCCTCATGTACAAAATTATGGGTTTAGGGTATTTCAATGGAGCCTAGCTTGGAGACATGGTGGAGATTGCTTCTCTCAATGTTTCAATGGAACCTATCTTGGAGAAATGGTGGATCATACTTCTCTCCATGTTTCAATGGAGCCTATCTTGGACAAGTGGTGGGTCTTGGAACAAAACCCCTTTGTAAAACATAGCATGGACATTACAAGTGATGAGGAAAAATATCATTCAAGATATAACCTTATAGGTTGGAAAAGTGGTGATGGACCTTGATAAGTGGTGAAGGATACCATTTAAGATATACCCTTATAGGTTGGACAAGTGGTGGACCTTAACACCCAGTTATTCTTAATATAATGACATAGAGTGGATAAGTGGTGAATCTTAAGACCAAATCACTCATGCTACTAGGTATAATACGTTAGAGAAGTGGTAGACCTTGAATGCAAACACCCCATGTACAAAATATCATGGTTTTAGGGTGTTTCAATGGAGCCTAGAATCTCGGAGACATGGTAGATCTTGATTCTTTCCATGTTTGAATGGCACCTATCTTGGAAAAATGATGGAGGTTACTTCTCTCCATACTTCAACGGAGCCTAGCTTTGACAAGTGGTGAACCTTTGCTTCTCTCTATGTTTGAATAGAGTTAGCTTGGACAAGTGGTGGACCTTTGCTTCTCTCTATGTTTGAATAGAGTTAGCTTGGACAAGTGGTGGACCTTGGAATGAAACCCCCGTGTAAAACATATCATGGGCATTTCAAGTGGTGAGAAAGGATACCATTTAAGATATAACCTTATAGGTTGGACAAGTGGTGGACCTTAATACATAGTTCTTCTTAATATAATGACATAGAGTGTACAAGTGGTGTATCTTGAGACCAAACCACTCGTGCTACTAGGGATCCTAGCTTGGACAAGTGGTGGACCTTGGAAAAAAGTCCCCCTGTACAACATAGATGAGTTTTTTCATGTTTTAACGGAAGAGAGATTCGACAAATGGTGGAGCTTGCTTATCTCCATGTGGATTTTAGAACTAGCTTGGACAAGTGGTGGAGCTTTGCTTTTTTACTCTTCATAATACAATGATGTATAGGTTGGTTACATGGTGAATCTTAAGGCCAAACCTCCCATCTTACTAGAGATGATAGGTTGGACAAGTGGTCAACCTTCTATCATTTCTCCATGCCTATAATTAGACAATTAGTAGAACTAGCATCTTTCTATGTTGTCTAGAGCTGAGCTTGGACAAGTAGTGGACCTTGCTACTCTCTTCCCTTGGATTATTAGTTTGAAGACTCATTATATATACTTGCTTAGATCTATATAATTACTCATTAGTTAGGTTACAAGTGGGTATGTAATTTGTTAGCCTCAAGGGACTTTGAATATTGAATAGTAAGACCAAGTGCTGGTTTGAAGATCTTTTGCTTATCTAAACTAGACTCTAACTCAATAATAAGTTTCATAAGTTCCACGAATTGTCCTATCTAGGCTCCAAAAGAGTCTTAATTGGTTTGTGCTAGATTATAACTTCCTTGATGGGGTAGAATCCTAGAAAAATGAGGCACTATAAGTTTTACCTTAGCTCAAATGGATTTTTCACTTAAACTCGACTGCAATTTGGCTATCTAGTCTTTGTCTCGATGGAGTTTAACACTAGATACATAGTAGTGATATTTAAGCTTCATGTCTCTTCACTTGATCGAGATATGAGACCATACTTTCAAGGTCACCACTTGTCTTACCTAAAGACCAATGTGAGACATGGGAGCAAGAAAGCCATCCGATATTGTTTTAAGGACTATTACATAGGCAATCAATAACTTAAGTAAAGAAAAAAAACTTGGATCTTTCACAATTAATAACTTAAGTAAAGCCAAAAAGACTTGGATCTTTGACAGTTTTTTTCAAACTAAAAAAGCACAATCTCATGCTAACAAAACTATAAATCACAATTGAAAGGTTTGAACAAGAAAAAGATCAACAATCTTAATAAGAAGGATACTTTTCATTTCATTTGATGATTACAAACTAAAATAAAGTCTCTCAAGAAATTGATAAACAAAAAATGTAGGTGACTGCTTCATTATTTTGAGCAAAAATATCAAAATCTCTATTGATTGAGCTCCATCTAGTAGTATCCTTTGTAAGATCCTGCAAGAAGGAATAAAAAGAAAGATTTGTTAGATACCATGCACATGAGTGTTCAAGCATGTGTATCAAGAATATATGACATGTCACTAGTACCTTAGGGTTGCTTTCTATCCAGCCTTAGAAGATTGTTCTCAGCTTTCACCTTATTTATATAAGCCTTTGCTGTGGTTGCCTTCAAAACTCCTTTTGTGTTACAACCCAATTGCCTAGCTAAAGTGGTCAATTGTGACGCCTTCATGCTTTCAATGGGTGTACGCTCCTTTGCCAAGATCTCTTGTATTTGGGCTCTTCTCATTTCATTGCGGTGGCTTGTGTCACTTGCATCTTCAATGATAGTTTCATCTCTGTCACCTTTTGCAGGTGGTATTCTTCTTGTAAAGAACACCTTAGCTGACCAAACATCATTTTTCTGCTTCCAATACTCCATGATTTGTTTGTATTCACTATCATTTGTCACTATAGGTTGTCCATAACGATTAGAAGCAATTAAATCACGCACATCCCTTCTCTCATCAAGCTGAATCAAGTATGGCAGTAGCTCCTCCAAGAGCATATTGTCAACCATCTTCTCAGCATCAAATTGTGGTGGAAAAATGCAATTGTTTGCTGGTGAAATACATCCCTTGTAAGGAGAGTCATCAATAAGCACTGTTCTTTGTGGATCACATTCAAACCCCATGGCAATTTTGGCTAGAGGCTTGAACATTGCCTCAACGTTTGGATTGTCGGGTCTAAACAATTTTTGAGTTTGAGCGGTGTAGCAAACATCTTGCGACCAAATTGCAAAGAAAGGCAATGTATCCTCAGCTAAGTTGTTTAGTGCTGCAAGGATTTGATACACATTATTCCTAGTAGCTGTCGACCAAATTGCAACATTAAACCTTTGTAAAATAGTCTTCAAGAATTGGATGCAACCTGGCCTGAGTATAAATATCTTTTTGAATCCATTTGCACTGAGTTGTGGTGTGAGGATGGTTGAGGGGAACGTTTCAACAATAGACCATTTAAATCCAATATAATTGTAAGCATGGATTTCTCAACATCTACGCTACATGACGTAGTACCAATTGGCAATAGCTCGTGAGTGGACTTTTCAGTCTCTTTTGATGTATGTTGCATTTTTGAAGCATCGATTTCTTGGTTCTCATTATTGGAAGCTTGCTCAAGTTGCACAACACTAGACTCTAGTATAGAAATATCATCCATCTTGGGCACTTTAGAAACCGTAGAATCTATGGATTCTATAGTTGTTGACTGAACCATAGGAGCGTTATCCATCCCAGTTTGTGAATCTAAGAAAACACACACACAAATGGTATCTCAAAACCACTAGAATTTTATTCACCATATTTATATGTAGAACTCCTAGTAAGAAATTTATTTAAGGTAAAGTCGTTGTTAGAATCCTTGCAACCATTTTCAGCATTCGTACACCAAACACCACTTGTCTAAAATACAATCTACTAACTCAACATTTTCCATCCTACACTTTATTAAAGATGAGTACTTAAAGTGAAAACTAAAAGCCACCCTTGTTGAGGAAACATGGATACAAGGTCCACCAAATGTCCAACTTAGACTACAAGAAAGTAATTAGAGATTTGGCTTAGATTTGGATTCAAAGGCCACCACTTATTCAAGTAAGATAACTCCACTTGTTTAAGACAGTAATGTTTGAAGCCCCACCACTTGTCCAACCTAGACATTGATTAAATTTTGGTAAGATTTATCACAAATCTAGAGTAGAATCAAGATTCTATGGCCAAGGTAGTCAAATATGTTAGACAACACAAAAAGCATAAGAGCACTCTAGATTCTCGTTGAGCATAAACTAAACAATAATCAAATGTTATATTCACTTGAGATTTCATCCATGAAAAATGAAAATGATGCATGTACTTGAGATTTCCATCCATGTACAATACTTTACAATGTCAAGTAAAGTTATAGTCAGCAAACAACTCTTCTCCTGCTTCAACTTGACAAATAGTCTCAATGCATACATGGCCATATTCTTCTGACTTGATGTGTGAAGAGGTGCATTTATGCCAAGGTGGCAAATTTGGATCAAATGTATAGCGTACGTTGGGACAGACATTTGTACTGTGAGAACTATTTATATAGCCCGACACGTTTCCTTCTTCTACACAACCAATAATGTATGATTGATCTTCCTCTTCTTCTATGTTTGGATCCTCTAGAAGAGAATATTTATAAGCTCTTGGAAATATTTTGCATATCTTTTTCCAGTCTTGAAATCTATACTTATGCCCTCCATAGTTTAGAATAGTCAAACCACTTTCCAGGGTAGTATGCACAAATAGCCCATAACCAGCTCCTTCAATACATGAAAGTCGCACTTCAAAATCCACACCGTTAATATGGAAAATTACATCTTTGGGAATAGGAAAAGTTGGTGTCCCAAAAGGATCTTCATGCCAATCATAGTGTGAAATACATCTAGATTTTATATCACTTAACTCCTTTGTGTCTGCAAAAAGAAGAAAATATTATGCATAAAATAATGACAATATCAAAGAAAGATATCATTATTTTATAGTCCAATAGGTCCATTGTATGGAAGACTTAGAGTGCCTCTTACATGGTGCCTCCAAGGTTTCCAAAAAATAAAATCATTGGAAAAAAAAGGCCACTGTGTCTCCAATCTATTGCCCATTTGAAGCATAGAGAGAACCAAGGTCCACCACTTGTCCAAGCTAGACATGGAGCATTGACACAAGATCCAACACTTATCCAAGAACCCTATAGTATATGTGGTAACATGGGATGCATTGATGCAACAAAAGTAGTCTAGCCTCCTCATCCATCTCTTTTTTCTTGTAGCCTAGAGGGATTAGTTTCAAGGTCTATCACTAGTCAAAAACTACACATAGAACATTGATACAAGGTTCCACCACATGTGAAACCTATCATCTCTAGTAGCATGGATGGTTTGATATCAAGGTTCATCGCGTGTCCTACCTATACTCTATTGTAGCATATAGATTCTGGTTTGGTGGTACTACACTTGTCCAAACTTGGCTTGTTGTTGATATCTGGAGGTAATCAAGGGTCCTCCACTTGTCCAAGTTAGGCATATAAAACAATTGCAAGGTCCACCATGTGTACAACATATGATTGATTATAGCATGCATGGTCTTATTTCATGGGCAACCATCTTCTCTCCAACATGTGTCCAACCTCGGCTCCATTGAAGCATGGAGAGAAGCAAGGTCCACCACTTATCAAAGCTATTATTTTCTCCCAGTGCTTTCAAAACCCATAATACGTTGTACATGGGGGGGGGGAATTCTTGTTTCAAGGTCCACCCCTTGGCTAAGATTGGATCCATTGAAACATAAAGAGAAGCAAGCTCTACCATTTGTCCAAGCTAGGAGCCATTGAAACATGAAAACCCCATAATATGTTGTATACGAGGGGTGTTTTTCAAGGTCTACCACTTGTCTAAGCTATGGTCCATTGGAACATGGAGAGAATCAAAGCTCCACCACTTTTCTAAGCTAGGATCCATTGAAACATGGAGAGAAGCAAGCTCCATTGTTTGTCTAAGCTAGGCTCCATTGGAACAAGGAGAAAACAAGCTCCACCACTTGCCTATTATTGCATAGAGATTCTGGTTTGAAGGTCCACCACTTGTCCAACCTTGCCTTCATGTATGGAGATAATCAAGAGTGCAATGCTTCTCTAAGCTAGGGACATAAAAGAGTTTCAAGGTCCACTACATATACGATCTATGATGGGTTGTAGCATGGGAGGTTTTATTTTAAGGTTGACCACTTCTCCAGCTCCGCTTGTCCAACCTCAGATCCATTGAAGAATGGAGAATAAAGGTGTACCAACTCTCCAAAATAGGCAGGACAATCTCTATAAAACCCATGAATTGTTAATATATGCTATGCTGTGGAGTTTTGTTTGAAGTTCCACTCCTTATCCAAGCTACAATCCATTGAAGCATGGAACTAAGTAAGATATATCTCTAGTCCAAGATAGGATCCATTGAAACATAGAGAGAATCAAGGTCCACCACTTGTCCAAGCTATGCATGGGTAATTGATATAAGGACCACTACGTTTTCACCTATACTATGCTCTATCATGGATGGTTTCATATCCCACCAATTTTCCAACCTATTTAGTAGGTTGTATTATGGGGGTTTGGTTTCAAGGTACTTCACTTGTCTGAGGTGGGTTCCATTGAACCATGGAGAGAAACTATGTCTACCACTTGTCCGAAATATGCTCCTTTAAAACATAAAAACAAGGTCCACCACTTGTCCAAGCTAAAGTTTCTCTCCATTGAAAGCATGGAGAGAAAACAAGGTCTACCACCTGTCCAAAATATGCTCCATTGAAACATAAAAGCAAGGTCCACCACTTGTCCAAGCTAATATAACAAATGGGTGTTGGTTACAAGGTGTACCACACTTGACTAAACTAGTCTTCATGCAAGGTCTACCACATGTCCAAGCTATATGAGCTTGTTTTGAAGGTCTACCACACCTCTTGAAATTAGGATCCATGTAAGGTCCACCTTTTGTCAAGCTATGCATTTAATGAGTACTAAAACTAAGTAAATTGCAGTACTTAAATACCTTTCCAAGCTCATTAAGATTTTGGTCTCTAAGGCAGGCCACCACCACATGTCTAATCTATGCTCTAATTGATTACTTATGCTAGTTCTCAAAGTCCAAACATAAGCTCCCTTCTAGCAAGGTTAGTTTAAATTTAGGCTCCAGCACCTGTCTAAGCTAGGTTCAATTTATGAAGCATCACCATTTAACCATGCTACGATCTAATGTATCATATCAAGGGGGTATTGATAAAAGGTCCAAAACTTATTGAGTTCAAGCTCTTAAGTAATTAAGTCTTTTGTGAGTATTAAATGTTTTAGTTTTAGTCTACAGATCCACCATTCAAAAACTCAAGTAATTTACTATTTACATTCAAACCTTGAATGCTTGAGATAAAAATACAAGCTCAATCAATACTATATAAAGCAAAATCTAACATTAAGAGTATCAAATCAGTAACAAGAAACACTAACATGCACAAGAAACTCAAAACATACGTGTCTCCATTTCCAAAAAGTCCTCCATTGACAGAGGATGGTGTTGTTGTTGTTCTTCTTCTCTTTGTGGAGAGCACTCCTCTGTAACAGGCACAATGTCGCCTGATTGCGAAGTGGATTGTTGAAGTCCAGCCCATTTTTCTATATCTTCATGAGACTTAACAAAGTCTAGCAGCATGGTCTCCATGCTTTTTGCCTCCTCCACACTATCAATTAAGCAGATGACTTCTTTTTTCTGTTGTATTCCTTCTTGTGCAACCAAGGAGCCATCACCAAAAACATCAACAAGCTTGCGGTCTTCAAAACAATATGTACGAATGTAGTGCTTGACCAAAGCTCTTTTTTTGGCCTCCAAATATTGCAAATCTGACATATCGTTATCTGCTACTTGAAGAGAGAACAATCAATTGGCATGGGATGTTCCTCTGATCTTCTTCTCAGGTCTTCAAATGCATTGCCTTGTCCCAAGAAGGCAATAACTGTTAGGAATTGAATTGCTCCTTTGCAAGGAGCTGATGGAAAGTGATGCAATGCACCACAACAATGGTAGCTCAGATTATCTCCCATGGCGTGAAAGGCACATTGCAATTTTGTGAAGTTAGTGAAATCCACAAATGCAAGAAAGACAAATCCAGGATCTGTTGACCCTCCAGCAATAGCCAAGATCCCATCCAAAGCATTGTTAAATGTCTCCTCACTCCACTTCAAATTGCCTCCAACGTTTTTTGTCATATCTAAAACACATAAGCCAATAGGCACTTTATTATTGAAGTGGCGCATCAAGTAGAGATTGCCTTCCATTTGTAGGCTCACCACATAGATTGACCATGGCAAATCTCTAGGCTCAGTTTTCTCCTTTTGAAGGTGAATTGCCCATTGCATGTATTTTATTGCTCCATCTGGAAAAGCCATTTTCTTTGTTCCACGCGTCAAACTAGATCTGATCCATTCCTCGCATAGCATTAAAATTGTTTTATAAACAACATCATTGATGTTATACATTTTGACCACCTCCTCCCAGTCTTTACATGGTGAAGACTCATTCAAATTGTTGAAGCCTTCAAGAAGTGCATCTTGAATCAATTTGTCTTGCTTCAACTGCTTGATTCGATCATACATGTCAGTTGCATCACCATCCTTTGCACTCTTTGACAGTAAAATCTTCTCATCTCTAATCTCTTCTTGAATAGTCTTTACCTCTGATTCCTCAAGGCCACAAAGATATCTAAATACAGTTGTTGGGGGTTTCTTATTCTCCTCTTCTAGATTTTCAATGATTTCTATCCAGCAATCATAAACTAAATCAGAGTAGGTGACCATGTGTGCCTGTTTAGCAATCCAACTTGCTGCTGCACTCATTCTTGCCAATCGAAGAAAACCCTGAAAAGAAATAGAGAAATAATTAAACTATTGAGCAAGATTTGTTAATTAAACACTATCAAAAAGACAAAGAAAATAACTTACATCCCATCCGGCACGAGATGCATGTCCCTCTGCAATTCCACTTGCTGCCTTTGGTGGTCGTCCTGAGAAGATCCATTGACTCCGTAAATGTCTCAATATTTGGCTGTAAGGTTGCTTGACATACAATGCCTGAGCCTCCTCATTTGCAATGGCAGATATAGCAGTTGCAACAAATGGAGGAGCATTCACAACAATGCGAGCCTTCCTAAATTTATACACGCTAATCAGTCTTTCAAAGATCTCTTTGTTGTTTTGTTCATTGTGAAGCAAAACTTTTGCAGCATAGATTGAATGCTGCCCATCAAGAATCCAATAATGATAATCTTTAATTTTTTGCTCCTCTACCTCTTCTACTGCCAAAGGAGTCCCCTTCTTTGATTTTGCATTTCGAACAGGCATCAAATATGCACATGCTGCAGGCTTGGTCGTACTCCGTGAAAATCCAAATAACACACTTTCAGCGTGTTTTTTATCCATAATACGTGCATTATAGTGATCAGGAGCAAGCCAACAATTTTGAATAGGGATATCAAATTCCCTATATTGGAAAGGAAAATAATTTATGTACTTATTCATTCCACCTGTATCTTTTTCTTGTCCTTTCATGGCCTCAGCTTCTAAAACATCTGGATCCACAATTCTCATCTTTGACATTGAACCCTCTGTTGATGAGGATGCCAAAGATGCCTTGTCTACATCCAAAATGGAGCTAGTTCGCTTAGCTTCTACTTTCTGCACTTTTGCTTGCTTCTTTGTGGATGGTGGTCGTGAAGCTTTCACCTTTTTTCGTTGTAGTGTGGCAATGATGGAGCTTTGAAGTTGATCTGCTGTGATATTTGGATTTGATTCTGCAAACTTCCATCCTCGAGAAAACATTGTCTCTTCTTTGTTTCTAGACATGCGCTCCAATGCATATGCTCCTGGAGATAGTTGAAATTCTAGATTCATTGGAACTAGAATGTCAATGCATTCCACCTCTGGATGACTATCAACTACAGAGACAGATGCTTCCACAACTTGTCCAACATCTTCAAACAAGCTGTCATTATCCTTTTTGGCAATAAATAGATGCACCTTATGAAATTGTGCACCCTCTATACCATGTATGTCCAAATACCATTTCCTAAGATCATTGCAAGTATAGTCAACTGAGACAGCAACCCTTGCAACCTGTTTTTTTGGAGCCATCTTTCCTGAAACAAAAAAAACCAAATGTTATTTTAACATATACTTTTTTGTAATGGATTAAGTTTGTGTGAATACAAGTTCCACCACTTGTTCAAGCTAGATCTAAGCAAGTATACATAGTGATCATTTAAGCTAGTAAACTAAGGGAAGGGAGAAGTAAGGTCCACCACTTGTCCAAGCTTAGCTCTAGACAACATGGAGAGATTGGAGGTCTACTAATTGTCTAATATAGGCTAACTATATTGAAACATAGAGAGAAGCAAAGGTCCACCACTTGTCCAATCTAGGGTCCATTGAAACATGGAGAGAAGGATGCTCCACCATTTGTCCAAAATAGGCTCCATTGAAACATGAAGAGAAGCAAGATGCACCATGTCTTTGAGATGCTAGGCTCCATTGAAATACCTTAAACCCATGATATTTTGTATATGTGGGGTTTAAATTCAAGGTCCACCACTTGTCCAACCTATTATCCCTAGTAGCATGAGTGGTTTGGTCTCAAGATTCACCACTTTTCCACTCTATGTCATTATATTAAGAAGATCTGGGTGTTAAGGTCCACCACTTGTCCAACCTATAAGGCTATATTTTAAATGGTATTATTTACCACCACTTGGAATGCACATGATGGTTTTTACATAGGGGTACGGTTCCAAGGTCCACCACTTGTCCAAGCTAACTCTATTGAAACATAGAGAGAATCAAAGGTCCACCACTTGTCCAAGCTAGGCTCCATTGAAACATGGAGAGAAGGATGCTCCACCATTTGTCCAAGCCAGGTTTGATTGAAACATGAGGAGAATCAAGGTGCACCATGTCTCCAAGATGCTAGGCTCCATGAAATATCTTAAACCCATGATATTTCGTACATGGGGGTTTACATTCAAGGTCCACCACTTGTCCAACCTATTATTCACTAGTAGCATGAGTGGTTTGGTGTCAAGATTCACCACTTTTCCACTCTATGTCATTATATTAAGAATATCTGGGTGTTAAGGTCCACCACTTGTCCAACCTATAAGGCTATATCTTAAAGGGTATTCTTTCTCACCACTTGGAATGACCATGATAGGTTTTACATGGGGGTTTGGTTCCAAGTTCCACCACTTTTCCAAGCTAACTCTATTGAAACATAGAGAGAAGCAAAGGTCCACCACTTGTCTAAGCTAGGGTCCATTGAAACATGGAGAGAAGGATGCTCCACCATTTGTCCAAGATAGGATCCATTGAAACATGAAGAGAAGCAAGCTGCACCATGTCTCCAAGATGCTAAGATCCATTGAAATACCTTAAACCCATGATATTTTGTACATGGGGAGTTTACATTCAAGGTCCACCACTTGTCCAACCTATTATCTCTAGTAGCATGAGTGGTTTGGTCTGAAGATTCACCACTTTTCCACTCTATGTCATTACGTTAAGAAGATCTGGGTGTTAAGGTCGACCACTTGTCCAACCTATAAGGGTATATCTTAAAGGGTATTCTTTCTCACCACTTGAAATGTCCATGATATGTTTTACATGGGGGTTTGGCTCCAAGGTCCACCACTTGTCCAAGCTAACTCTATTGAAACATAGAGAGAAACAAAGGTCCACCACTTGTCCAAGCTAGGCTCCATTGAAACATGGAGAGAAGGATCCTCTACCATTTGTCGAAGCTAACTCTATTGAAACATGGGGGGTTTACATTCAAGGTCCACCACTTGTCCAACCTATTAACGCTAGTAGCATGAGTGGTTTGGTCTCAAGATTCACCACTTTTTCACTCTATGTCATTATATTAAGAATATTTGGGTGTTAAGGTCCACCACTTGTCCAACCTATAAGGCTATATCTTAAGGGTTATTCTTTCTCACCACTTGGAGTGACCAGCATAGGTTTTACATGGGGGTTTTGTTTCAAGGTCCACCACTTGTCCAAGCTAACTCTATTGAAACATAGAGAGAATCAAAGGTCCACCACTTGTCCAAGCTAGGGTCCATTGAAACATGGAGAGAAGGATGCTCCACCATTTGTCCAAGATACGCTCCATTGAAACATGAAGAGAAGCAAGCTACACCATGTCTCCAAGATGCTAGGCTCCATTGAAATACCTCAAACCCATGATATTTTGTACATGGGGGGTTTACATTCAAGGTCCACCACTTGTCCAACCTATTATCTCTAGTAGCATGAGTGGTTTGGTCTCAAGATTCACCATTTTTCCACTCTATGTCATTCTATTAAGAATATATGGGTGCTAAGGTCCACCACTTGTCCAACTATAAGGCCATATCTTAAACTTTATTCTTTCTCACCACTTGGAGTTACCAAGATAGGTTTTACATGGGAGTTTGGTTCCAAGGCCCACCACTTGTCCAAGCTAACTCTATTGAAACATAGAGAGAAGCAAAGGTCCACCACTTGTCCAAGCTAGGCTCCATTGAAACATGGAGAGAAGGATGCTCCACCATTTGTCCAAGATAGGCTCCATTGAAACATGAAGGGAAGCAATCTGCACCATGTCTCCAAGATTCTAGGATCCATTGAAATACCTTAAACCCACGATATTGTTTACATGTGGGGTTTAACGTCAAGGTCAGTCACTTTTCCAAGCTATTATCCCTAGTAGCATGAGTGGTTGGGTCTCAAGATTTACCACTTTTCCACTCTATGTCGTTATATTATGAAGATCTAGGTTCTAAGGTCGACCACTTGTCCAACCTATAAGGCTAGATCTTAAAGGGTATTATTTCTCACCACTTGGAATGACCATGATATGTTTTACATGGGGGTTTGGTTTCAAGGTCCACCACTTGTCCAAGCTAACTCTATGGAAACATAGAGAGAAGCAAAGGTCCACCACTTGTCCAAGCTAGGCTCCACTGAGACATTTAGAGAAGGATGATCCCCCATTGGTGGAAGATAGGCTTCATTGAAACATGAAAAGAAGCAAGTTGCACCATGTCTCCAAGATTCTAGGATCCATTGAAATACCTTAAACCCACGATATTGTTTACATGTGGGGTTTAACGTCAAGGTCAGTCACTTTTCCAAGCTATTATCCCTAGTAGCATGAGTGGTTTGGTCTCAAGATTCACCACTTTTCCACTCTATGTCATTATATAAAGAAGATCTAGGTGTTAAGGTCGACCACTTGTCCAACCTATAAGCGTATATCTTAAAGGGTATTCTTTCTCACCACTTGAAATGTCCATGATATGTTTTACATAGGGGTTTGGTTCCAAGGTCCACCACTTATCCAAGCTAACTTTATTCTTCTCATAGAGAGAAGCAAAAGGTCCACCACTTGTCCAAGCTAGGCTCCATTGAAACATGGAGAGAAGGATGCTCCACCATTTGTCGAAGCTAACTCTATTGAAACATGGAAGGTTTACATTCAAGGTCCACCAGTTGTCCAACCTATTAACGCTAGTAGCATGAGGGGTTTGGTCTCAAGATTCACCACTTTTTCACTCTGTGTTATTATATTAAGAATATTTGGGTATTAAGGTCCACCACTTGTCCAACCTATAAGACTATATCTTAATGGTTATTCTTTCTGACCACTTGGAGTGACCATGAAAGGTTTTACATGGGGGTTTGGTTCCAAGGTCCACCACTTGTCCAAGCTAACTCTATTGAAACATAGAGAGAAGCAAAGGTCCACCACTTGTCTAAGCTAGGGTCTATTGAAACATGGAGAGAAGGATGCTCCACCATTTGTCCAAGATAGACTCCATTGAAACATGAAGAGAAGCAAGCTGCACCATATCTCCAAGATCTAGATCCATCGAAATACCTTAAACCCACGTTATTTTGTACATGGGGAGTTTACATTCAAGATCAACAATTTGTCCAACCTATTATCGCTAGTAGCATGAGTGGTTTGCTCTCAAGATTCACCACTTTTCCACTCTCTATCATTATATTAAGAATATTTGGGTGTTAAGGTCCACCACTTGTCCAACCTATAAGACTATATCTTAATGGTTATTCTTTCTCACCCTTGAAAGACTATATCTTAATGGTTATCCCTAGCTATTATTGCTAGTAGCGTGAGTGGTTTGGTCTCAAGATTCACCACTTTTATTAAGAATATGTGGGTGTTAAGGTCCACCACTTGTCCAACCTATAAGGCTACATCTTAAAGGTTATTCTTTCTTACTACTTGGAGTGACCATGATAGGTTTTACATGGGGGTTTGGTTCCAAGGTCCACCACTTGTCCAAGCTAACTCTATTGAAACATAGAGAGAAGCAAAGGTCCACCCCTTGTCTAAGCTAGGGTCCATTGAAACATGGAGAGAAGGATGCTCCACCATTTGTCCAAGGTAGGCTCCATTGAAACATGAGGAGAATCAAGGTGCACCATGTCTCCAAGATGCTAGGCTCCATCGAAAAACATTAAACCCATGATATGTCGTAGATGAGGGGTTTACATTCAAGGTCCAACACTTGTCCAAGCTATTATTGGTAGTAGCCTGAGTGGTTTGGTCTCAAGATTCACCACTTTTCCACTCTATGTCATTATATTAAGAATATGCGCGTGTTAAGGTCCACCACTTGTCCAACCTATAAGGCTACATCTTAAAGGTTATTCTTTATTACCACTTGGAGTGACCATGATAGGTTTTACATGGGGGTTTGGTTCCAAGGTCCACCACTTGTCCAAGCTAACTCTATTGAAACATAGAGAGAAACAAAGGTCCACCACTTGTCCAAGCTAGGGTCCATTGAAACATGGAGAGAAGGATGCTCCACCATTTGTCCAAGATAGGCTCCATTGAAACATGACGAGAAGCAAGCTGCACCATGTCTCCAAGATGCTAGGCTCCATCGAAATACATTAAACCCACGATATTTCGTAGATGAGGGGTTTACATTCAAGGTCCACCACTTGTCCAAGCTATTATTGCTAGTAGCCTGAGTGGTTTGGTCTCAAGATTCACCACTTTTATTAAGAATATATGGGTGTTAAGGTCCACCACTTGTCCAACCTATAAGGCTACATCTTAAAGGTTATTCTTTCTTACTACTTGGAGTGACCATGATAGGTTTTACATGGGGGTTTGGTTCCAAGGTCCACCACTTGTCCAAGCTAACTCTATTGAAACATAGAGAGAAGCAAAGGTCCACCCCTTGTCTAAGCTAGGGTCCATTGAAACATGGAGAGAAGGATGCTCCACCATTTGTCCAAGGTAGGCTCCATTGAAACATGAGGAGAAGCAAGGTGCACCATGTCTCCAAGATGCTAGGCTCCATCGAAAAACATTAAACCCACGATATGTCGTAGATGAGGGGTTTACATTCAAGGTCCACACTTGTCCAAGCTATTATTGCTAGTAGCCTGAGTGGTTTGGTCTCAAGATTCACCACTTTTCCACTCTATGTCATTATATTAAGAATATGCGCGTGTTAAGGTCCACCACTTGTCCAACCTATAAGGCTACATCTTAAAGGTTATTCTTTATTACCACTTGGAGTGACCATGATAGGTTTTACATGGGGGTTTGGTTCCAAGGTCCACCACTTGTCCAAGCTAACTCTATTGAAACATAGAGAGAAACAAAGGTCCACCACTTGTCCAAGCTAGGGTCCATTGAAACATGGAGAGAAGGATGCTCCACCATTTGTCCAAGATAGGCTCCATTGAAACATGACGAGAAGCAAGCTGCACCATGTCTCCAAG
This sequence comes from Adiantum capillus-veneris, assembly GCF_014529385.1. Taxonomy (NCBI): domain Eukaryota; kingdom Viridiplantae; phylum Streptophyta; class Polypodiopsida; order Polypodiales; family Pteridaceae; genus Adiantum; species Adiantum capillus-veneris. The sequence continues at coordinate 75,116,618 of NC_140949.1, forward strand.
ATGCTAGGCTCCATCGAAATACATTAAACCCACGATATTTCGTAGATGAGGGGTTTACATTCAAGGTCCACCACTTGTCCAAGCTATTATTGCTAGTAGCCTGAGTGGTTTGGTCTCAAGATTCACCACTTTTATTAAGAATATGTGGGTGTTAAGGTCCACCACTTGTCCAACCTATAAGGCTACATCTTAAAGGTTATTCTTTCTTACTACTTGGAGTGACCATGATAGGTTTTACATGGGGGTTTGGTTCCAAGGTCCACCACTTGTCCAAGCTAACTCTATTGAAACATAGAGAGAAGCAAAGGTCCACCCCTTGTCTAAGCTAGGGTCCATTGAAACATGGAGAGAAGGATGCTCCACCATTTGTCCAAGGTAGGCTCCATTCAAACATGAGGAGAAGCAAGGTGCACCATGTCTCCAGGATGCTAAGCTCCATCGAAAAACATTAAACCCACGATATGTCGTAGATGAGGGGTGTACATTCAAGGTCCACCACTTGTCCAAGCTATTATTGCTAGTAGCCTGAGTGGTTTGGTCTCAAGAGTCACCACTTTTCCACTCTATGTCATTATATTAAGAATATGTGCGTGTTAAGGTCCACCACTTGTCCAACCTATAAGGCTACATCTTAAAGGTTATTCTTTATTACCACTTGGAGTGACCATGATAGGTTTTACATGGGGGTTTGGTTCCAAGGTCCACCACTTGTCCAAGCTAACTCTATTGAAACATAGAGAGAAACAAAGGTCCACCACTTGTCCAAGCTAGGGTCCATTGAAACATGGAGAGAAGGATGCTCCACCATTTGTCCAAGATAGGCTCCATTGAAACATGACGAGAAGCAAGCTGCACCATGTCTCCAAGATGCTAGGCTCCATCGAAATACATTAAACCCACGATATTTCGTAGATGAGGGGTTTACATTCAAGGTCCACCACTTGTCCAAGCTATTATTGCTAGTAGCCTGAGTGGTTTGGTCTCAAGATTCACCACTTTTATTAAGAATATGTGGGTGTTAAGGTCCACCACTTGTCCAACCTATAAGGCTACATCTTAAAGGTTATTCTTTCTTACTACTTGGAGTGACCATGATAGGTTTTACATGGGGTTTGGTTCCAAGGTCCACCACTTGTCCAAGCTAACTCTATTGAAACATAGAGAGAAGCAAAGGTCCACCCCTTGTCTAAGCTAGGGTCCATTGAAACATGGAGAGAAGGATGCTCCACCATTTGTCCAAGGTAGGCTCCATTGAAACATGAGGAGAAGCAAGGTGCACCATGTCTCCAAGATGCTAGGCTCCATCGAAAAACATTAAACCCACGATATGTTGTAGATGAGGGGTTTACATTCAAGGTCCACCACTTGTCCAAGCTATTATTGCTAGTAGCTTGAGTGGTTTGGTCTCAAGATTCACCACTTTTCCACTCTATGTCATTAATTAAGAATATGCGCGTGTTAAGGTCCACCACTTGTCCAACCTATAAGGCTACATCTTAAAGGTTATTCTTTATTACCACTTAGAGTGACCATGATAGGTTTTACATGGGGGTTTGGTTCCAAGTTCCACCACTTGTCCAAGCTAACTCTATTGAAACATAGAGAGAAGCAAAGGTCCACCACTTGTCTAAGCTAGGGTCCATTGAAACATGGAGAGAAGGATGCTCCACCATTTGTCCAAGATAGGCTCCATTGAAACATGAAGAGAAGCAAGCTGCACCATGTCTCCAAGATGCTAAGATCCATTGAAATACCTTAAACCCATGATATTTTGTACATGGGGGTTTACATTCAAGGTCCACCACTTGTCCAACCTATTATCTCTAGTAGCATGAGTGGTTTGGTCTCAAGATTCACCACTTTTCCACTCTATGTCATTACGTTAAGAAGATCTGGGTGTTAAGGTCGACCACTTGTCCAACCTATAAGGGTATATCTTAAAGGGTATTCTTTCTCACCACTTGAAATGTCCATGATATGTTTTACATGGGGGTTTGGTTCCAAGGTCCACCACTTGTCCAAGCTAACTCTATTGAAACATAGAGAGAAACAAAGGTCCACCACTTGTCCAAGCTAGGCTCCATTGAAACATGGAGAGAAGGATCCTCTACCATTTGTCGAAGCTAACTCTATTGAAACATGGGGGGTTTACATTCAAGGTCCACCACTTGTCCAACCTATTAACGCTAGTAGCATGAGTGGTTTGGTCTCAAGATTCACCATTTTTTCACTCTATGTCATTATATTAAGAATATTTGGGTGTTAAGGTCCACCACTTGTCCAACCTATAAGGCTATATCTTAAGGGTTATTCTTTCTCACCACTTGGAGTGACCAGCATAGGTTTTACATGGGGGTTTTGTTTCAAGGTCCACCACTTGTCCAAGCTAACTCTATTGAAACATAGAGAGAATCAAAGGTCCACCACTTGTCCAAGCTAGGGTCCATTGAAACATGGAGAGAAGGATGCTCCACCATTTGTCCAAGATACGCTCCATTGAAACATGAAGAGAAGCAAGCTACACCATGTCTCCAAGATGCTAGGCTCCATTGAAATACCTCAAACCCATGATATTTTGTACATGGGGGGTTTACATTCAAGGTCCACCACTTGTCCAACCTATTATCTCTAGTAGCATGAGTGGTTTGGTCTCAAGATTCACCATTTTTCCACTCTATGTCATTCTATTAAGAATATATGGGTGCTAAGGTCCACCACTTGTCCAACCTATAAGGCCATATCTTAAAAGGTTATTCTTTCTCACCACTTGGAGTTACCATGATAGGTTTTACATGGGAGTTTGGTTCCAAGGCCACCACTTGTCCAAGCTAACTCTATTGAAACATAGAGAGAAGCAAAGGTCCACCACTTGTCCAAGCTAGGCTCCATTGAAACATGGAGAGAAGGATGCTCCACCATTTGTCCAAGATAGGCTCCATTGAAACATGAAGGGAAGCAATCTGCACCATGTCTCCAAGATCTAGGATCCATTGAAATACCTTAAACCCACGATATTGTTTACATGTGGGGTTTAACGTCAAGGTCAGTCACTTTTCCAAGCTATTATCCCTAGTAGCATGAGTGGTTTGGTCTCAAGATTTACCACTTTTCCACTCTATGTCGTTATATTATGAAGATCTAGGTTTAAGGTCCACCACTTGTCCAACCTATAAGGCTAGATCTTAAAGGGTATTATTTCTCACCACTTGGAATGACCATGATATGTTTTACATGGGGGTTTGGTTCCAAGGTCCACCACTTGTCCAAGCTAACTCTATGGAAACATAGAGAGAAGCAAAGGTCCACCACTTGTCCAAGCTAGGCTCCATTGAACATTTAGAGAAGGATGATCCCCCATTGGTGGAAGATAGGCTTCATTGAAACATGAAAAGAAGCAAGTTGCACCATGTCTCCAAGATTCTAGGATCCATTGAAATACCTTAAACCCACGATATTGTTTACATGTGGGGTTTAACGTCAAGGTCAGTCACTTTTCCAAGCTATTATCCCTAGTAGCATGAGTGGTTTGGTCTCAAGATTCACCACTTTTCCACTCTATGTCATTATATAAAGAAGATCTAGGTGTTAAGGTCGACCACTTGTCCAACCTATAAGCGTATATCTTAAAGGTATTCTTTCTCACCACTTGAAATCTCCATGATATGTTTTACATAGGGGTTTGGTTCCAAGGTCCACCACTTGTCCAAGCTAACTTTATTCTTCTCATAGAGAGAAGTAAAAGGTCCACCACTTGTCCAAGCTAGGCTCCATTGAAACATGGAGAGAAGGATGCTCCACCATTTGTCGAAGCTAACTCTATTGAAACATGGAAGGTTTACATTCAAGGTCCACCAGTTGTCCAACCTATTAACGCTAGTAGCATGAGGGGTTTGGTCTCAAGATTCACCACTTTTTCACTCTGTGTTATTATATTAAGAATATTTGGGTATTAAGGTCCACCACTTGTCCAACCTATAAGGCTATATCTTAAGGTTATTCTTTCTGACCACTTGGAGTGACCATGAAAGGTTTTACATGGGGGTTTGGTTCCAAGGTCCACCACTTGTCCAAGCTAACTCTATTCAAACATAGAGAGAAGCAAAGGTCCACCACTTGTCTAAGCTAGGGTCTATTGAAACATGGAGAGAAGGATGCTCCACCATTTGTCCAAGATAGACTCCATTGAAACATGAAGAGAAGCAAGCTGCACCATATCTCCAAGATCTATACTCCATCGAAATACCTTAAACCCACGTTATTTTGTACATGGGGAGTTTACATTCAAGATCAACAATTTGTCCAACCTATTATCGCTAGTAGCATGAGTGGTTTGCTCTGAAGATTCACCACTTTTCCACTCTCTATCATTATATTAAGAATATTTGGGTGTTAAGGTCCACCACTTGTCCAACCTATAAGACTATATCTTAATGGTTATTCTTTCTCACCCCTTGAAAGACTATATCTTAATGGTTATCCCTAGCTATTATTGCTAGTAGCGTGAGTGGTTTGGTCTCAAGATTCACCACTTTTATTAAGAATATGTGGGTGTTAAGGTCCACCACTTGTCCAACCTATAAGGCTACATCTTAAAGGTTATTCTTTCTTACTACTTGGAGTGACCATGATAGGTTTTACATGGGGGTTTGGTTCCAAGGTCCACCACTTGTCCAAGCTAACTCTATTGAAACATAGAGAGAAGCAAAGGTCCACCCCTTGTCTAAGCACTTGTCCAACCTATAAGGCTACATCTTAAAGGTTATTCTTTCTTACTACTTGGAGTGACCATGATAGGTTTTACATGGGGGTTTGGTTCCAAGGTCCACCACTTGTCCAAGCTAACTCTATTGAAACATAGAGAGAAGCAAAGGTCCACCCCTTGTCTAAGCTAGGGTCCATTGAAACATGGAGAGAAGGATGCTCCACCATTTGTCCAAGGTAGGCTCCATTGAAACATGAGGAGAAGCAAGGTGCACCATGTCTCCAAGATGCTATGCTCCATCGAAAAACATTAAACCCACGATATGTCGTAGATGAGGGGTTTACATTCAAGGTCCACACTTGTCCAAGCTATTATTGCTAGTAGCCTGAGTGGTTTGGTCTCAAGATTCACCACTTTTCCACTCTATGTCATTATATTAAGAATATGCGCGTGTTAAGGTCCACCACTTGTCCAACCTATAAGGCTACATCTTAAAGGTTATTCTTTATTACCACTTGGAGTGACCATGATAGGTTTTACATGGGGGTTTGGTTCCAAGGTCCACCACTTGTCCAAGCTAACTCTATTGAAACATAGAGAGAAACAAAGGTCCACCACTTGTCCAAGCTAGGGTCCATTGAAACATGGAGAGAAGGATGCTCCACCATTTGTCCAAGATAGGATCCATTGAAACATGACGAGAAGCAAGCTGCACCATGTCTCCAAGATGCTAGGCTCCATCGAAATACATTAAACCCACGATATTTCGTAGATGAGGGGTTTACATTCAAGGTCCACCACTTGTCCAAGCTATTATTGCTAGTAGCCTGAGTGGTTTGGTCTCAAGATTCACCACTTTTATTAAGAATATGTGGGTGTTAAGGTCCACCACTTGTCCAACCTATAAGCCTACATCTTAAAGGTTATTCTTTCTTACTACTTGGAGTGACCATGATAGGTTTTACATGGGGGTTTGGTTCCAAGGTCCACCACTTGTCCAAGCTAACTCTATTGAAACATAGAGAGAAGCAAAGGTCCACCCCTTGTCTAAGCTAGGGTCCATTGAAACATGGAGAGAAGGATGCTCCACCATTTGTCCAAGGTAGGCTCCATTCAAACATGAGGAGAAGCAAGGTGCACCATGTCTCCAAGATGCTAAGCTCCATCGAAAAACATTAAACCCACGATATGTCGTAGATGAGGGGTGTACATTCAAGGTCCACCACTTGTCCAAGCTATTATTGCTAGTAGCCTGAGTGGTTTGGTCTCAAGATTCACCACTTTTCCACTCTATGTCATTATATTAAGAATATGCGCGTGTTAAGGTCCACCACTTGTCCAACCTATAAGGCTACATCTTAAAGGTTATTCTTTATTACCACTTGGAGTGACCATGATAGGTTTTACATGGGGGTTTGGTTCCAAGGTCCACCACTTGTCCAAGCTAACTCTATTGAAACATAGAGAGAAACAAAGGTCCACCACTTGTCCAAGCTAGGGTCCATTGAAACATGGAGAGAAGGATGCTCCACCATTTGTCCAAGATAGGCTCCATTGAAACATGACGAGAAGCAAGCTGCACCATGTCTCCAAGATGCTAGGCTCCATCGAAATACATTAAACCCACGATATTTCGTAGATGAGGGGTTACATTCAAGGTCCACCACTTGTCCAAGCTATTATTGCTAGTAGCCTGAGTGGTTTGGTCTCAAGATTCACCACTTTTATTAAGAATATGTGGGTGTTAAGGTCCACCACTTGTCCAACCTATAAGGCTACATCTTAAAGGTTATTCTTTCTTACTACTTGGAGTGACCATGATAGGTTTTACATGGGGGTTTGGTTCCAAGGTCCACCACTTGTCCAAGCTAACTCTATTGAAACATAGAGAGAAGCAAAGGTCCACCCCTTGTCTAAGCTAGGGTCCATTGAAACATGGAGAGAAGGATGCTCCACCATTTGTCCAAGGTAGGCTCCATTGAAACATGAGGAGAAGCAAGGTGCACCATGTCTCCAAGATGCTAGGCTCCATCGAAAAACATTAAACCCACGATATGTCGTAGATGAGGGGTTTACATTCAAGGTCCACCACTTGTCCAAGCTATTATTGCTAGTAGCTGAGTGGTTTGGTCTCAAGATTCACCACTTTTCCACTCTATGTCATTAAATTAAGAATATGCGCGTGTTAAGGTCCACCACTTGTCCAACCTATAAGGCTACATCTTAAAGGTTATTCTTTATTACCACTTAGAGTGACCATGATAGGTTTTACATGGGGGTTTGCTTCCAAGGTCCACCACTTGTCCAAGCTAACTCTATTGAAACATAGAGAGAAACAAAGGTCCACCACTTGTCCAAGCTAGGGTCCATTGAAACATGGAGAGAAGGATGCTCCACCATTTGTCCAAGCTAACTCTATTGAAACATGGGGGGTTTACATTCAAGGTCCACCACTTGTCCAAGCTATTAGTGCTAGTAGCATGAGTGGTTTTGTCTCAAGATTCACCACTTTTTTACTCTATGTCATTATATTAAGAATATTAGGGTGTTAAGGTCCACCACTTGTCCAACCTATAAGGCTATATCTTAAAGGTTATTCTTTCTCACCACTTGGAGTGACCATGATAGGTTTTAAATGGGGGTTTGGTTCCAAGGTCCACCACTTGTCCAAGCTAACTCTATTGAATAATAGAGAGAAGTAAAGGTCCACCACTTGTCCAAGCTAGGGTCCATTGAAACATGGAGAGAAGGATGCTCCACCATTTGTCCAAGATAGGCTCCATTGAAACATGAAGAGAAGCAAGATGCACGATGTCTCCAAGATGCTAGGCTCCATCGAAATACCTTAAACCCACGATATTTCGTAGATGGGGGGTTTACTTTCAAGGTCCACCACTTGTCCAAGCTATTATCGCTAGTAGCATGGTTTGGTCTCAAGATTCACCAGTTTTCCACTCTATGTCATTATATGAAGAATATCTGGGTGTTAAGGTCCACCACTTGTCCAACCTATAAGGCTATATTCTAAATGATTTTTTTTTTGACCACTTGGAATGTGCATGATATGTTTTACATGGGGTTTTATTCCAAGGTCCACCACTTGTCCAAGCTAGATCTATTACATATATATTATACATACAATATTCAACTAGATTCCCTACCTATCATGTCCAGTAGCATGGATGCTCTAGCTTGAAGGTCCACCACTTGTCCAACCTATACTCTCTTATGTAAGGGAGATCTCGCTATAAATTCAAAACCTTCCCGCCTAAATTTAAAATATCCCTCCCAAATCTTAAATATCCCGCCTAAATTTTAAACTATCCCGCCCAAATTTTAAAATTCAAACTTTTTTATAAAAATTTAAATTTTACTACTTAAATTTAAAATATTCCACGCAAAATTGATTTTAAATTCAAGTTTACCACAAAAAGATATCATTATACCACCTAAATTCAAATATGCAAACCTCAAATCATTATATTGTACATAAATTCAAACAAATTCAAATTAACAAGCCTAAACTGATATTAGTTTGCATAGATATGAATTTATCACACCTAAATTATGTCACCATGTTAGAGAGAGTGGTTAGAGAATTTGAACAAGGTCCACCACTTGTCCAACCTAGATACCAAGAAGGATTGAGTGTACAAGGTATTGTTTGGAGGTCCTTATAGTCCATTGGTCTCAAGGTCCACCACTTGTGGTAAGGGTCACCAAAAAGTGTATATATTCATCCAAAGAAATACACGTATTTTTGGTCTACATGTCCTAGTTTAAACCATTTATGTCCATTAGGTGTATCACTAAACAACACTACTATTTTTGAGAAACAGAAGTTACAATCATATCTACAAATGGATTAGAGGAAAATCAGCTCAGCATACATCCAGAACTCGCTACAAGAATCGACTTTAACAGATCACGCAAGTAAGTCTTCCATTCAATTTTACTAGTATTACAATGTGTTAGTTATTTGTGATATTTATGTATGTATATATACTATGTGTGCATATCGTAATTAAGTGTAATTGTGTATCTGCATTATGTATGAGTATTACAATGAAATAACACAAATATACATACATACACATAGATAACACAGACGCACACATACATGAGCATGTATTTTCAAGAGAGAGATAGCAAATACAGAGATAGATAGATAGAGAGAGAGAGAGAGAGAGAGATAAATAACTGTTTTTTAGAGAGAGGAGAGAGAAAGATAACAGATTTCACTGTGTTTATGTATGTGGAAGAGAGGAAGACGATGTATGGGAATATGTGCACGTATTTTCAAGAGAGAGACAACAAGATAACAGATTTCATTGTGGTTATGTATGTGGAAGTGAGGAAGACGATGTGTGGGAATATGTGCATGTATTTTCAAGAGAGAGACAGCAAGATAACAGATTTCACTGTGGTTATGTATGTGGAAGAGAGGAAGACGATGTGTGGGAATATGTGTATGTGTGCGGGGATACTTTTAAACTATGTATCTCTGTCTTTTGACGAGAGAGTGTGTGTGCAAGAAGAGTTACAGAGAACCATCTTCTCTATATGGAGAAAGACAGAGAGTGAGAGAGAGAGAAATACCTGTTTTTTCTCTATTCGTGAGGTGTGCAATGTCTCCTGAGAAGACTGCCCGATCCTGCCCTTCTGGAAAGCGTTGTGTACGCTGCTGTTTCTTTGTCTTGTGCGCGAACTTTCAATCCTGTGCACTCCACCTGTGTGTTGTGTACGATGCCGAGCTTGCTCCTCTACGCGCGCGTATACTCCAACTGTGTGCGATCCGTGTGCGCTTTCTGTGTTTTTGCTGCTCGCCTGCTTTCTCTGTGTGCGTTTCTCGTGCGCTCTCTGTGTGCCTAATCTTGATAGGGTTTATTAGAATGCCACGTATGCTACAAGTCCATGTTTTATCATAGGATTAAAAAAAACAAAAGCAATATAAAAAATTAACCAATTCACACGGCCAAAATTAAAGAAATCATGGTTGAAAATATGAAAAACATGCATAACTCTATACGAGGAATTCACTTTTAAAAAAAAATCTTTGGGCGCTGCCCCTAGCCCCGCGGGGGCGCTGCCCCTCGACCCCGCCCAGAACAATATCCCAAAATCAACCTCCCAAGCCCCGCCATCGAGAGCGCTATATTCCACATCCCCATCAAGAGCGCTACCCCCAAACCTCACGTGGAAGCGCTGCCTTGTCACCCCATTGTGGCATTGCCCTAAGACCCCGCATCTGGAGTGCTAAATGGGAACATTCTTCATTAGTGAAATTTTGAACATAAATTATATTAGCATATACTTAAATATAATACAAATATTAACATATTAGCTATACTACTAATTTACTATAGCAGTTCTAGATTATGTCCCATACTATATTTAAGGTGCCAAAGGTTTGGCCTTATGGTCCTAGATTTAGCCAAGTGGTCAACACATATAGGACCAAGTGCACACTCTGCCACAAAACTTGGCCACCACTTCACTTGCCAAAGTTTAGGCCACATGGTCAATCCTAACTTTCCAATGTTCTTATTATGTCACCTTTTGCCTCGTGGAAAACCTAGGCTTGTTTTCACATACTCAGGCACTTCAAGCCACAATAAATTGTCATTACTCTTCGACAACCCTTTTGTTCAAGTCTTTGAAAAAACATTGTTTAAGGCCACCCTAAACCATTTTCATTTAGGGGTGTCTAAAACTAGCTTTTTGGCAATTCGAGAAGAAAATGGTCAAAGTTTTATACTTAGTTTTAACCACTTGACCAATTCAAATATTGGAAAGCAAGGTCTTGTAATACTTTTCTTTGGACATCACACATTAAAACTAGGTCCCTCACTTGTCCAAGCTATGCTCTAATACAATAAAGGGCTTTTGGTTTCAAGATGCACCACTTTCCCAACCTTGATTCCATTAAAGAAGCTAGCTCTACTTAGACATTTAATAGCAAGGTCTTGCAGCAGTTCAGATTGAACATTTTCCATGGCAGCTAGGTCCACCACTTATCTAAGCTATGCTCTAATAGAGTAAGGGGGTTTTGGTTTCAAGATCCACCACTTGTCCAAACTTGATTTGGGAAGCAAGGTCCTATAATAGTTTGCTTTGGACATTCACCATTACAACTAAGTCCACCACTTCTCCAAGCTATGTTCTAATACACTAAGGAGGTTTTGGTTTCAAGGAGAACCACTTGTACGACTCTGTTTTTGGAAGTAAGGTCTTTACATAGTTCACCTTGGACCTTGGACATTGGATACTACAACTAAGCCCACCACTTGTCCAAGATATCCTCTATATATAGCCAAAGGGTTTGGGTTTCAAGATTCACCACTTTTCCAACCTTTCTTCCATTAAAGAAAGGAGGGGCTTTATAACTAGGTCCACCACTTGTCCAAGCTATGCTCTGATATGGAAAGGGGATTTTGGTTTCAAGGTCCACCACGTGTTCAACCTTGCAAGACTCAAGGGATACTTGGACATTGGAAAGCATAGTCCTATAGTAGTTGATAGGTGGCAGTGGGTATTACAACTAGGTCCAACCTATGCTCTCATATAGCAAAGAGGCTTTGCTTTCAAGGTCCACCACTTGTCCAACCTTGCTTCCATTAAAGAAATGAGGGGCTACGTAAACATTGGCAAGCAAGGTAGCAAGGTTCTAAGGTGTTTCACCTTGGATATTGGGCATTATAACTAGGTCCACCACTTGTCCAAGCTATGCTCTGATAAAGAAAGGGGATTTTCGTTTAAAGGTCCACCATGTGTTCAACCTTTCTAATATAGAAAGGGGATTTTTGTTTCAAGGTCCACCACGTGTTCAACCTTGAAAGACTCAAGGGATACTTGGACATTGGAAAGCATAGTCTTATAGTAGTTGATAGGTGGCAGTGGGTATTAAAACTAGGTCCAACCTATGCTCTTATATAGCAAAGAGGCTTTGGTTTCAAGGTCCACCACTTGTCCAACCTTACTTCCATTAAAGAAATGAGGGGCTACGTAAACATTGGCAAGCAAGGTAGCAAAGTCCTAAGGTATTTCACCTTGGATATTGGGCATTATAACTAGGTCCACCACTTGTCCAAGCTATGCTCTGATATAGAAAGGGGATTTTTGTTTCAAGGTCCACCACGTGTTCAACCTTGAAAGACTCAAGGGATACTTGGACATTGGAAAGCATAGTCCTATAGTAGTTGATAGGTGGCAGTGGGTATTACAACTAGGTCCACCACTTGTCCAACCTATGCTCTCATATAGCAAAGAGGCTTTGGTTTCAAGGTCCACCACTTGTCCAACCTTGCTTCCATTAATATAGCAAGGAGGATTTGGTCTCAAGGTTCACCACTTGTCCAACCTATGCAAACCTTTTTCATGTTGTAGCATGATTTTTGGTTTGAAGAGTATTTTTCTATAACTATGGATTTAACAATGTAATCTTTTTACTTACAGGATGGACTTCAAATCTGGGGAGAAAGTACATATGATACTTGACAATGAAATCGTTGGTATTGGTTGTGTGTGTAGAACAGATCCAGATTCCACTTGTGGTGGTACAAAGATAGGGTTGGGAAATGTCTCCATACTAGTGGAGGAATGCTTGAAGGATGTGGTCCTACCTTTTCCTACAATGGATACTTCATCTCTCCAAGGCTCATTATGGAGTGCTGTTCGATGGTCAAAGCTTCTTTTGCAATCTTTTGTATTAAATGGGAACTTAATTGATCCACACGAAAGCTACAATGGTGATGAAGAACATGATCATTCTGATCCTCTAGTTACAGATGCAATACCTATGACAAGCCCAGAATTTGAAGCAATGATTCGAGAGTCTTGGAGAAATCAGAGGGTCCTTTTAAAAGATGACACAATGATGCAAACCATGAATGAAGGGACCATCTTATATGTATTTCCACATGATTATGTCAACTTTCAGGAACTTGGTCCTGATTGTGTGGGTGTGGGTATTGAAAGAGAAAATGCAAGCATTCATGATGTGGTTGAAGTGGGTAGCATCACTTTGCTAAAGTGGCCCATCAAGCAGACAACAATGTTGAATGGGAGCCCATTACAACGCTTTGTTCCTGTTGATGGCATGCATGCTACATACGAGGATGTATCCAACGATGGCAATGTTGGAAAAAAACTTGATGGGAGTAATGTTGTCCAGTTGTCAAGGAAGAGACGATACACTTTCATGAACAGGACTCAAAAATCAAAAGCAGCACCAGCTTCGACTTTTTACCTTTCAAACAAATCAATTCAAAGGGTATCATGCATTGATTATTGTGCACAAAAATGCTGCCAATTTGCAGATCGTGATATGGTGACAAGGTTACGACAACAATTTTGGGGAGAGTCTCAAAAATCACGCACTAATTATGTTTATGATGTTCTTTCTATATGTTATCAGAAAGATGAGAAGTCACGATACCAATTCAGGCTAAATGGCTCTATTGTTTGTTGTAGAGCATGGTATGAGCTACATGGAATACCAAAGACATCATTTTATCGATACAAGGAGAACTTTGAAAATGGTGTGCGCCAATATGTACATGGGAACACATGTACATTGAGAAGGGGACTTCAACATACTAGTTTAGCAAGAGCACTACTAAATGAGTTTGTGGAAAATAACTCTGAGAAGATGCCACATAGAAGTAGAACACTGCTAGATGGCTCAAGAGAGACTCAATTGGTGATTCCATCAACATACAAACAAGTGGATATTTTATGTGAAATCAACACGACACTTGACCATATGGGCTATGAGAAGAAGCTATCCCAATCTTCTTTTGGTAGAATTTGGAACAAAGAGTACCCACATGTCACTTTAACAAAGACGAGTGAGTTCTCTAAGTGCAATATTTGTAGCTCAATCAAGGCAAGGTTAGAAGCTAAACCTTCTCTTGAAGAGAGAGCTCTTCTCTTGAGGGAGAGAGAAGTTCACATGGCACAACAAAAGAGTTGCAGAAGCCTATATTATGCATGGCGCACGTATTCAGAAACTCAACCACAAAAATATGTATGCATAATCCATGATAAGATGGATCAAAAGAAGACTGCCATTGCTAGATTACGCATTGTTCCCAAGGGTGTGGATTCAGGATATAATCTGCAGGTGGCATTGATTGGCATGATCACTCATGGACATGGAGAAGGTCATTACGGACACTTTGTCTTGAATGGTTTGTGGCCAGTTGATCCAAATCTTACAATTGGCTCAATTGCTAATTGTTTACATAACCTCGAGAGGATAGATAAGCATCCTCTTGGTGATCTAGTAACAAATGGACTTCCAAGGAGCAATATTTCACTACTACATGCTTTGAACTCAAGGGATGCTTTGGACTACCATAACTTGAGTGATGGAAAAGAGCCCATTGTGCAGTCGTCAGAAATTGCAGAAGAGGAATTGGGGTCAACATTTCGCAGATTGCCAGAGAACTTGTTGCTACAATTGGATAATTGTGCAGGGGAAAACAAAAATCGATACTTATTTGCCTATTTGTCAATGCTTGTTGCAAGGGGTGTTTTCAAAACCATCCAGCTGGGATTTTTAATGGTTGGGCATACACATGAGGACATAGACGCCATGTTTAGTAGGTTTTCAGAGAAGTTGAGAGTTACACAAACCTATACTTTGCCACATTTGATGGATACATTACGAAACAGCTCATCTTCATCTCCAGCTCCATTTTTTCTCACAAAGATCCCTGATTTCAAGCAATATTGTGATGGCTATCTTTGTGATGGACAAGACATACTTGTTGGACATTCCAAACCGCTTCAGTTCAGGTTCTTTATGCAGGATGAGACACCAATGATGCAATATAAGGCACATGTAGGTGTATCAAGTTGGAGTGGAAGTATTCGCCTTTGGAAAACAGACACAGAAGGCAAGCCAATGTTACCACATGGAGATCCACCTCTAGTACAAATGGCGGAGTATGTCAAGGCCCACGAAGAAGTCATTTTGGGGCTAAAGAACTATATAAAATTTTGGAAAAATTTAGGGAATGGTTCAAGTATTCCGCGATATTATAGACCCGTGATAGATTATTGGAGTAAGGTAATTGAAGAGATTGGAAAAGCAATCATATCAGAGGGAGTCTTGTATGAAATGTTTTGGCCAAAAACTCAAGAATATTCTCATCTACAAAGCACTACAATGAATTTGCAACAAGGAGCAGAAAGATTCCTAGGCCTTGAAGAGTTGAACGATCATTTTTGTGGGCCTCAACGAGATAGGCCAAGGGAAGAGTTTGACCCTATGTCTGATGTGCACCAAGGTGACTTTCTTATGCTTGTTCCGAGTGACACAGAAATCTATCCAGTGTGGCTTGCAATGGCTTTATCTGACATTGATAATGAGCCTACATCACCAAACTACAGAAAACTCTTGATTCAATATTGGGCACCTTGCACGAGAAAAAGTGGGATGACAGATACTCAAGCTTACAGTAATTGTTGGAAGGGTTATTGGGCTGTCAACTATAAGGACCCACAAGTGTGGGAAACTATAGATGCAATTGTTTGGTCCTGGAGACCCAACAAAGAAGGACCATTTTCTAGAATAAAGATTCCAGAAAGACATGCTCTAAAAGCCAAAGAAGGCCTCACTCGTGCACATCAGCCACACTTGGATCAAAGTTCAGATATGGTATCAAATGTGGAGTAGAATTATGTGGAGCTTCTATTGTGACTATACTAGTCAATTTGTAAACAAAATCTTTTTTGTATCTTCCTTTGTTTTATGTAATTTATAGTTATTATTCAAATCCATGTGTTGTACATCCTCTTGACTTTTGGTGTTTATCAACACCACAATCCTATGAGATTTTCACTTTATTTACTAGCCACACACCTCAATTTTTCCCACTTTAAGTGGAAAATTCCCAAATTACATGAATTCGGTCGATTTGGAGATTCCCATAATGTGAGATTTTTACCAAAATACCTAATATGGTCTTCAAAGAAACATTCAGCTAGAATCACAAAAGGATGTGCAAGCAAAGACTACAACACAACAAACCAACAATCTAGAAATTCAACTAGATGATCAAGTAGTGGCAAACACCACTAATGATGCAAGGTCAAGATCACAATTTATGGCACCTATCCTAGAGATAGATGAGCCATGGCCAAATGAATTGTGGGAAGCAATTAGCAGTGCAAAAGATGGAAGTGTGACTTTCCAATCTGCACCCATAACTGAGGTCAATGCAGGGCATGAAGCCTATCAGGAAGACATTCAATCTCTAAATGGATATGCAGGGGCGGAAGTTTCAATTGAAAGCAAACCAGATTCCTTGAAGACCTTACCCTCATACATAGGAGAACATGAGGCAGACTTAGAGACTAGAGTGGTGCCATCTCAGAGGAAATCCATATCCAAGATGATGGATACAAAGAGTATGCAAGAGTTGATTTCAACTCCAATACAGTGCACCATTACTTTATCTGAACTGCTTAAGATTAGACCACATGTATGGGATGAAGTAGGCAACAATTTGGGGAAGATGGGATTAAAGATACCTCTTCAAGATCTACCGTCAAATGAACAATCAAACAAAACTCAACAAGAAAGTGCAAACGCAAAACCTGTGCCAATAAACAAGGTGGGGGAATATTGCAAAGGAGAAGAAGGAAACACCACCTTACCTATGGAATACAAAGGAGTTAAAACATTGGCTATACTTGATAGTGGGGCTGGAGTAGCCATAGCCACAAAAGACATTTGGGAAAAATGGGATAGACCAGCGCTTAGGAAAACTAGAATGAAGCTGCAACTTGCAGATGGATACACGGATAAACCTTTGGGTATCCTAGAGAAAATTATTGTGACTTCTTGTGGAATTGAATATGAACATACATTTGCAATAGTAGATTTTGGAAAGGGAACAATTTTGATATCATTTTAGGAAGACCTTTCATGCGTCAACTTAAGATGGTTCAAGATTGGGGCTATGTCTATATCTACTTGAGACATAAAAAGATCACCACAAAAATAAGCATAAAAGACCATAGCTATAGAGATGTGAATAGAACTCCTTTAGAAGAAATTGACTCTACTATAGTCAATGGGAAAGAGATACCTGCGTGGCTACAAACCAAACAAGAACTTTGGATGTGTGGTGCTTCGATGTGTGGAAGCTCAGTGAAGGAGGATTGCATCCTAGAAAGATCAATGGACGATGAAGCTTACATACCGTAACCCTTTCCAGAGCAATTATTTGAGCCATTTGGATGGACTCAAACATTGGCAACGTCCTTGGATGTGTGTGTAAAGGAGCTAACTCCAACCAAGTTTTGTGATAAAGAAGGCTACGACCTAGTTTCATGTTTTATGTTGAAAGTGTTGAGAAATGCTAATGAGATTTGTGAGAATAAAAATAGAGGGACAAATAGCTATGTCATGGAGGATGTTGCACAAACACAAACTAGGAAATCAATACAACCATGTGGAGATGTCATCATTGACATACAGGAAGAGTCAACAACATCTACTCCAAAGAAACTAACTTCAAATGATGCAGAGTTGAAGGTACAGGAAGAATCAGATGTGCAAAGCTCCACATCAACAGATGTTCTACAAACTCAAGATCAAAGGAAGAATGAGGAAGAAGCCAAAGATGAAAAATTTCCCCAATTGATCAAATTCAATTTATGCGGACAAACAGGGCTCAAGGTTACATGTTCGGCTGCAATTGATCCTTATGCTACTAAGAATATAATGTTATATGGCACTTGGATAATGATGGGAAAGCCGAAAATTAAAGAAGTGGAGGAAAGAGTATACACCAGTGCCAAAGCACCAATCCCAAGTTTTGGCATAGCGGAGGCAATACTCAAGTTGAGTCATGGGGAGTTCAAAGACAACTTCAGACTCACATCACATCAAAGAAAGTCTAGTCCTAACAAAGAGTTGGAAGAATATCTTCTTCGGGCAACAACAAAAAGAATCAATAACAACAACAAACACAGTCCAAGAGACATCAACAAAAAAGACACAACCATCTGTAGCAGAAAAAGCTAAGGCCAAACTAAACATTGAAGAAGATCATCCTCACAAGTCATTTTTACCTTCGACAAGCCCACATCAAAGCTCAAGCAAAGCCTCTATGTCAAGAACGAAAGCTTCAACAATGCAATGGATCCCTAAACAAAAGGTTTTGCAACCTAAATCTCCATCACAACAAAGTTTCCAAAAGAAGCAAGCAGGTGTTGGTATCCAAGGAACACATTAAAGTCAAAGATCCAATTTGGATACACTCTCAAGAACAATCTCAACAACAAAAGGCGGCAGGGTGGGTGGCCTCAAATGATGTTTGGGACAAAAAGCCCAAGGTAACGGCATGGAACTTCTCACCCTTACAAAGAAACCCCACAAAGAACAAGCCGAGCATTCAATGCAAGACAACCAACTCAACTAGGAGAAATAAGAAGCAAAAGAAAATAGCTTCAAAGAAGCAAACAATACAACAAATATGGGTACCAAAGTCAGAGATTTATCAAGCTACCCAACAAGGCCAAATGAAGACGAAGAATAGAATGGTTCCCGTCAAGCTACTTGAAGCACAAGGATTCTATGAAGGTAACACCCAAATATGGTTACCCAAAGTAGTTGATCAACCTAGAGCCACTAAGACCAGCCAAGTAGCAAAGGACCCCACACAAAGACAATCAACAACAACAAAGATCCAATGGAGACTAAGAACAACCAAGGGAGAAACAACCTCAAAATGGATCCCTCGTCTTCTACTACAAAAGCAAGGCTTTTACAATGGTAATAGCCAAGTATGGATACAAAAGCCTAGTGTCCATCAAGTCAAGGGAGCAACTCATGAAGCAAGAACAGAGTGGGTCCCAAAACCACTGTTGAACACTCGGGCTCCTCACAAAGAAGAAAAAGTAAAGGTACAACAATGCGGCCTCCTTAAGGAACATCCCATGGAACAAAAGAAGCTAGAGGAGTCAAAGTATGCCAACTTACTTGAAAAGATGGTTGAATCCAAAGACCAAAGCAATGATAGAGGCCTTAATCTCAAGAACTTATGGCATTGGGTTTCAAGCCATGAACAGGTAATTCCAAGTCGCCATTAAAAATACATGGCATAAAAGTCAAGAGTCGGGCAGCTGAGCCACTAAATGAGCAAGGCATTAGTCCCAAAGCTTCAAGTAATATTCTCTGTGGTCTAAGAGTCTTAGCTATTCTAGGTACTGCTCAAGGTGGAGGAGTTGAGAATATTTATGTTGTGTCGCTCATGCTGATATATGTGAGCATAAGAGTCCAAGTCTATGTATTTTAAGTTTGGTAAAGTGAAGAAGAGAGTCCAAAAGACACTCACGCACTATGCCTAGTGAGTAATGAGTGGAGAAGCTTCAACATCAAAAACCCTTCTTGGAAATGTGGAAGCTATTGAGATGTCCTTGGATATAACATGTGCTACATTTGTTCCTTGAAGCACCCAACAACTCATTTTTCATACCGCATGATTTTCTTGAAAGAAATCTTGTGTGCATATAGAGTGTCCCATAATTGGCACTTGCATTACACACTCTTACTTTATTTATCCCAAGCACTCTCCTTGCATGAACAGGTACTCAACTTCCAAGTGTTCAACCCCAATAAGAGCGTATACCAAAGGCATTTTTTCCCACTGGGTTTTTTCCTTTGGTCATTCAGGTTCTAGACCCTAATTTAGAAACACCCATCACTATTCTATTGTATATATTCCTTCCATCAAATGAAACCAATAAAGAATTTGTTACACGATCTTCAAAGAGATAAAGTGGGGCCACATTTTTCTCAACTATGCTTCGACAAGAGCATCTCTTATCTTCAAAGATACCAACAAAGCTCTATTGACAAAGTGGCAAAGAAAATCAAATTGGAGATGCCAGTGCACACATGTCAAAGTCTCAAACATTTTGAGATACGAGCTCCAATAAAAAGTCAACTGCACCAGGAGGCAAAGTATCCAAAGAAGTAGGTATCATCAACCAACTGCACAAATGGAAAGGTAAAGCAGGATGTGCAACAACATGCACAAATGCCTCGTCCACAACATCCAAATCAGAAAGAACACATGTTCATCAATCAAAGGCAAATGGGCACCCCATTTGAACAAGCAAAGCATGCCAGATAGAATTCAATCAAGGAAGGGGGGAGTCAGGTTGTTTGGAGGTGATAACAACATACAAGTGCCCACCTAGCCAAGATGCCCGTCGGGTCAGTCGGCCAAAGTTTTGATGTGGTCACATTATTTTTCCGATGTTTAATACATCAAACCCTGTAAAAGCCTAATGTCAATCGTCTATGTCAAGTATAAGTCAAAGATGTAATTTTTCCAATGATGTATGTAAAGGTCCATGAGAAGTTGGCCCGCTGACCACTTTAGAAAGCCCTAGGTATATAATACACTAAGGTTAGTGTGAAAGAGAGATTATTTTTGGAAGATAAGTGACTATGGTTGTACGCACAGAGAGCGACCTCTTGGCTCCAACTTGTAATCATCGCTATTGTGGCTACGGTAATCCAAATTCAGCTTTGTTTATTGCATTGTGTTCTTCTTACTCTGCTCTTTCATTCAAGTGTAAGCATTTAAGACTCGGTGTAGGTATCAAATGCAACCGTTGTGGCCTTAAATCGCTGTTTTGAGTGTTTATATGCGTATTTTATGTTGTTTTGACCCTAGGAGAGGCTTTAGGGACCCAAAAACGACCCTTTAGGATCATCCGTTTATTGTTTTTGCGTACTTTGGGACGAACGATCACGATCCGTGTACCCATCCAGAACGCTGTGATAGTGATAGAATATGCTCCTGATAGTCCCTTGTAGCCTCCCTTCAAGTTTCGTGCGAATCCGATATGATTTGCATGGTAAACAGGCGTGATGACTGTAGAGCTGTGTAGAAGGACATAGGCAGATTACTTGGCTTTAGTGCGTTTGATTTGCTTGTAGAGTTAGTAGTTGCATCTCTTCGAGTAAAATTCATTAGGATTGACACCCTAGTGATTTTCCATGCCTCATCCGAGTCGCTTCCCTAGTATTGATATTTATGTTGATGTGCCTGAAGGCTACGCTATGGACGTCCATCGCAGCGACCCGCAAACATTGGTTCCATTACTTCCATTGATAGGTGTCATGTGTTAGGTGGGCACTTGTATGTTGCTATCACCTCCAAACAATTTGGAGTCAAAATCATTAATTGAAATTGACTCTCAAGACGAAGAATCTGAGTTAAATTTGGGTGCAATTGTGGGGACAAACCATTCAGGGCCTAGTGGTACCCTAGATGACAATCTATCCAAGAGAGCAGAAGACACAAGTAGTGATTGATCTAGTAACTCTGGACTAGATATCGGTCGTAATAAAAAATTAGATATGAAGAGAAAGAGATATAAGAGGCAACGATATCGATCAAATGTGTGTGCTAGAATAAATGAAAAGAAATCTACTGATAATGGCTTAATTATATAGGAACATGTGATGCTCATCGGAAGTTTGTAGATAACTGGGGCGAATACCTTCAAAGCGTTATGTGGTGTAGTCCACAACCCATTGACATCGCACAGCTAGAGGCTACAAATAAGACAAAGTTGAGTCATATTGTAAGGAGATGACAAGATCGAGAGTTAGCTCAACAGCAAAAGGAAGCGGATGAGAAATCACAGTCCGCAGACCAACAAGACCCCACAAACTTACACCTTGCACCTGAACATTTCAAATCCTACATCACAAAGGAACGTAAGGTTGTGTATACAAAGGCACACATGACACCTATCAATGGAAGTAATGGATCCTAATGACCCGCAAACATAGAGTTAGTAGACCTTGGTGATGAGGAGTCCAAACCTGTTTTGATTGGCCAAGATCTGATAGAGACTGAGGAGTAGGTACTTTAAGAACTTCTCAAGGAATTCCAGGATACATTTTCTTGGATATATCATGATATAAAGGGTGTTCCACCTTCTATGGTGCAACAAACAATTCCCATGAATAGCATGGCTAAACCAGTCCAGCAACGACCCTACCCAATGAATCCTAAGTATGCAAAGATTGTTCAAGAAGAGATTGATAATCTTGTCAAATGTGGATTTATATACCCTATTGAGTACTCAGAATGGGTGTCTCCAATAGTTATTGTGCCAAAAAAGAATGGGAAACTCGGAGTGTGCGTGGATCTCAAGAAGATAAATGCCGCCACTAGGAGGGACCATTATCCCTTGCCATATTCTGAACATGTGCTTGAAAGAGTTGCAAGAAAGGAAGCTTATAGCTTTTTAGATGGGTACTCTGGATACAATCAAATCACAATTGCATTAGAGAACCAAGTTAAAACGGCTTTTATAACCAAATTCGGAGTGTTTGCATTTTGTGTTATGGCTTTTGGCTTAACCAATGCCCGTGCTACCTTCCAAAGTTTGATAAACACTATTTTTACAGTATATTTGAGGGAGTTTTGCGAAGCTTTCTTAGATGAACTTTGTGTTTACTCCTCTTGGGAAGAAAATCTAACATGTTTACGAAAAGTGTTTGAGAAGTGCAGGTTGTATCACATCTCTTTAAACCCTTTCAAATGCCAATTTTGGGTTAAACATGGAGTCATTTTAGGGCATATAGTGTCTCGTCCATTGTACAAACTTCTTATTTCGCTCCATTTGACCACGGAGTGTGACCATGATTATGAGTCATTGAAAAAGACCTTGACAACAAGCGCTCCCATTCTACGAGTGTCCAATTGGAATGTAATTTTCCATGTGCATATTGATGCATTCAACTTTGCTATTGAGTGTGTTGTAGCTCAACGAGGAGAACGTAGGTTGGACTACCCCACATTAGCTTTACAAGTCATCAATTAAATGATGATGAGAGGAACTGCACCACTACAGAGAGGGAAGGTTTAGCTATGATTTATGTAGTGAAGAAATTTTGCTACTACCTTCTTGCTAACAAGTTTCCTTTCTATGTTGATCATCAAGCATTGTTGTATCTAGTAAATAAACCTTGTTCCACGGGAAGAATTACACGATGGTTGTTAATTCTTCTTGAGTTTGATTTTATCATTGTGGTGAGACCTGGTAAAAGACATGTCATGGTGGATCATTTGTCTCGCATACCCAATGGTGAAGCCCCTACTGGAATTGATGATGAATTTCCATATACTTCCCTATTCCTAGTCGAGACCATGCTTGAAAGGAGTGAGAAGATTGTGAACTTTTTAGTTATTAGTTTTCCACCCAAAGAGCTTTATAAGGATGTAGCTCAAAAATTGTTAAATGAATGTGAACCTTATTCTCTTGCAGGAACTCTCTACGCTAGGGAAGGACGAATATTCTTAAGACATTGTGCTCGTGAGGATGAGTATTTATACATACTGCAAGAAGCCCACATGGGTATAGCCGGCGGACATTTCTCAAGGGAACTAACTGCTAGAAAGATGTTGCAATTAGGCTATTGATGGCCTACCTTATTCAAGGATGCATCACTTTTTGCAAAAGAGTGTGATGAATGCCAACTCCACAATATCACACACAACAAAAGGATAAGATGCCCTTACATTTTGCTAATGTGACTCAACCTTTTGAAAAATGGGATTTAGACTTCGTAGGCCCAATTAGTCCGGTAGCTTGTAACACTCAATCTTGATATATTATTTTTGCCACTGACTATGTGACAAAGTGGAAGGCAATATGCAAGGTTGATGCAAGATCAATGGCCAAGTTTCTCTTTGAGAACATTATTATGCGATTTGGTTGTCCCTTTGAGATGGTGAGTGACAATGGTACTCATTTTATAAATGGAGTGATAAAGGAACTCACGACAAACTTCATGATAGACCACCATAAGTCCAACCTTATTATCCACAAGAAAATGGTAGCACTAACAAGACCTTAATTTGTATCTTGACCAAAATAGTGGAAGCTCATCGCACAGATTGGGATTTGAAGCTAACATCAGCTCTATGGGCTTACCGGACTTCTTACAAAGTGGCTATTAATTGTACACCATTCAAAATGGTATATGGCCAAGAAGCAATTATACCATGGGAGTTTGTAATTCCTAGTGTATGGGTAGCTTCACAAGAAGGTTGGGATGGTAACCCTTTAGTTGAGCGTTTATATATCTTTGAGAGGTTAAACAAAGAAACACAATTGGCTGTGAAAAATGCACTTGTGGAGAAAGATAGGAGGAAGAAATGGTTAGACCATCATCTAAAGAACAAAGATATCAATGTTGGTGGTAAAGTCCATATGTATGGAGTGCGTAACAAGAAGAAAAATTTGAATATGCCGAAAAAGGACCATATAGAGTATGCAAAATCACCCCACAAGCTACCATTCGTGTGGAGACTCTTGATGGAGTTGAAACCATTGGATTCCTCAATGGGAGCAAATTTAAAAGATAATATATCCTTTAATCCAAGAGGAGCTACATGCCATCCATCAAAAAAAGGCAACCAAGGCACAAGCAGAATTAAAAAAGATACAAGCTCAAGCTGAGGCTAAGGAGCAACAACAACATATAAGGCTCCAATGAGATGCCAACCTTGGAGTCATACATGCATTTCAGGTTGAAACATAGGATGATTGGTTGGACTCTGACACACCTCTACGAAGTCCTATTGAGTTAAATAGAACCTATGGGAAAGGGCTATATAACACCTTATTGGACACTGATGCTAAATATAATTTGTTGTCATATGGGGTGTGGTGTCAGTTAGGAAATCCATCTCTATCTGAGAGTACTATCCAAGTCAAGGGTGTCAACAAGAAAAAAACTACGGTTTTTGGAATCTATCACACTTCTGTTAGTTATGACAACGAGGTTGTAGCTCAAGACTTTCTGGTCATTCTTGCTAGAACTATGGAAGGTGATAGAAAACCTAGGATGCACGTGGATGATAGCGACCAAATGCACTATTGATTGGGGGACTGGGAGTGTCACAATGTAGAAACCAACTCTTAGTCTTGCCACTCAAGCCATAGTCCCTCAGATATTATGTCTTGAGGATATAAAACCCAAAATAGTGCATGTCCAGGAGGTTGAACCATATTTCCCTATAGCCCAACTCTCTAGAGCTTCAACTTCTGTGGTTGAAACAAAGCTTGAGAAACACAAGACCCATCCTAATATAATGAAGAAAACATACAAATGGGTCCCTAAAGCTTCTTTAGCGCCAACTTTGGATGCTAAAAAATAGTAACCTTGTAAGAAACTCCCCACTCACTTTAAGAAATGTATGAAAACATTGCCTTCGATTACTAAAAGACTATTGCGAGCCCAAGGCTACAATCAAGGAAATGATCAAATCTGGGTGCCAAAATGTAAATATTGTGTTCTTACCTGTCACTTGACCCATGTGAGACAAACCTTGTAATGGAAAAGGCGATTGAAGATCGTGGGAAGGGAAAGATCATAGAACACTATACACCTGATTTAGAGCTAGTTTGGGTACCCAAGCGAGAAAGGCTTGTTCCGCTCAGCTCAAAAATAGTAAAAACAAATGAAGCTTCTTGCTCTTCATGTAGTTTATATACAAAAATAGAAGCGTCGACACAACCTCCACCTACCATTGTACATCTCCATACAAACAAGAAATAATTTGCACCTCCCGTTGTAAGTTCACCACCTACAACAACGTTGCAAAAAAAATTTGGCAGAGTACCTTACCACCCTTGTAACTAGATAAAATGCCTAGGGTGGTCAACACCTATTGGTCAAAGTCTTCACCCATGACAACTTGGAACAATTGGGTTCAAAAATGACATCATTCCAAAAGGTATGATCTACCCAAGGAAGGGGGGAGTGTTTTTGCTGACATCCATCATTCACTTGCTCCCCTCTTAACCTTCCTCCCTGACCTCTCAATATTCCAATCTTAGGAAATATATATATATATATATATAGCAGTATACTCAGGAAAAAATAAATTAAAAAAGTAAAAGAGCAAGAGCCACCAAACAAAAAGCTGGAAACCTACAAGTTCTAGTACATGACCCAAAATCATGACAACACATTATGCACAAAAAAACGACCTTTTGACATGACCCTTATAATATTTTCACACTAAACATCATCTATTTGTGTGAGACACAGATATGGATAGTACGCTAGAGTTTTCGCTCCTACCTTGGGTGAGAGGTACCCTCTTTACTTTTTGCAAGTGTTTCACATAGTCTACTCAATGCTTGCATGTGAATGGGATTTGGTAGATACGCTAGCGTGTGAGAGAAATTTTGAGGAGTTAGAATGGCTGATATGTCTCTTGATCACAACTAATCCATACTTAGTAGAGGACGTCTCTCACGATTGCATAAGCTTAGCCTCTTACCAAGATGACTATAGACGCCTAGCGACGTTCTTATTGAACATTTGTGCCTGTACTGATGAGGAAGAGTTACATAATTACACGGATGGCACGTATGGTCTCATGGATAATGACTTTGTTTTTCTTGATGATGATAAGGATAGGGGTTTAGATCTAGGGCTACCCACCCATGTATTCAATATCCTATTCCCTTGACTCTCTAGGGGGTGTAAATAATTAGGTTAGGGTTCCTTATGTTGTTTGATTGTGTTCAATGAGGGTTGTTGCCTCTTCCCATTGATGTTTCTCCTAGAGGTATTCCTTGTGTTTTCTAGTGTGTACAGGAACGCGTTGCCATTGTTAGGATTTTGAACTTGAGGTGTCTTTCTCTCGTTCACTCTTCCAGTCGATCACAATCATCAACACGAACATGTGTTTCTTGTCCATTAGCATTTTCTCTTGTCTTGTTTTTAGCATCAATGTCTATCTGCTTTAAATGTGATTGGTAGCACAATATTCAACACATTTTCTTGGATTAAACATTAGATTCTATATAATTTTCTATCATAATTCTTTGTCTAGGTTTAAGAATCAAGCAGTTTGACTAAGCTAACTTGACCAAGCTAGGAGTTAGAGATATTCTCTTAATAACATGGGGAATGCCTTCGTAATAATCAATGGTTACTTTAGGTTCTTAATCCAATTTAGGCAGCATTTTGTGCAATGTACTAGGGCTTTGTAGTGGGCTTAGTTCCTATTTACTTTCGGATTTAGTATTATAAAGGGAGTTTACTAGTGTGATGAGCCTGGGGAGGGTAATAGTGTCATATGACCCCCCAAAGTTACAAAATTGAAATGCCGAAAACAAACATTAAAAAAAAATCAAAAGTGCCACAATGTAAAATCTTAAGCTGGAAGAGAAATCCTAGCTCGATTTGGTTCTTCACTCACATTTATTACCTATGGTACTAGAGCCCTAGAGGTTCCTGGTGTGGGATCTTTTCCTTGAAAAGCAAAAACCCCAAGGCATATAGAATAAGTACACACATCAAATTTAATCAAGGTGAAAACCTTTGGGGGATCAAAGAAAAGCGAATAATTTAGGAAATGATTTCATAAGTGATTCCTTTTATTGTAGCTTAACTACAAGGTCTTCTAGGTATAGCCTCTAGTAAGCCCTCGAACCTAAAATACTTTGCTCTCGCAATTAAACAGCTTAATTGACCAAAGAGAATTGAGAAGCTTTCCCATGGTATTAATAGTTGACCTCTAGTGCCTCTTGACTGCCGTTAAATTAGCAACCCCAAACTTATTTATTTTCTGATATTTACAAATGCTTATGCATTTGATTATATTACAGTTTAATGTTTTAATGCTAACAAATTGTTTAATTTTTTATTACCAATCCATTTGTGTGCCTACAACTGCATAAGCTTTTTAATTGTATATGAGAATTCAATTATTGTGCCAATTTTGGTTGATTTTGCAGTGATGAAGAAGGCTAAGGACATTCAATCTTGGATGCTCTTCCACCTCGACAAACGGGCTTCATCTCAATAGCTTTCGAGGACAAAATCTACATCAAAAAGGGGGGTATGTTAACCCTCGCGGACACCCTATCACCTTTGATGGATGCATATTATTTATTTGATTGAGTCATGGACTGGGCTTGTCGGTCCAATAGGTGTGTAGGTGATCACCAATGAGAGGTGAACCACTTATCTTATTTTTAGAGTAGTTTTGCACATTAGTTTTGCAACATCCATCCATTGTAGGCGCCCATGTGTGAATGGGTCAAACTCTTATACAAGGTCCATTTGACCTAAAAATCCTCTTTCTTGGAAATGTAAGCTAAGAAGTGCTCTTGCTTCATCTCTGTGTCCTTCTTCTCCGTGTGCTCTTGTGTGTATGTGTGTCTGTGTGTATTCTTGAGAGAGAGAGAGAGAGAGAGAGAGAGAGAGAGAGAGAGAGAGAGAGAGAGAGAGAGAGAGAGAGCATTGCAGCAGCATCGGTGGCGGTGAGGCGATTGAGCGTGGCATCGGCGACGGCTCTTTCTTCTTTGCAGCACAAGATCCTTCAGGACAGAAGCATTGAGTGATGAGTGACACACCATTGTTTCTTTGAGCTTGCTAGCACTATCTAGTTGTGTGCTTGCAGCCTTTAGAGGCTCGCACATAGTGCACAGGCAAGATCACAGCCTTTGACATGTGCGACAAAGCACAAAGGGAATATGACATATCTAAGTAGATAATTGAGTAGATTACTTAATGGAGAGAGATCATTTTAACACATGAGAGATTATAAAGTATAGTAGAGTAGAGTAGAGAGAGAGAGAGAGAGAGAGAGAGAGCACGTTATACCTGATTCACCCAATGTGGGCTACATCCACGATAAAGCTGCCACTCAATGTCTTTAGTACTTCAAAACAAGAAGTAGATTGCAAAGGGATTATACCCTTTTGGAGCTCCCACCTTGCTTCACTCTCACCACCTCACATCAACTTCACAATGCACCACAATGCTTCACAATACAATTTCTGTGTGTAGGAGAGGACTCCTGTAGACAAGTCCAAGTTGGACTCTCCAATCCTCCCATGTGTAGCCGCCCTTGAGAAGATAAGTCCATCTTGAATTCAGCCACCAGTCATTGACTTCAGCCATCGGCCTCCGGCCATTGACTATCGACTAACTAACGAACTGTTTTTCAACCCCTTTCTGGCCATCGTCTGACCATAATATTCCAACGAAAAAGAATATGTCGGTGGTGTCTATGAAAATTTTGGTTTTCAGCGAGTGATTTTTCTTCATGCACAATGGATTCTCCTCATAATGGGGGCCTTATAGGTGTGCGTTTTTAACACAAAACATTATAAGTGGTAAATCAAACTCCATACTTAATAATCAAAACAATCTTTGTTGAAAAACTTTGTCGTGGGACCATCTGAAATAACATACAACTCTAGGGTTGCCAGAATATGTGTCCATTCTAATGGCTCTAGAATTTCTTCAGGGAAGGGTTCAAAAATGTATTCCTTGTCTTCAATCACCCTTTCTAGAATACACTCTTTGCATTTTAAGCTTCCACATTGAGATGCTCCAAACATCTATAGCTCCTTTGGCTTATCTAACCAAGCCAGAAGCTCACATCCCTAATGTAGTTGAATCAAACTCCTTAATTGGGGTTTGATTTAAATATTTTAATTATGGTCTTTAAGGTTTATGTGTGTTGTGGTTTCCATGTGCCTGAGGTATATATGATCATATCCCCTATCCTGGACCTTTTTTAGTTGTCTCATGAATGGTCTTCCCAATATGATGTCGTAGTTGTTCTTCTTGTCAAAGCTGACATCAAAAAATATATTCTCATATTGAATTCCACAAGAGGTAAGAATTACTTTATTTAGAGTCCCCAGGGGTCTCTCCATATACCAATCCGCAAGCTACAGTTCATCCTTGTAGCTCTTAAGGCAATTTTTTCCCATTTCTTCCATATCTCTTTGGTTTCAATGGCCACACCCTCTCCACTGTCAATAATTTCCGTGGTTGTAGCACCTTGAAACTCAATGGAAAGCATGATATTTCCATCTTTGCCTTCACAATACTCCCCTATCTTGTTTAATGGTATTGTTTGCATGCGTAAATAAGGCTTCTCTAACTCTCGGATCCCTTTTTGTATCTGTGACGTTGGATTTTTGACAATAAAATTTTCTAAGCATTTTCCAATCGTTGCCCACATGTTTGGTCATTTTTCTGTTAGATTTATGGTGCAAGTCACAGGTGCAGACAATATGTATATCAATCCTCTAGAGTCTACCACCCCCAGGGAGGTCACCTAATAAAAATGTAACCTATCACGTGAGTTCAACAGAAGGGTATTTAAAGTTCTTGAAAATTACAGAAATATATATACAGAAGGACATTATTTTTTAAAATTTAAACAAAACTTACAGATTTTAAAAGAAAAGGGTAAATTATATTCTTAACAAAATTCACAAATAAGGGGTTTTACAAACATGTCTTGAACGCACGCGATATGGTAGTTTTACACATAGTGAACTCCCCGAGCTACCACCTTTTTTGAGGAGAGTCTTTGTGATGGTATTTCCTTCACATCAAACTTCGCTTCATATTCTCCTAGATAAGAGGGTAAGGTTCTCAAGGATTGAGGTTGGCTATCCAAGGATCTTATAGATCCTCTATCCCTCCAATATGAGCAAATATCCAAATTTGCTTGAGATCATGCCTCAAATTCCTCAATAGGAGGAAGAAATACATCCCTTCCATTGCTTGTTTGGTTCACTGTTTGACTTAGCTCATTTGCTTCTCATATTTTTTTCCAAAGTTCATCTAAGACGTCATATTCTTTGTATATCTCTGGTATGATAGGATGAAAACCATTAGATGCCTAATCTATGGTATTCATCACTACTCTTGGATTTTCAATTAATTGTGTAGGTTCTAACTCAGCTATATGAATCTCAACTATCCCTTTAGGCTTGTGTCTTGGTGGGATTGTTGGTGTTGGAGTTGGAACCTCCATCCAACCCTCTCGTTCTCGTGTCGATTGCTCTAACAAAGCTTGGCTATTTGGATCATTTCTTAAACATCTCTAGCCTTCGCTTTTTCAACTCAACACTTGCCCTTTGTAGCTGAAACGACCTTTCCTTTGTTGATGTATGGTGTCCACCTTTCTAGCTGTCGGGAATTAACTCAAGCTTTAGGAGAAAGCATTGATCAGGCAATCAGGTAAAAACACTATCTCAAAATCAATGAAAAATGGTATTTTTGGAATCTCAAGCACAGCAAACCCGGGCTAGAAATTTCCAAAATTGAATTCCGATAAAAACTGGCATAGTTATGGCCCGTAGAAGTTTACATTATGAACTGAGTTTATTAGATAAAATTGTAAGGTTTTAGTAATCATTATTGCAAAAGACTTTTATCCTAAAGTTTCTAGATATTTATATATATTTGCAGATAATTCCAAAATTAATCATTAAAAGTCAAAAAACTAGCAAAAAATCGATTCTGTGTATCTGGTAGGCTGTGTGGGCAAATGATGAACTCTCCCATACTATATTTAGCAGTAGGGAGTTCTTGTGGAGTTTTAGGGCTACCTTGGGATGCAAGTTATTGCCATTTCCAGCCTGTGAGTGCCCAGAAACCTATAAATATGTCCCCTTGCTTCACATTTTGAACAGACTCGGAGTCTCTCTCATCTAAAAGGACCTCTACTCATAAATCACTAGAGAGCAAAGCTCTAGTTGGTTAATCAACAGTAATTAGCACTAACCCTTTTTAATTAGTAGAACTATGTTAATCTATTTATATTTTTTGAATTAATTTAATTAATTAACAAGATTAAACCTATTTATAGTCTAAAATTCTCTCCTAATTCTAAATTCTCTGCTGATTATTGAGATTAAACTTAGGGATACTAATCTAATAAAATTACTCATTTTAACCATAAAATAATGATAATTATACTAATTAGGCTTCAATTAAGATGAGATAATTATCAGAGCTGTGTTAGACTGTCAATATGCTAGAAAAATTATTGTTTAATTTTTTGAATAATTTTTGTAATTATTTAAGCAAAATTATCTTATTTTTAAGAGAAAAATAAAGGGAAAAATGATCAAAATAATCTAAAAAGATTTGAGATAATTATTAGAGATAAAATATATTTTTAAAAACTTCTGATAATTATCTTAACCTTAGATAATTAGTTTAACTATTTATCTCAATAGAAAAACACTATTTTTAAGAGAAAATAAAAGAGAGAAAATATTAAATTAATCTAGAAAAGCTTTGAGATAATAATTAGAGATAAAATACATTTTAAAAAATCCATGATAATTATGTCAAGGCTAGAAAATTAGTGTAGATATTTATTTGAGTCAAATTATACTAATTTTAGATAGAAAGTAAAGGGGAAAATTAGTAAATCATGTTATATAATTACATGCTATTTATCAGTGTTGGCATACATGATAAAAAAGCCGTGATAATTATGTCAAGGTGAGAAAATTAGTGTAGATATTTATTTGAGTCAGATTTTACTAATTTTAGATCAAAAGTAAAGGGGGAAATTAGTAACTAATGTTATATGATTACATGCTATTTATTAGTATTAGAATACATGATAAAAAGACCGTGATAATTATGTCAAGACTAGAAGATTAGTGTAGATATTTATTTGAGTCAAATTATACTAGGTTTAGAAAAAAAGTAAAGGGGAAAATTAGTAAATCATGTTAGATAATTACATGCTATTTATAAGAGTTAGATTACATGATCAAGAGACCATGAAAATTATGTCAAGGTTAGAAAATTACTTTAGCTATTTATCTAAGTCAAATTATACTAATTTTAGCTAAAAAGTAAAGGAGAAAATTAGTAAATCATGTTAGATGATTACATGCTTTTTTTTTTAGCTATAGTACATCATAAATGAGCTGGGATAATTATGTCAAAGTTAGAAATTTAGTATAGATATTTAGTTTAGTCAAATTATATTAATTCTAACTAAAAACTAAAGGGGAAAATTAGTAAATCATGTTATATGATTACATGCTATTTATGAGAGTTAGATTACATGATAAAAAGGCCGTGATAATTATTTCAAGGTTAGAAAATTAGTATAGATATTTATCTAAGTCAAATTATACTACTTTTAGCTAAAAATTAAAGATGGAAATAAGATAATTGAGTTGTAAAACTAAAAGATAATTACCAGAGGTCAAAATTATCATCTACTTGTGATAATTATACCATAATTAACTAATGATTTTAAGAAATTATAATTGACCAAAAGTTTTAATTAGCAAAAGATTAATTAAAATAAATAGATTTTGCGGTCAATTTTTTTTAGGAAAATTATAGTAAGTGTAGACTTATGATATAAAGTTGAGGAAATAAAAATTTTAAGAGAAAATAAATAGAAATAGTATTAAGCTCAAAATAAACAGATTCCAAGCTTAAAATTCGATGGAGAAATTAGGAAAAAAGATATAGAAAGTTATAAGAAAATTAGAAGATCTTACAAAACCCTTAAGGAAGCTATGGAAAAAGTTATCATGCCTATATAGGCAAATAAGAAATTACTAGATCAAGAATTTACCAAATAAGACTATAAATTTAACTTAGATTTGGGTAAAATTGGATACAAAGGTTAAGTCTAGCTTTCGGATAATTTACCTAATGATTAGACGTCCTCTTTATAAGGAATAAGAAGTTATGGAACCAAAAAGGACCCGAGCCAATCCTACATCTGATGATGAGGGAAGAGCTCTAAAAAGAACTAGAGTGTCGCACAACGATGAAGCTGGGCCTAGTAGTAGGCCTACGAGGAGAGTCTTCAGGCGCCAGCACAGCAGCAGATGGCCGATCAGTCCTAGGTGGGTTTCCCATTATTGAAATAAGTCTTTTAATAGTTTGAGTTCTTTCATAAGTTAGCATTGCATACGTAAGGAGTGAGTAAGAATCAGAAAAGGAATAATGGACCAAAAAAGGAAGGTAACTTCCAACGTGCATTTGTTTATAATGTGGGAAATTTTTTTTTGAGTTAAAACTGGTTGAATTAGGAAAGATATGATTGATCATCCTTAAGACAACTTGTCTCAAGACAACTCCGACTCCTTGGTATAAATTGATGATAATGATGGCTTTTCCACCAGCGGAGTAGAAAAGACACCAGTGGGCGGTTGTGCCCTCACATATGGTAGGGGGAAAAAAGCCATCAGCCACTTGGAAGAGGAGTCCACCAGCGGCTGTGCCCTCACATATGTTAGGGGAAAAAAGCGTTGGTTGAGGATACCTTAGCCCAATTTGTGGAAGTTATAGGGCTGAAATACTTTTTTTTAACTTTTAATATGTTGTCATGTTTCCGCTGCGAGACAGGACTAGGTCTTGGACCCAAGCCATTGTCAATGGTAAAGGTCTATTCCTTGGATTTTTCTTGTTTAGAGACTCTGATTTTTATCAGACCTAGAGACCTATCAAGGATCCCATCCTGATCTTGGTATTGGCGGGTTGGGGATCTCACAGTTGATATATCTACAACGCACTGGTTTTTTTCCCTTAAATGGCACATTTCATCCCTGTTAAGATGCCCACCAAAAGTATTAATATAAATTTGCAATTTTAGAGTATTTCAAAGTACATTTGTTACCATATACATGTGGTAGTGATGTGTTTGAACACACTTAGGACCGTCGGGGCATTTTTTCCCTCTCTAGGAGGTTTTTTCTCCCGTGCATTGTATATACGTCCATTCATTCTAGGGCTTTCTATATTTTCCATTGCACACTAAGTAATACACTCTCTGTTGTGTGCCTTGAGATTCCTTTTCTTCTCCAAGTTGTGTGTGTTTCCCTGGAACCTTAATTCCAACAATTGGTATCAGAGCAGGTTGCATCCTCTCGGGCTTAGTTGCCAGCAGGTCCAGCACACACCTGCTTACTTTCTCCGATTTTAGTGAGCTTTGGCAAGCGTTCGTAGGTCAACAAAAATTTTGGGAGAGCTCGTAGAGCATAGTCTACTCAGATTGTTGATTCGGGCTCATTTCGGCCTTCGTTTCCACTACACGCAGTTCTGCACAAGCTATTCCATCATTTTATGCAAATTTTTTGTTAGTGCCGTTTACTACATAATAGGTCCCTTACAGTCTTCTACGGTTTGTGTTGTATAGCACGTGTTGTTTTTGCTTCATTTATCCTCTTTTTGGGAAATTTTCACATCAGGTGCAACATTTACCATGGCTGACAACAACACATATGTGTTCAAGATGTTTGCTGACTGCTGAGGACAGATTGTATGGAGTCAATTACCCTATGTGGGCTTACATGATGCAACATGTTCTTGTGTCAAAGGGTGTATAGAATATTGTGTAGGGCATTGATGTACATCCTGGTTCTGAGGATGTAGGCGATGTTGAGGATGTTGTAGGTCTTCCTGCAAGGATTGTTGCTGGTAGAGTTGTTTTTCCTACGATAGAACAAGCTCGTTGGGATGTAAAGTATTCATAGGCTCATGCACTGATTGTGTTGTCTGTGAAACGCACCATTACTCCTCACATTTGTTCAGTGAAATGTGCAAAACAGGATTGGGATATTTTGGCTAGTCTTTATGCAATCCACAATGAGCCTAAAATTGCATTACTGCGTAAAGAGCTCGAATCAAAGATTATGCATGAGGAAGATGAAATGGACACTTTCCTTGCTGGTGTGAAGGATGTTAATGAGAAACTAATATCTGCAAGAGAAGTCATTTTTGACAATTCACTTGTGCAGACTGTTCTTGATGCTTTGCCAAATTCTTACCAGACTTTTGCTAGTACTTGGAGACTTATGACCCAAGGAAATCCTGAAGTTATCAAGTTTGTTGCATTATGCACATTGCTATCGCTGCAAGAGTCAATTTCCAAAGAAAATGGGACTAGGCAGTGTGTAGTTGAACATGCTTTTATTGCAACTCAAAGAAAAGGTGGGAACAGCAATGTAGCCACTTCTTATGGTTATGCTGAGAATGGAAAAGCTTCTGTTTCTGCAATTCTGGTGACAAGGGCAAAAAGAAGATGCATTGCCATTATTGTAAATCTAATGATCACTTGATCAAGCAGTGTCCAAAATTGAAGGCAAAAGAGGCTAAGACAAAAGAGGCTGGATCCACTAAAGGGTGTAGTACAAGTGCAGTGATTGTAGAGTCTTCTGTCAAAGGAGATTGTGATGTTGATGTTGATGGAGAATGGGCATTTAGTATAGAGTTTTCTTATGATCCTATTGTCCATGATGCATGTATGTTACTTGCTAAAGATTCAAATGTGTTGTATTTTGACAGTGGTGCTACAAAGCACATTACCTTACATCGTGATTTGTTTATCTCTATTGATTTTGTCCCTCATGGGAATACAATGACTTGTGTCAACAATGCCTCTTATCTTGTTCAAGGAGTTGGAAAGATTGTGCTTACTGCTGCAAATGGAAGTTCTTTCACACTTTTTGATGCACTTTACGTACTTGGGATCAAGAAGAATCTTTTGTTTGTATCTGCACTTGTTAGACTTGGACTTGTAGTCAAATTTGTGGATGATAGATGTATAGTTCATGATCTACGTTTTGATGATGAAATTGTGGCATCTGGCCTTTTGTGCCTTGGCTGTATAAGCTCACTTTAGATGGCAAGTGTGGGAAAAGTTTTGCAAATGTAGTTACAGATTCAAGGGCTGTTTTAGATGAAAATTTGTGGCATGCACATTTTGGGCATCTGAATTTTGCTAGTTTTCTGTGTTTGCAGAAATTTGATATGGTTGCTTCTTTGCCGCCTCTTGAATCACCTGTCAAACATTTTTGTGAAGGCTCTATTTTGGGTAAAATGCAGCATGCTAAATTTCCAAAGGATGGGTCAGTCCGTGCTACATGCAGATTTCAACTTGTGCATAGTGATGTTTGTGGGCCTATGCAAACCCCGTCCTTGGGAAATTACTTGTACTTTGTGACTTTCATTGATGACTAATCCTGGTATGCATGGTAACTCCGTTGAAATCTAAGTCCGAAGTGTTCATGTGCTTCAAGCAATTTATTGCTATGGCTAAAAATGTCTTGAAATGTCCTATGGGTACCCTCCGTTCTGATCGAGGCGGGGAGTATATGTCTCATGAATTTATTGCATTGTTGGCTAGTTGTGGGATAAAACATCAATGTACAGTTCTAGCCTCAAAAAAATGGCGTTTTTGAGAGGAAAAACAAGTCAATGTGTGGTCAAGAGTCAAGCCTTACGAGATTTGGTTTGGCCCGAGGTTGTCACGTGTGTCACTTATGTACTCAATAGGTGTCCTACAAAAGCATTGCAGTCTATACCTCCATGTGAAGCATGGCATGATAGAAAACCATCTATTGAGAACATGCATATTTTTGGATGTTTGGCTTATGGTTTAGTGCCACAAGCGTAGTGCAACAAATTGGATGATAAGGCTGTCAAAATATATTTTTGTTGGTTATAGTGTTGAAAGAAAAAGTTATAGGTTGTGCCATCCACAAACAAAGCATATCTTGGTCTCACGTGATGACGTGTCTGTGGAAGATTCTGTTCAGCCTTTGTTGTCATGTACTAGAGAAAGTAATGTAAGCTCACATGACATTTATGACACTTTGTTGCCTCTTTTTGGTGGTGGAAGTACAAATGTAAATTCCAATGAGGCAAATGTATAGCCTATGGGGGTTTCTAAAAATGTTATAGATCAATCTATTACTGATGTACTTGATGAGGGAAGGGCTGAAAATGAACAAGCTAGAGGTATGCCAAAATGGCTGGTGCACACTTTGTGTGAGAGTAAATTGGATGCACCTTTGTCTAGTTGTACTCATTCAGGTTCTCACCATGCCTCTTATGCATCAAATTGTTATGCTTTGGCTATGTCTAGCTTATATGATGTTGAGGAACCTCTGTCTTTTGATGAAGCACAGAATTCAAAAAATAGGATGGTTGCCATTCAATCAAAATATGATGCATTTATAAAAAATGACACATGGACTTTATGTGATTTTTCTCTTGGCAAAAAGGCCATTGGTACAAAGTGGGTTTACAATTTGAAATGCAAGTCGGATGGGGAGGTTGATCGCCATAAGGCTTGACTTGTTGCAAAAGTCTATGTGCAACCAAAAGGCATAGATTATGAAGAAACTTTTGCTCCCACTTGTTGTATGACTACTATTTGTTTTCTATGTGCATTGGTAGCTCATTTTGGTTGGGATGTACATCAATCACACATTGTTACTCCTTTCTTGAATAGTGACATACTTGAAAAAGTTTATGTAACGCAGCCTCGTGGTTTTGTCAAGAAAGGACAAGAGGACAAAGTATGCAGATGTAAGAAGGATTTGTATGGGTTGAAGCAATCTCCTTGTGCTTGGTATGAGAAAACTGACACTCATTTGGTCAAATGAGTCTTTCATAACAGTTCAACAGAAAGCACATTGTATGTCAAGAGTGAGGGCGATGTACTTCTCATTGTTGTTCTTTATGTGGATGATCTGTTGATCACTAGTTCCAATGAGGCACATACTGCTCAATTTAAGGCTGATTTGAATGCTACTTTCAAGATGAAAGATTTGGGGTTGTTGCATCATTACTTGGGTATACAATTTAAGCAATGTGATGGTGGTATTTCCTTGTGTTAGAAAGGTTACATAGAGACATTGCTATGTAAGTTTGGATTTGAGGATTGCAAACATATTGCCACTCCCAATGAAACAGGTTTGAAGTTGAGTCTACATGATGATGGTGATCCTACTGATGTCACTCTTTACCAAACTGTTGTAGGTTGCCTCATTTATGTATGCAACACAATGCCAGATATTCAGTTTGCAGTCTTACAGGTAAGCAAATTTATGCATAGCCCAGGGTCTAAGCATTGGTAGGCTGTCAAGAGAACTTTTTGCTACTTGAGTGCACTTTACATATTGGATTGTTTTATCCCAAGGGGGGATCATTGCCACCAGACTTACATGCCTTTTTGGACTCAGATTGGGTTGGTTTTTTTGACACGCGAGTGTCCACAAGTGGTTTTGTTTCATGCTTGGCAGTTCATGTATATCATGATTTAGCAAGAAGCAACCTACTGTGGCCACTTCTAGTTGTGATGCTGAGTGTAGGGCAGTCTTCATAGCTACGGTTGAGTGTGTATGGAGCAGACATCTTATGACTGATTTGGGTGTTGGACATGACATTGCCAACACTATCTACACTGGCAGATAGGGCACATTAGCCTTTTCTTTGAGCTGTAATAAAAGCATGTTCAACTGCATGCTGACTAGTCCTGTTTTTTCTGGAAAGTGACCCTTGCAACAACAATGTGCTTAATGCATCAAACTGGACAACTTCAGGATTTCCTTGGGTCATAAGTCTCCAAGTACTAGAAAAAGTCTGGTAATAATCTGGCAAAGCATCAAGAACAATCTGTACAAGTGATCTATTAGAAATGACTTCTCCTGCCGAAATTAGTTGCTCATTAACATCCTTGACACCAACAAAGGAAGTGTCCATTTCATCTTCCTCATGCATAATCTTCTATTTGAGTTCTTTATGTAGCAAAGCGATTTTGGTTCATTGCGGCTTGCATAAAGACCTACTAGAATATCCCAAGCCTATTTTGCAAATTTTATTGAACGGGTGTGAGGAGTG
Organism: Adiantum capillus-veneris; assembly: GCF_014529385.1. Taxonomy (NCBI): domain Eukaryota; kingdom Viridiplantae; phylum Streptophyta; class Polypodiopsida; order Polypodiales; family Pteridaceae; genus Adiantum; species Adiantum capillus-veneris. The sequence continues at coordinate 75,155,821 of NC_140949.1, forward strand.
ATAGTGCACTTCACAAACAATGCAATCAATGCTTGAGCCTGCACATCTCTTACATCCCAACAAAATTGCTCAGCCATAGGCAAAACAGCTTTGACAGCAGCAACCCTCGTTGCAAAACTCGGAGCATCCTCAACATCATCTGCATCCAGAGTACCTAGACATACATCAATGTCCTTCATAATGTTCCAAACGCCCTTCAACACAAGTACGTGTTGCATTATGTAAGCCCACATAGGGTAATTTTCCCCATCCAATATCTCCTCAGCCGAGCAAACATCTTGAACACATTGAAAAATGCCTACACATGATATGAAAACTTCCCAAAATGAGAAGAAATTGTGTGAGACTAGCATGTGCTACATAGAAGAAACCATAGTAGATTGTATGGGACCTGTTATACAATAATTGGCACTAACAAAAAATGCACAAAATGACAAAATTGCATGTGTAAACTTGGCTGTAGTGGAAATAGAGGTCAAAATGAGCACAAAGTAAAATTTTGAGAACTTCTAAGAAAATGAGCAGGGGTGTTTTGGCAACGCTGGTGACTAGGCCCAGGAGGATGTGACCTGCTCTGATACCAATTGTTGGAATTAGGGTTGTAGGGAAATGCACACAGCTTGGAAAAGACGAACGAAGCTCAAGGCACACAACAGAGAGTGTATTACTTAGTGTGCAATGGAAAATGATAGATAGCCCTAGAGTGATGGGCATATATACAATGCACGGGGGACAAAAACTCCTAAAGAGGGAAGAAATGACCCGGTGGTCCTAGTGTGTTCACACACATCACTACCACATGTATATGGTAAAAGTAGGCCATTGTGTGGGCTAGAATGTCAACAAAGCAAGTTTGATGTGATCAAAAGCTCAACACTCAGATAGGGTATGATGCTCATACTCACAAAATTTTAAGGGACATTATGTGCATCATAAAATAGACTCTCCTACACTACCTCAATGCCTTGTCTCACATTTAAGGGAGTGGAAACTAAGCCAAATGGCTTGTATGGTATAGATTGTTTGTAAGGGAATATGTTCAAGCATGTAAATGGTTGAGTATAGGCTGCTCCCTCAAAGAAGAACATACCATTGTACTTTGGGGGGGGGCAGAGAGAGATCAGTAACATGCATGATTTTAGGTCACAACATCAATTTTTCACCATGTCCTTCAATTTAGCATAATGACCATACATGCTAAAAAATTAGACAAATGAGTAGACTTATATTTCCTTGATTTCTATCACATTTTAGGTTCCAAAACTCCTACAAAAATTAACAATTGAGAAAACTTATATTGCTTTTATTTTTATCACATTTGTACATAAACAGATAGTGTACACCTTATTGTACTAACTTGCTGATGCATTGTTGTGATTAGATGATAATGTATTCTATTACCATACTTGCCCAAAAACATAGACAGCGATGCAAGCAAATGAGGCATCTACAAAGCAATATAGCTAAAAGAGTCCATCACACTCTTATGTCAAAATAAATTCAGCTCATCTACTCAAAGCTCTGACTTTTTCACAACTCCACTCTTACATATGAAAAGTTTTATGATTACATAGTGTAGTAATTATGGGCCCTCGTCTTTGAAAACTTGTTGACTTACCTAGTTTGTACTATTGAACTTGGTAGCACTTTTGCCAACCCTAAGTACACCAAGGAAAAGATGTTGTTCCTACTATATATTGGGTTATGATGTGCAATACTACCATGTCTTGCTCACAAGAAAGACACAAGGATAGAAGCAAGTAAGAGATCAAAGCAGAGATATTGACTCCAATTATGCTCCCATTGTTGAAGTCAATTTCAAAACTCCATTCTCAAATAAATTTTTATAATTACAGTGACTTCTCTACTTATCTAATTTGTAAAATCAATCTTGGTGCATTGCTGGACAAAGATAGACCAAAAGAAGGACTCTCTCTCTCTCTCTCTCTCTCTCTCTCTCTCTCTCTCTCTCTCTCTCTCTCTCTCTCTACACCTACTAGAAGTAGATCACTTCTAAGTTTGTCAAACAAGGGCTGGCGTCTCACAAAAAATAATTTCTATGAGAATCTCCCAAGCTTGGTATCAAAGAAGGATTTGCATCCTCTTGCAAAAAATAATTTCTATGAGAATCTCCCAAGCTTGGAATCTCCCAAGCTTGGTATCAAAGAAGGATTTGCATCCTCTTGCATACATGTTTGTTAGAATCTGCCAAGAAATTGTGTCATGTATCACTTTTAGAAATGCAATAGAATATATATGTAGGAAGAGATCATTGTTGATAGTGTTTTGCTTACAAAAAAAGATAGCCCTGTGAGAATAGAGACCATGCTCCTTTGTTCGCAGGAGCATGTGGGGCACATACTATTATAATATAGAGACACGTAAACAAATATCATTGACTACCACTTAAATCAAAATATTTGGCGTATACAACACGATTGAATATAGTATGTAACATAAGCAAAAGCCTATTTGAGAATTATTCCAAGAGTCTAAGAACCAATATTAAGCCCTTTTAAAGGTAGAATTAAGCCCTTTCCACCAGGTGTTGGCATGTGGTGATACATGGAGCTATTTAGTAGTTTGTTTTGCCCAACTTTTCTCTAGTTCACAAGGGCTAAATATCTTGGAAGAATAAATTATACCCTTTGCAATGTTGCCTATAGTACCAGGTGTTTGCACGTTGTGCTATATGAAGCTTTATAGGGGCTTAATTATGTTGGGGTAAAGGCGGTGTGCCTTACCCAAGGCAGGTCACTAGATTTGATCGCCCATTGTTTCACCTTATTGAATGTACTTATACTAAAAATAAGGAGTAGTCTCATATCACTTCTGCTAAAAGGTCACTCCACCCACTCCCCATGTTGTCTCTCCTCTTGTTCTTTCTACATCGTGCACGCATGCATTGCACACTAAAAAATTATTCCGTTTGAAGATTTCTATAGCACCATGTGCCAACACGTAGTGCTGCAAGAAACTGCACAAATTGTTTAAACTAGACCCTTTGAAGACTCATTTTAGCACTATATGCTAGCGCGTGGTGCTACAGGAAACTCCACAAAGCGCTTAAATTAGTCCCTTTGAAGCTTCCTATAGCACCACATGCTGACATGTGGTGCTACAGGAAACTTTGCAAAGAACTTAAAGCCCCTTTGAAGATTCCTATAGCACCGGGTCTGACATGTGGTGCTATACAAGCATCTCCACAAAGTGTTTAAATTAGCCCCTTTGAATCTTTCTATAACACCACGTACCCAATACGTGGTGCTAGAAGAAGCTCCATAAAGTGCTTAAATTAGCCCTTATGAAGCTTCTTATAGCACCCACGTGCCGACAAGTGGTGCTACAAGTAGCTCCATGAAGGAATTAAATTAGCCCCTATGAAGCTTCCTATAGCACCACATGCCAACACATGGCACCACAGGCAACTTTGCAAAGGACTTAAAGCCCCTTTGAATATTCCTATAGCACTACGTACTGACACGCAGTGCTACAAGAATCTCCATAAAGCACTTAAATTAGCCTCTATGAAGCTTCCTATAGCACCACGTGCCGACACATGGTACTAGAAACAACTCCATAAAGCGCTTAAATTAGCCCTTATGGAGCTTCCTATAGCATCATGTACCGACATGTGGTGCTAGAAGAAACTCCATAAAGCGCTTAAATTAGCCCTTATGAAGCTTCTTATAGCACCATGTGTCGACACGTGGTGCTACAAATAGCTCCATGAAGCGCTTAATTAGCCATTATGAAGCTTCCTATAGCACCACATGACAATGTGTGGTGCTAATGAAAACTCTGAGGACTTAAACCCCTTCTCAAGATTCATATAGAACCACGTGTAGACACGCGGTGCTAGAAGAAGCTCCTCAAAACACTTACATTAGTCCCTTTGAAACTTCATATAGCACCATGTGCCAACACATGGTTCAATAGGTGTCTCCATTAAGCGCTTAAATTAGCCCTTAGGAAGGTTCCTTTAGCATCACATGCTAATATGTGGCGCTACAAGCATGTTTAAATTAGCCCCTATAAAGCTTCCTACAGCACCACGTGTTGACATGTGGTGTGATACAAGCAGCTTTGCAAAGGAATTAATTCCCTTTGAAGATTCCTATAGCACCACATTGCAACATGTGGTGCTACAAGAAACTCCACAAAGTCCTTAAATTATCCTCTTTGAAGCTTCCTATAGCCACGTGCCGACATGTTGTGCTCTAGGTATTTCCATTAAGCGCTTAAATTATCCCTTATTACGAATCTTCCAATAGCATGGACTGGTATGTGGAACTATTAGAAACTCCATAAATGGCTTGAAGTCCCTTTGAAGATTCCTATAGCACCATGTGTCAACACCTGATTCCATAGACATCTCCACAAAGGGATTAAATTAGCCCCTTTGAAACTTCCTTTGGAACCACGTTGGAGAGGGGGAATGGGGGAGCACACCCGGAACACAAACAAAGGCCTTTCTATAGCCCAGGGCATACACACCACCCCAATTGGCTAGAGTTCACCTTTGAAACTCTCAACACACGCTAGCATGCCACCGCCGGCACTCACACCAAAGCGTGCACATGCACACACTCAGCTATCCAAGCATTTCATTGCTCTCTTCAAGACACACACCATTGTCACACACAAAACCACACTCTTACTCTCATTTTTCACACAAATAAGGGACCTAGGGGGCACACACATCCGCACCAGCACCGCACATACAAGCAGAAGAAGTAGAGAAGGGGGGGTAGGGGAAACGACGCGAGAGAAACACCATGAAGGCTTCACCACCACTGCTCAAAACACCATTTACAACTCATTTACAACAAATGGTGCACCCTCATGGTCGTAGGGAAGGAAAAAAAACACACTAAGGGCTTTGCAGGCACACACCTTTGCACAAAAAGGCCTAGCCAATACTCACACACTCACTCTATATGGCTCTCTATAGGCTCAGCGGCTCAAGGCCCTAGCAAAAAGCATGAAAAGTGACTCACTTTTGACTTTTATAGGGGTGCCCTCTTCAATTTGGGCATCTAGCCTTTGATTGGTCCACCTAGTATCTCAATTTAGCAACTTTGGAAGGGGTAGCCACCTTCTGCTCTCTTGAAGGGGGGTGCACTACCGATGTCTCTAATGCCCCTTGGCATTTTATTATTTTTAATCTTTATTTTCCTTCATTTCCTCCTTTGGGAGGCTTGGCTTTGGACTGCTTGTTTGACCTCCTCCTTTGACCATTTTTATTCAGCCCTCAATTGCCCCTTGTTTGGGACTGCCTTTGACTAGCCACTTCGGACTCCCCCTCTCCCACTCTCTTCCCTTCCATTTGGTATGTCCACAAACTCTCCACTTGGTCGGATTTGACTACATTGTTGCTCACATCATACCCTTTGAACTCCAATTTTCCTCTCTCTCTCTCTCTCTCATGTTGTGAGACTCATCCCCTCCTCCCGAGCACTAGTGAGGTCGCTAGTGGGACGGGCTTTTGCCTTCTTCTCCCAAAAGAGGGGTGATCCCTCAGGGATGTGGCATCTTGCCCCTACAAGTTCCACATCATCACTATGTGCACTGCCACCATCACCAAACTAGCCACCTGTGGGCTCCACCGTGCGCCTCATCATCCTCAGCCAAAAAAGACGTCGTGCACTAGACGGGCCACAACCCCCCCCACCCCCCCACCAACCTAAAAAGCACCCAAGAGGGCCCAAGAGCTCTCTCTCCACTATCTTGTACACCATATGCGCACAATGCAAGGGTGATATGATAAACAAAAGAGGATTTCTTTAATGGAAACTTTCAAGCTAGATCAATATGTTGGCTTTGTAAGGAAAAACGGGAGATGCTTTTTGTCAATTGCAATAGCACCGGTTTCATAGGAGGACTCATAAGTACCTTTGGTGATTGATTAAGGACCAAACTGCAATGCTCTATAATTTTCAACCCTATAATCAAATAGAGACATTTGTTTCTTCTCTAAAATAGAGAGAGAGAGAGAGAGAGAGAGAGAGAGAGAGAGTATGTGCATCATTATTTCCCTACAATGCATGCATGAAGCTTGTAGCAGGTAGGGCATGTGGAGCCTACTTGTTATCAGCATGGAGGGCACGATTGTCGTGCAATAGGCCATTGTTGAAGTGGTTTTTGGCATAGCCAAGGTGGAGTCACTATTTTGTGTATTCCATAGTATGTGCTCATTCCAGATGATAACAACTTTTATGCTAAAGAAGAAACATATTTGGACAATCTTTTTTTGAGTGCATCAAAAACCAATTTCATATTCAGGGTTAAAAATGTCTCTTTTCACCTTTTCACAATTGTAATTGTCATGGTGTTGACTGTTGTAGTCCTGAAGTTGGGTTCCCTACAAAGACGAGATGTATTTGTAGTACTTCTCATTCTTATGTAAATGAGAACCACAAACATTTTGTGCAAGAGCTCTAGAGAGATAGACAAAGAAATAACAGAAAAGAACAAGAAAACATGCAACATAGATGGAACAATCTCAATAGAGAGAGAGAGAGAGAGAGAGAGAGAGACATTATATTAATGTCATCAAAGGTCAAACATGAACTATGAGGCCAAAGAAACATTTCTTATGCTCTATTGAGCTGATCAATGGGCACCTGATGCTTCAAGACCATGGATATACTGAGAATCCATGGGGTAGTGGTTCTGAGAGAAAGGAATGCAGGGAGATATCCATCCTAAAAATGTGAGCAAAAAAATCTTGAACATGACCAAATATATACATGTGATACTTGAGGACCGTATATGTATTGAGAGTCGATGGGATGGCTATGAGAGAAAGGAATATAGGGGGAGATCCAAACTAAAAATGTGAAGGTAAAAATCTTGAATATGTTCAAACATGATCCTCACTTTGAAACTTGTATGACACACACACATACGCACACACACACATGGCAAAAAGCTAGGATGTAGGTGGATGTACTATTGGTGGAAATTGCAATGGAAACATGTAGGCTACCCTCATATTGCTTGCTTTGTACAAGCCCACCAAAATTGCATGATAAAAATTCCTAGTTCCATACCTTGTGAATTTTTGGGTTTGAAAGTTTATGAGGGCCCCCACTCTAAAAGGCTTTTCCCCAATGTTCTAAACGGGCCTTGCTTCTATGAGCTTGTATCTACATACTGACACGAGAAAGATCAACCACATTATTGCTAAAGAACCGTTCCTAATGGCTCATTTGTGGAGTTCTTTGTCTCCTTCCAATGTGCCATCACCACCCATTTTCAACATAATATTCTTTAATTTTCACCACCTCTTTCTTGGCTTATTAAAACACATATACGAATGATTATTAAAATAACTAAAAGTATCTTGACTAATTTGGGATTTTCTAAATCATTTATTACTAATTTTTGCTCGGTTTAGTAATTGCTCAAAAGAACTCATTGAGGTTTTGGGATTTTTCTTCTCTCACACGATGTGAGAATTGCAAAAAGGAAAAGAAGAACAACTTTTGGTAAAAGTAGTGAAATCAACTAGTCTATTGTCTTCAACAAAAGTTTTGATGACATGAGCACTAAATGCGGGTAGATTTTTTTTTGGGGGGGGGGGGGGGGGGGGGGTTCTCCATTATCTTTGATGTATTTTCCAATCAATAGAGTAAAGCTCCCTTTTCGTGAGCTAATTAAGAATTCAAGAAATTATAGTATTATTAATACTAAAGCTAAAAAACAATTCTTAAAAGTTTAAGCTATTATATGAATATTGAAGATGGTTTTTTTTTCTTGGCAAAAGCGCACAACTTGTGAGAGTTGAGTTTGATATCAACTCGATCAAGGAGTCCAACTTAGCAACTTGTGAGAAAAGTTTGTTATTAAATCACTCAAGCAGTCCAACTGCTTGGAGGTATCCATATTACAAGAGGAGGCTTTCCTACGAGGATTTTCTCCTACTCTATGATGGACCTAGCCCCATACGTATTTGGGGAACAATATGTAGGCAACAAGCTAACACGGTGTCAGGAGTTTTTTGGAAGAGGTGATTGCGCATATGTACATACACATGCATGGTGCATCGAATAAAGGATTGCCCATTCTTCAGAGCCAAGTGGTTACATGGGGCCCACATGTGTACAGGTAGGACAACATGTCCATAGTGCATCGATTTTCACTATCACCAGTACCAGTGTGTTTTTTCTATAATAATGAGGAGTTGGTAGCACGTAAAACTTCTCGAGGAAGCTATCCGCAGGCCGATGACATGAGGTAAGCAGGTGCGTCAGATGGTATCTAGTGGCATCAGGAGGTCGAATGGGATCAATATTTGCACGTGGATAAGTACGGACACAGCGTGGGTGTTTTTTTGTGATAATTATGCAAAAAGTTCATCATTAAGACCATATTTTGGGGCCACTTCACGTGGTGGCAGGATGCATTATTGGAAAAAGTTGAGTGCCAGGTGTGCGGATGGATGTAGCAGGGTGACAACTATGCATTGTGAGGTCAGTTTTTGGCCTGTTCGGGGTCCGTTTGAGGTCAACTAAAAGTCCAAAGGTGCCCAAGTAATAAAGATAAGTGTGGGAACTGAAGAACCTGAGAGAAGACCAGAAAAAACGTAGAGAGAAGAGGAGGAATAGCCGCAACTGGGTTTTTGTTGTTTTTGGAGCCTGTTTTGGCCATAAACTGCTCATCCGAGGTTGGATTTGAGCACTTTGACATTGTAGACTGGGTTTTAGGCCGTTCCGAACGTGATGTTGCAGTCCATTTTGCCAAAATCCTCACTATTTTTTTGTTTTTTTGGCTGTGTAAGTTTCTCCTATGAGCGAAGCTTCTGCTCCAATTTGTGATTGTATCTGGCATACTTTACCCATATTGTGTGAGCTATTTGCCCCATTGGTGTTGGCCCAAGCTCAATCATATATAAACATAAAAAATTCTCCTCTTTTGAGCTGAGTTTTTTGGGTGTGTGTGTATCTGTGTCTCTCTGTGTGGAGGGGGTAAATGGGTAGTCTCTCTCCTCTCACTCCATCGGTGTGTTCCTTGTCTCGGCCAGGTGGGTTGTATAAGCCGAGTGGTGCCCCATAGTGTGTATGTGTGTATCATCCCAAATAGAGGTGTTGTGTGTGTTTACATCCCGCTCACATTCATTTGGTGCCCCCACTGAGGATCTTCTTCGAGTATCTTCTGCTTTGAGCTTCAAGCTTCGAGACTCGGGATTACAAGTTGCAGATTACAGGTTACAGGTTACAAGCACAGGTGACGCACACAGGTACAGGTAGTTGGAGTAGAGTGATATACTTGCAAGTGGAAGTCACTTGCAGCTACCGTGAATATGCATCATTTGGCACCTGTTTGAGCGCATTGTCTGCTGGTATTGTACGCTACTTGTGGAAACTGCTATTGTACACCTTTGTGGAGCCATACTTGGTTTTATTTGGCAGTCCCAGCCATTTCTGAGACATGGTCTGGAAGATAGTCATTTCTGAGACTTGGTTTGGAAGAGAGCCTTCGCGAGAGGGTCGATAGCTTGAGGTTTTATTGAGCTGGGGGATTCTCAAATGTGAGATCCTTTCGGTGATACATGTGGCTGAAGCACCATCTTTGTGACCTCACCATAGGCTATGTACTAGTGATTCCTACTTGATGCTCCGGTTCTATTGTTTGCAGTTTATGCATACGTATATACTCTATATTTTGGGTTCTTACTGATCCACTTCTGGGAAAACTCTGCCAAAATTTTTCCAAGTCGTGATGGCTAGTTGTTTGGTCTTTTGAGCCATTTATGCTGTTATGCTGCTGAAATTCTGGCAAAATCAAAGGATAAGTCAGGTGTGCCTTCTTGGGAGCTGCATGGTTGACTTTAATGGATGATCAAAATGGCCCTCAATTCACTCCTTTTCATTTAACTCAAAGAATCCAGATAAATGTTCATGTGTCCAGGAAGATTTTTTTCCAGCAGCACATAGTCTTTATGTTCGGGCCAGGAAGATTAAGAGAGATACTGGAATGTCCTTTTCCTATTGTAATTCTGATGATCAACTATGAAAACTCATTTGATGTGCATGTGTTTGTCCTTATCTAAAGACAGGCTCCATTGAGGTTTCTAGGGATTGAGCTAGTCAAAAGTTTTGGGTTCTTGTACGTGTGTTCTTAGGGGTTCTCAAAGCATTGTAACTTGGGTAGCCATGGCTTTCTCTTATCCAAAATTTCATGGAAGAAGTGATGAAGATGTGGAAGAATTTTTAGAAAAGATGGAGGTTGCCTGCATTAGCAACGAGATTCATGACCCAATGCAGATGTTACGTCTTCTCCAAATTTATTTGAAGAGTGATTCACGAGTTTGGTCCAAAGCATTTGAAGAGGATTTGCGTGTGGTTGATCCACCTGTAAGATTGAGCTGGGACAATCTAAGGCATGGATTGGAAGTGGAGTTTGTGAAGATAGAAGATCCTGACAAAAGTGTGGCAAAGAAGTACAAGGTTTGTTGCAAAAGGAAGGTGAGCCAGTAGATACGTACATACGTAAGTTTTCATTGTGGCATGGGAGCGGATGTGCAAGGCCTTAGCACCACAAGTACCCCTACTTGACATGATGAACAAGGACAGGTTCTTGGCTGGTCTTTGGGAGAATAGACGTTGGAGAGTGGATCTAAAGAAGACTAGGACATATGAAGATGCATTGGAGGTGGCAAGGAACAAAGAGTGGAAGCTGAGGAAAATGAGCCAGCTACGGGTGGAGTCTTTGCCCATGAGGTCTGAATTTCAGCCTATAGACTCTTTACAAGGTCGCATGTCAGGGGTTCATCATGAACGAGTGGTTTCTGTTACTCCTCAAGTTATGCCAGTAGTGGTCACTACAGCAATGCAAGATGATGGGCTAAGGCAAGAAATGAGGCAAGTGGTAGATTTAATGAAGAATCTTAGCCTCAACCTGCTAGGTCAAGTGGAAAATAATCGAGGTCGAGGGAGGTTTGCAAATTAGCTAGGAGGTGACGCAAGACCTAGGAATGGTGTTGTACAAATCAATGGTAGGTTCTGGAGGCAGACACCCACATGCCATAATTACGAAGAGTTGGGCCACATCAGCCCGCAATGTGATAAGCCACCAAGGATGGGGGAATACATGTATCCATTGCCAAGACAGTGCTACTAGGTCAAATGATTATGGCATTGAAATCAAGGGAGAAGAAGGAACCAGTGGGTTAACCCAAGAGGAAAAGGGAAAGACAAAACTGCTAAGTGTAGTCACCTTGGAGAAGGCATCAAAGCTAGAGGATACATTAGTGATGCCTATTCGGAAGAGGACCACAGAGGACAAGGAAGGAAGAAGTGCCCCAGGTCCTAGTAAGAAGAAGGGAAAGAGCCATGAAGGCGAGGATGTCAAGGCCAAGAGGAAAAGGAGGGCTCGTCGCAAGTTTCATGTTTCAGATTTTCCACTAGGGGATGGGCAATTAAGCTATGACTTGAGGGAGGATCTGACGAGCAGGAAAGCCGATGTTACTTTTGGGCAGCTTATAGAGATGGTGCCTAAGCTAAAGCGGCAGTGGAAGAGGATGGTTAACCCAATGGAGAAAGAGCCAGAGAGAGGTTTAGTGAAGGTGTTGGTGATGGAGGAGCTACCAGACATTTGCCCAATAGTAGATGTGTGGCACAAAAGAAAAAATATGGGACAATATTATGTGGATGGTTGAGCCCAAATATGTGTCATAACACACTCATGCGTTGAGAAGATGGGTCTTACAATGACTGGGGTGTCAGGCTTCCGGATCAAATTGGCCAACCATCAAAAAGTAAAATTTTTGGGTGTTGTAAAGAGCTTAGAAGTGGAGGCATATGATGCAAAGGCGGTGGTTGATTTTCATGTGATGCCAGCGGGGTTGGGAGCATATCCTATTATACTGGGAAGACCATGGTTACGTGCAATGGGATCTGTTCAAGATTGGAGACGTGGAACAATTAGCCAGTGCAGAAAAGGCTAACAAGGATGGGTCAAGAGCAAACGGAAGCCTTGCGGGAAGAGGTGGACAAGTTATTGAAGGCAGGGTTCATAGTCACTGTGGAGACCATAGAATGGGTGAGTCTAGTAGTAGTCAGTTCAAAGAAGGATGGGAAGTGGAGGATTTGTGTAGATTTTAAACCCTTAAATGCAGCCACCACTAAGAAGAACCCATATCCTCTTCCATTCATCGATCAAATCTTGGATTCAATGGTGGCAGGTTATGAGAGGTATAGTGTGTGTAATGGTTTTTCAGGCTATTTTCAATTGAAGATTGCTCTTAAAGACCAAACAAAGACCACTTTCATTACGCTATGGGGCTGCTATTGCTACACGATATTTCCATTTGGGTTGTCAAATGGGCCATGTTTCTATCAAGAGAGAGAAAATTGGGTATTGGAACCATTCATTGGTAGTTGTGTTAAAGCTTTTATGGACGACTTTTGTGTCTACACAACTACTATTCATTGGTAGTTCTGTTAAAGCTTTTATGGACGACTTTTGTGTCTACATCAGTAGAGTTGAGCACCATGAGAAGTTTCAGATGGTATTGGCTCTATATGATGAAGGTGGAGGACAACTAAATCCCAAGAAATGTCATCTAGCACAGCCAAGGGTGAAGTTATTGGGCCATATGGTGTCAGAAAATGGCATTGAGGCTGATCCAAACAAGGTTAAGTCTATTATTCTTCTTCCATCACCTACGAGTACGAAGCAATTGGAAACCTTTATACACAAAGTGAAGTACATGGCGCGGTTTATTACATTGTCTTCTCATCTTCTTTATCCATTACAACAAGTAGCAAAGCATGATCCATTGCAATGGGATGACAAGTGTGAATAAGTGTTTCAAGAGGTGAAAGAGGTGTTAGGGGGGTTGTCAACCATGCAGGCTCCTGATTGGGAGCAAGTGTTGATTCTAATGTGAAAATGTTTTTTTCCTTTCTTATGTTATGCTAATACAAACCATATTCTAGATCAATTTTTGTTGCATTGAAATTAAACTCAGTCATACAAGTTTTCATGATACATATAATCTTCTTGATTATGCTAAAATTCAAGCATTCATGCAATACAACAACAATATGCACAAAGTCATTCCTCAGTGGGGGCACCAATTTGAGGCGGTCCGGGGTGGGCCTCAAGAAGAGTGGCCTCTAAGCACTCTTTTAGGCTCCCGTGCTGCTCAATTGGGTTGGGGTTGGAAAAAACAACAACACACACACAAACCCGCAACCTAACCCTACACAAATTTGGAGCACCACCTAGTTTTGGATGCGAATTAGGACGCGTAAAGAGAGAGAGAGAGAGAGAGAGAGAGAGAGAGAGAGAGAGAGAGAGACATAGTGCTCGGGTTTCTTTGAAATGTATCGACAGTGATCAAGCAAACACAGTTATATATGTAAGAAAGAGAGAGAAGAGGGAGAGGGTGCTTCTTGCACTAACACCTTCTTACAAATCTGTCATAACCAATCAAAGTGAGATTAGTATTTGTTCAACATAGCTTGAGTAAATTACACCACAACACATCACAAGAAAAGCCACCCCAATTACTGTATTAAGGCCACGGGAGTCCACTCCACCCTGTCGCCCTCTTACAGTATGTGGGATTTATGGCTAAATTGATGACAACACCTAGAGACAAGCTATCAAGAACTTTAAAAAAATACCAAGACACTTACACATCATTGTTGTCCATTACTTCACGTTGGAAGCGAGACAAAGTATCCAAGCTTAGTCCAAATCCACCCTCCTTGATTTCAGCAAATGTTGGGCTTACACTAGTAGGAGAAATGATAGATTTCCTACACTCAATTGAATGATCACTCTCTCTTACAATGGCATAGAGTTCCCTTGCTAATCACCCCTAATACAACACATGCATATGCATAAGACAATGAGCTTCCATTCAAGAGCTTCTTCTAGAGAGGCTGAGCTTGGCTTCTCAAGCTATAGCATAGTGCTCTTGCTTATGGCTCCCCCCCTTTTGTGCTAGCTACACCCTCCTTTTATAGAAATTTTGAGGGCTAGGGTTACTCCTCTAACCATGGTTGGGTTAGATTTTCAACACTTATCTAATTTCTTTTGCTTGGAATTATCAAGAAGTTGGTGGGGATAGATGAAGAAGAGAGAGAGGAGAGAAGTGGAGGTGATAGGACTTTCCATAGTAGGTTAGTGTTAGTAAATTAGTAGAGTTAGTATTTTTATTGATTTAAAAATGGAATTGGATATTTACAATGGGAGTATCCAAGTAGGATACAAATAAGGAAGTAAAAACTCTTAATAGGTAAGAAAATATGGATTTCTTACAATGTTGATGCTCCAAGTGTCTTGAGTAGTGTCAATTTTGACGCTTATTGACGGTCCACTAGCTTTGACGGTACGTTTTTTCTCCACTCTTGACCTTCCTTGAGAGCCAAGGTAATTTAATATGAGTAATAAATCAACATGGTGCTGTCTTTCAAGAGAAGAGGCTGAATTTTGTGGTTTTTTTGATAGATATGGGTAATATGGAAGAGGAAAAATGAGACTAGGTGGTCAATTTTGGAATGGAGGTGTGTGTAGGAGACATGAGTTCACCATGGTTTCTCTTATTCTTCAAGGTTGAGAAGAAGGTGATTAGGGTGCAGAGAAGAGTGGTGAGAGAGGTGGGGATGATGAGTGGAGAAGTGTGTGTGAAAGAGGAAAATGATAAATTGGAAGAGGGAGTGTGGCTGCATAGCATGGGCAAACTGGGGTCCCCCAATAAAATCATAGCTCACAGCTCGTAGCTCAAACAAATATGAAAAAATTTGAGGTGAAAGTTCAGCCCACGAGCTACAACTTTTGTTTGTATCACCTTTTCAAATTCGGGGAGCATGTGATCTTTAAAAATTCAGCAAAACCGACTGTTTTTTCCCACTTCACAAAGACCTTGTGAGGTCCTTCTTTGGATAATTCTTTTGAATACCTCCAAGAGTGAGCCCCCCATAGTGTATGCATGCATGCCACATACCCTTGACTTTATTGGTAGGTCTATAATTGAAGATATTGTTGAGATCATGATATAAGTGAATAGTACAACTAAGAAAATCAAATATTGAGGGGTCTAAAAAAATATGTACATGTCAAATATAAATAATATAGGTGGAAAAAATATAAAGGGGTCAAACTAAATCTCTCTTATTATAAGTCTACCATAAAAAGATGAATATTTTTGGTGGTCTAATTTATGAAAGTGATAGAGAATAGATGTAGGAAGGAAAAAATCACAATAGTGAAAAAAATATACACATAAATAGAACTAGTTTTTTTGGATTTTTGTTGGGATGGAGTTACACCAAAAATAAGAGAAGCTTGCATGAAATTATTTTTATATGGAATAAAGAGTATGCAAAATGGTAAGAAAAAATATGGTAATGGTGAGTCAATGTACATAGCATAAATAACACACCATAGGTAGAAATATTTAAATAAATACCAAAATAATTATGAAAAATCCTTTTATTTAGGCCCTATATACAATGAAATATTTACACACAAATGGGCCATAATATACTTATAATTTTTATTTTTATTTTTTTTCTGGCTCAACTAACCCAATGATGACTAGCTAATTGAGGGTTTTTAAAAAGATATGGGAAAAGTCCCCTAACTCAAACACACCTATATACAGTGAAATGGTAGGGATAGCCACAGTGTTTGGATGATTTTGGTAGGGTGGGTTAACTCACTACGAAAAACCATTATGGCATTTGATGTGTTTGAAAAGTGGGGGATTGATGCAATAGGCCCATTACCTATCACAAGCAGGGGTAAAAGCTTTATTTTGACTACAGTGGACTATCTCTCTAGATGGGCAGAGGCTATAACAGTAAAACAAATCACTGCAAAGGATGTCGCAAAATTTGTGTACGATGAAATATGTTGCAAGTTTGGGGTGCCACTAGAGCTACTTTCGGATAAGGGGCCAGGATTTAGAGCTAAACTGCTAGACTTCTTATGCGCAAAGATGAAGATTAGGCACCAACATACCACTTCTTATTACCCACAGTGTAATGGCTTGAATGAAAGATTCAATGGTGAGTTGGTACAAATCCTTTCGAAACTGATAGAGCACGAAGGAAAGAATTGAGATTTGGAATTGCCTAGTGCATTATGGGCTTACCGTACTTCGATGAAGGCAGGTACACGGTTTACTCAATTTCATTTGGTATATGGAAAGGAAGCACTAATGCCTGTAGAGGTAGAGTTTCCTGCGATCAAGATGCTAGAAAAGTTTCTTGGGCCATCTAGTGATGCATTCAAAGAGAGGCTCTTACAGTTACAAGAGGTTCAGCTGGCATTAGGAGATTTCGGAGGTCTTTTGGAGGGCCTTCTGGAAGAGAGAGGAAAATAAGCTCCTCCAATGAAAGAAGAGCCTACATTACATAAAAAAATAGATTGATATTAACAAAAATATAAAAGGTGTCCCTCTCCTCATTTAATAATCTAGTGGTCCTTGAAGAGGATCACTCTCTTTCATTTAATGCAAGCACCTTTTTCAGAAGGTAGATGCGGTGCATTTGATACGGCTTACATCATCACTAGAACTCAAAAAGTCACAAAACTATCAAGTGATGGAAGATTTTGAAACTTTTGATAGTGTCAATGCGTCCGGAACGCCCAAATATCCTAGAAATGAATGTCCAATTGCCTCGCTCCGATATCCAAAGAGGCAAAAAATTTCAAAAACCCCTAAAAGAACATTTTACTAACGGCGCGCGAGGGGGCATTCCAAAATTTTGGAATGCCTCTTCGTGTGCCGTTAGTAAAAAGCCCCTTTTTTCCTCTTTTTAGGGAGCTTTTTGAGAGGAAAATGTCAAAAAACCTCTAAAAAGGGGCTTTCTTGAAAGATAAGTGTCCAAAAATTACTAAAAGGAGCTTTGTACTAACGGCGCTGTCGTGCTGTGACATGTACATAGTGGGAACGCATGTTACAAGATCTATCTTGTAACTTTTTAGATACATAATTATCTTTCCTATAATGTACATATGCATATTTAAGTATAATAATAAGCCTTCTATCTCATCCTATTATTTTTCTCAAGGGTAACCTATCCTTACTTTACCATTCGAAAATACTATGGAAAAAGCATCAATAGCTCCGCCTCTTTAACTTGGGGCAAAAATCATTGATTCTTTATTTCTACTATTTCATTATCATCTCACATCCTAGCTAGATCCTATATCTAGGATAAACTCCAATATATATATATTCTATGTATTTTTTATACTTTTCTTATATTTCTTTTTAAATAGCTACTAGGAGGGAATCAAATCCTAGTGGGACACTAGGTGGCATGATTTCAAAGATACACTTATTTTAATGCATTATTGCAAGCATGATTACAAAACTTTGTCAAGGAGCAATGTCATGCTTTCATATGGCATGAAGTGTCCTTTGGAATTAAATGAAAGTCTAGGCTAAGGGGACCACGGGAAGACTTTTGCTGCAGAAAATGGACCCTATTTTGATGAATTTTTTACACAAGGTTCCAATCCGAATTGAAAACTTATTTTAAAATAAAAATCGTAGCTAATGAGCTGAAGTTTTTGCCCATATTTTTACTTTTTTATTTGGAGCTAGGGTTGAGGAGATATGATCAAAATACTGGACCCCAGTCTGCCCACATCATGCAGGGACAACTCATTTCCAACTTTTCCAATTCCTATTCACACTGGCTCCTCTCTTCTTGTGTAAACCCTTGAGGGTTCCCTTCACCTATAAAAGGGGACCTCTTCTTCCTTGAAAAGGAACTCAAGAATTCAAGCCATTGATGAGAGGAATTCTTGAAGGAGTGAGTAGTAATGCATAATTGTACTTAGCCATTAACATAAGCCTAAGCCTACACTTTCTCCTAGAGGAAGACTAGCCATCCTTGCATGCTATCCTTGGAAGATCAACTCTAATCAAAGAAGGGCGTGGACTTGGCGTATCAATCAAAGTTGAATTCTTCCCTCTTCTTCTCTCTTCATCAATAATGGTGCCGAAGGGTTTGTCAAGTAAGATGTGTTCTACATTGACGTTTTCTTGATTTCTTGTTGTTTTCATTTTCATCTCTAATCCAAAAAATATATATATATGTGTCTAATCTCATCTCCTTAACCAAACCTATCTCTCTCACTCTTAGTAATTCATCCTCTCTACAAATTTTAGGTTCTCCTTGCTACATGTACATCTCTCCCCCCAGTATCCTTATTGCCTACGGGCAAGAATAGGGCTTGGGAGGGAAACTTATCATCTCTTCACTTCTCTCATATCTACATTTTTCTCATATCTACATTTCTCACATACTATCCTAGATGAATAACCCACATGATCATCATTTCTATCGCTTTCACTCTGTACGATCTATTAGAATTAACGTATGGATTAGCCGTAAAATATACTTTCAACAACGTAAAGTGTTTCTCTTCGGCCCTGAAAGGCTCAATGAAATACTTCTATCACCGGATCCCATCATACTACCTCTCATAGACTATAATTTTTCTTTTGATTTAAGCGTAGTTATCTTGCTATGAACCAAGAGGATTTGTATACACAATTAATCCCAATCACTAGACAAAATATATATATTATGGTAAGCACAAAACTACAATTTCAAAGAACAATTCGTAGCCTATTTGGTTAGCCAAGATTGAATGCCATTAACTCATCTATTAACCCTTTCATATTACCCATGATATGATATGACCATAGCCTTGATGTTTTCATCTTCGTATTGTTTTGACATTCTCTTTTGTGTTCTTTCTTTGTGTGTGTGAGTGCAAGAGAGAAAGAGTGAGTCTTCTTTGATTGCACTTCTTTCCAAACCCTAGTCTTCATGGCATCTATGGTTTAACTCCTTCATATAGTTTTTGTTGAGTTCTCTCACAAACTCTCACAGCCATAAGCCCGGTGCTTTCTTGGCAAGACCGCAAATTTCTCGACATATTTTTTGGTGAACCCGACACGAAACTGCCAGGGTGAGATTTTGTGGGTAACCATGGGTGATCATGTTGAGCAACAGGGTATGCATTTTGACCCAGAAACAATGCAAATGTTTCAAGCATTTGCAATGTTCATGCAACAACAGCATGCCGCTGAAAGAAGGGAGATTTCAGCAACGAAGGCCATACAAGCAGTCGTCAATAGAATGGATCAGTTCAATGGCAAAGATGTAACCAAGTACTTACGCGAGTATGTGAAGGAGACGGAGCTGCATCGCGTGTCAGAAGGTGAGATGATTCAAATCTTTGAGCTAGTTGTTGCTCCAAAAATTAGAGAGCATGTTAGGGTAATTAAAGATGGGCATGGGAGAAATTGGGAAGAACTCAAAGTAGCTTTAAAGGAGGAATATTTTATGGAGGACTGTGAGAGAGTGACCAAAAGAACATTCTTAGAATGGGTAGTCAAGCCAAAGCAAGGACTATCAATAACAGAGCTACTTAGGGAATTTGAGCGGCGCTATGCACAACTCACCAGGACAGAAAGGGCCACACTAGATGCAGAGAAGACAAATATTTTCTTACAAGCTGCAGGTAAAGAGTTTCAAGAAAATTTGGAGCTTCTTCTTGAAGATAAAGATGCTGAGAAAGGACTAAAGACCGACAGGAATGAGGTTGAAGGTGTTGTCTCACTGCTTGCCAAACGACAAAGAAGAAGGGACAAGATGGTAGTAAACACTACAAGTCCTTCCACCTCAACTTCTGACAAAATGGTAACGCCTACTTTTATCGCTCCTAAGTTTGATGAGTCCATGCTAGATGATCTTGTGAAGGGGATGCGTGACTTGAAGGTGAAGTTTGCAAAGATTGAAGAAAAAGGCCAACCATTAGGGCCACTTCCTAGGCAAAGACAACAGCCCAAAGAAGGGTTTGTTAATAGATGTATTTGGTGTGATAGTACAGACCATGTAAGAAGGGATTGTGATGATTTTAGTGATGCTTTGTCAAAAGATGTTGTCTTTTTTAAGGATGGTAAAATCCACTTAAGAGAGACAGGTCTACCCTTGAGAACTAACTTTGGGAAGGGGGGAATGCAAACCTTAGTTGAAGATATGGCAACGAAGCATGCCACCTCTTCAGTTGAGGTAGCTACTTTTGGAGTAAAAATTGAACATTTTTGTGATGAAGAGGTGAGTGACCATCATGGTCAAATTTGGCCAAATGTCATTCAATTAGCTAAAAAGGGAAAGCTTACAAAAGAGATTCTACATGAAGCAGGTGATTGCATACGTCTAGAAACAGGATGGAATGATCCAATGGACTCATTGTCAGTGCATGCCTACATTACAAAATGAGGCAATTGTAGAAGAGAAGTGCAGACGTGAGAATGCTGATGAAGGACCATCAAAAAGAGCTTCTAGAAGTGGGGGAAGAAGCGACTCAATGCCTTCTCAAACACCCTCAACACAAGGAGCATCTCCACCTGAAGTACTCATGGAGGAGTCTACAACAGGAAAGAAGAAAGAGCCAACAAAAGGTAAGACAAAAGTCCCAACTTATAAACTACAATCTAATATTGAGGTTGCTACAGATTTAAAGAAAGTCTTGGAGGAAAGGATCTTGAATAGCAAGATTGAGTTTCCTCTAGGAAAAGTTCTTGGCATTGCAAAGCGTGAATTCCATGAGGAGATCATTGAAATCATCAAGAGGAAGAGGCAAACCCTTGCTGAAGTTTCTCGTCCACAGGTTGAAGGGGAAACCTCAAAGACACAAGGAATGCAACTGCAAAATAAGGACAATGATGGAGCTGTGGTAGGATGCTACCAATCTAGTAGGAGAGTGAAGAAAGTGTATTTCTCAAATGATGATGAAGAAGTTGAAGATATTCCTAGGAGTTACTATTCACGAAGTCATTGGGCAAGGGCTACTATAGAAACTTTGGTCAAGGTAGGTGATCTTGAAGAGCCATTTGTTGCCTTGATTGACCATGGTTCAGAAATAAACATAATGTCAAAGAGTCTCTACAACAAGTGCAAATGGCCGATGGACAGAGATCATGGCTGGATGGTAAAAGTGGCAAACAATTCATCCGGTGAATTGTATGCAGCATGTCCACGTGTGAAGGTAACAATAGGTGATGTAAAGATTGACCAAAATTTCTTTGTACAGGATACATCTTCATATCATCTCATCCTTGGACAGCCCTACATTGTGGGAGTTCGAATGGAAACAAAGGTGATGGATGATGGTTCAGCATATGCTAGGATACGTAGCAAAGATGGTAAACGAGCTGTCCAATTTCTCACAGTTTGTGTGAACCATGAAAGAAATCGTGACAACCTCAGAGAACATCCTCTACCAAAGGTGAGCAAAGAGTTTCATGATCATAGAGAAATGATGGGTTTTGGCCAAGTACCATTGTAAAGCGAGATTGTAGTGGTACAGAAAGAAAAAGGGTCTCGCTTGATCCAAAAATAGGTGAAGCGTTTTCAACGAGCTCCTTGGTAACAAAGAATGGATCAGTATGTTTTACAAAACTTGAAGATTTAAAGAGATGTGAGAGGCAATATGTGCATAATGTACAAATAGGCATGAAAAAGAGTGGGTTGCTAGAGCCTACTGAAAATGTTTTGGGTTTGTGTGAACAAGTTTCTTTTGTAGATACTATGGGTGAGCTTGATGCTATAATGGGGTCTAATTTGCATCTTGAAAATGAAGTTGTGGAAGTTTGCTCTATGGAAATGTATCAAGTAAAAGAAGCCTTTAAAGAAAGCCAAACAGTTGGCCTTGAAGTCCATGTTGAAACTAAATACAAGAGTGTAGCAAAGAAGGTGAAACCAGTAGCTTCACCCTTACCACCCAACAACAGGGAAAAGATTGAGCAGGCTTCTTTACAACCAAGTTTGAGGAATCCTAAAAAGATCGGGTATACCTTCACAAAGGAGTTTTTCCAAGACTTGCAGATTGGTCACAAGGAGTTTCTAACACAGGAGGAGACAAAGTGCTTCAAAGAAATGCTTTCAAAGCATGGTAAGGCTTTTGCATTTGAGCCACATGAGATAGGATGTGTTGATCCTTCTATTGTAGCTCCTATGGTAATTTTCACAATACCTCATGTGCCTTGGAATCTGCAACCTATTCCGGTTCCAAAGGCTCATTTGCCAAAGTTAGTAGAGCTACTGAATGAGAAAATCAAAATGGGAATCTTGGAGCCTTCTTGTGCTCCATACTCAAACAGGTGGTTCACAGTTCCGAAGAAGAATGGTTCTCTACGCTTCATCCAAGATATGCAACCAGTGAACAAGGTGACAATTAGAAATGTAGGTACAGGTCCAATTGTGGATGAGTTTGCAGAGGCATTTGCAAGGAGGGCAATCTACTCAATGGGGGATCTCTACTCAGGGTATGATCAATTTCAGCTTGCAATCAAAAGCAGAGATTTGACAACCATGAGGAAACCTTTGGGTTTGGTAAGGATGTGTACCTTGCCACAGGGAGCAACCAACTCGGTTGCACATATGATGAATGGGATGAATAAGGTCTTATGTGACTTTATTCCTCAAATCACAATGCCTTTCATTGATGATTTGCCTATCAAAGGATGTGAAGAAAGTGACAAAGATGAAGCTATGGATCTCAAGGGATGTCGCAGGTTTGTGGTAAATCACATAAATGATTGTGATAAAATTTTGTCTAGGTTGGAAGAAGTGAATCTCACATTGTCAGGGAAAAAGTTTATGTTTGGTGTCAATGAAGTTCTTATTGTGGGGCACATGTGCGGGCCATATGGTAGGAAACCTTGTCTAACAAAGGTAGATGCCATCCAAAGAATGAAAGAAACGTGCACTAGCATCACTGAGATTAGAAGGTTTCTGGGAGCATGTGTCTTCTATGTTATTTGGATTCCACATTATGCACATGTAGCTGATCCTCTTTATCAACTACTTAGAAAGAATCAGAAGTTTAAATAGACAGAAGCACATGTAAAATCCATGAAAAAGCCAAAGGAGTTGCTCCAGTCAGCAACAACTTTGAGAAAGGTAGACTATGAGTGTCAAAGGCCAGTAATTGTGACAGTAGACACCAGTCCTACAGGGATTGGATGGGCAATAGGGCAAGATGACAAAGAAGGACACAGGTATGTGGTAAGATTTGGAGCAAAGGTGCTAAGTGCTCGCTAAAGAAACTATCCACAGATAAAGAGAGAGTTATGGGGTATGGCTACAGCCTTGAAAAGTGGGAAAGAGTACCTAATTGGTGCATGTGTGGTTGTAGAAACAGATTGTCTACCACTTTTTGGGATGATTACAAGCTGCTCAACTCCAGACATTGCTATGTTGCGGTGGATTGCCTACATTAAGTCCTTAAATCCTGAGTTTAAGCACATTGTAGGTAAAGACAATACAGTGGTAGATATGCTATCAAGGGCAACGTATGAAGATGAGTCACAAATGATTGATGAGGGAGATGATGTAGGTACTATCTCTCATGTCAAAGGTAACAATGTTTGCATGAATAATTCACTTGAATTGTTCTTGAAAGATCTTTATGAAGGTGATTGGCTTTCTATTGGAAGCTACTTGAGTACTCTAACAAAACAGGATGATTGGTCTGAACAAGAATTCAAGAGGATACACAAGAGAGCATATGGGTACTTTTTGAGGGATGGTTACTTGTGGAAGCATCCTAAACAAAAGGGTGCTACACCACAACGG
Source organism: Adiantum capillus-veneris (assembly GCF_014529385.1). NCBI lineage: Eukaryota > Viridiplantae > Streptophyta > Polypodiopsida > Polypodiales > Pteridaceae > Adiantum > Adiantum capillus-veneris. Next base: position 75,179,454 of record NC_140949.1, read on the forward strand.
GTTATATGTAAAAAAGAGACTCAAGTAAAGCTCATGCAAGAGTTTCATGAGAGTCTATGGGCTGGACACAGGGGTGTGTGGGCAACCTTCTCCAAGTTGAAAGAAAAATACTGGTGGAAGGGTATGTATAAAGATGTATCTCAATTTGTAGAGTCATGTGTAGCTTGTCAAATGTATTCAAATGTCCGACATCGTGATGGATTGCACCCTACATATCCACTAGCCATGCATTATAAATGGGTTGTGGATTTAGTCACAATGCCTCTAGGACTCTGGCAGATGAGATACTTGGTTCTTGCACGAGAGGACCTAACTTATAACCAGGTTGAAGGAAGAGCATTAAGAGCTAAAACCACAGAAGTTGTGTGCAAATTCCTTCTTGATGAGGTGATTTGCCGTTATGGTTGTGTGGGAAAAATCACTGCAGATAGAGGTGAACTGGATGCCGAAGAAGCAAGGGAGTTCTTTTCTAGATTAGGAATCAAGATTTCTCTTACTACAGCTTACAACCCTGAAGGCAATGGAAAGAGTGAAAGAGGGCATCCTCCTATCATCAAAGCTTTGGCCAAGGCTTGCGAAGGAAGAGTTGGTGAGTGGCCAAAATTGTTACCATATGCTTTTTGGGCTGATCGTACAACACATAGCTCAGTAAATGGCTACATGCCTGCGGAGCTAATGTATGGTCAAAAGCCAGTGATGCCAATTGAAGATACAATTCCCACATGGAATGTACTACCTTGGTAAGAGGGGCTTAGCAGGGAAGATCTCCTTGCACTGCGTATAAGGCAGCTAGAGAGAAGACCTGGAGACATTGAAGCTGCAAAAGAATGAGTCAAAAATGCAAGGTTGAAAAACAAGGACTACTTTGATAAGCGACATCGACTCAGGAGCAAAGAAATTGACAAAGGTGACTGGGTTTTGGTGTATGATATTAGCCTTGATAACCGGCACATAGTCATGCCTAAGTTTTCAAAAAGATGGTTTGGACCGTACATTGTAATGCATGTGCATGAAAATGCTACTTACAGCTTGTCTGAACTAGATGGTACAGAAGTAAAGATTCCCATTGCAGGAAAAAGGATCAAAATGTTTAAGAGAAAAGGAGACAATGATCCAAAAGATGTTGATGAGGAAGAAGAGCAAACCACACGTAAAGATCAAAGTGAAGATGAAGCTTTTGAATCATATAGTAAAGAAGAAATCAAGGAAGATGTACAAGAGGGCTGATCTTACAAAGAAATAATGTGGCACATACCGGAGGATGTGCAGGTTTAGAGGGGATGGATGTGGTGCTGTGACACGTACATAGTGGGAACGCATGCTACAAGATCTATCTTGTAACTTTTTAGATACATAATTATCTTTCCTATAATGTACATATGCATATTTAAGTATAATAATAAGCCTTCTATCTCATCCTATTATTTTTCTCAAGGGTAACCTATCCTTACTTTACCATCAAAAAATACTATGGGAAAAGCATCCCTAGCTCCGCCTCTTTAACTTGGGGCAAAAAGCATTGATTCTTTATTTCTACTATTTCATTATCATCTCACACCCTAGCTAGATCCTATATCTAGGATAAACTCCAATATATATATATTCTATGTATTTTTTATACTTTTCTTATATTTCTTTTTAAATAGCTACTAGGAGGGAATCAAATCTTAGTGGGACACTAGGTGGCATGATTTCAAAGATACACTTATTTTAATGCATTATTGCAAGCATGATTACAAAACTTTGTCAAGGAGAAATGTCATGCTTTCATATGGCATGAAGTGTCCTTTGGAATTAAATGAAAGTCTAGGCTAAGGGGACCACGGGAAGACTTTTGCTGCCAGAAATGGACCCTATTTTGATGAATTTTCTACACAAGGTTCAATCCGAATTGGAAAATTATTTTAAATGAAAATCATAGCTAATGAGCTGAAGTTTTTGCCAATATTTTTACTTTTTCATTTGGAGCCACGGTTGAGGAGATATGGTCAAAATACTGGACCCCGGTCTACCTACATCATGCAGGGACAGCTCATTTCCAACTTTTCCAATTCCTATTCACACTGGCTCCTCTCTTCTTGTGTAAACCCTTGGGGGTTCCCTTCACCTATAAAAGGGGACCTCTTCTTCCTTGAAAAGGAACTTAAGCATTCAAGCCATTGATGAGAGGAATTCTTGAGGGAGTGAGTAGTAATGCCTAATTGTACTTAGCCATTAACATAAGCCCAAGCCTACACTTTCTCCTAGAGGAAGACTAGCCATTCTTGTACGCTATCCTTGGAAGATCAACTCTAATCAAAGAAGGGTGTGGACTTGGCGTATCAATCAAAGTTGAATTCTCCCCTCTTCTTCTCTCTTCATCAATAATGGTGCCGAAGGGTTTGTCAAGTAAGATGTGTTCTACATTGATGTTTTCTTGATTTCTTGTTGTTTTCATTTTCATCTCTAATCCAAAATATATATATATATGTATCTAATCTCATCTCCTTAACCAAACCTATCTCTCTCACTCTTAGTAATTCATCCTCTCTACAAATTTTAGGTTCTCCTTGCTACATGTACATCTCTCCCCCCAGTATCCTTATTGCCTACGGGCAAGAATAGGGCTTGGGAGGGAAACTTCTCATCTCTTCACTTCTCTCATATCTACATGTTTCTCATATCTACATTTCTCACATACTATCCTAGATTAATAACCCACATGATGATCATTTCTATCACTTTCACTCTGTACGATCTATTAGAAATAACGTATGGATTAGCCGTAAAATACACTTTCAACAACGTATAGTGTTTCTCTTCGGCCCTGAAAGGCTCAATGAAATACTTCTATCACCGGATCCCATCATACTACCTCTCATAAACTATAATTTTTCTTTTGATTTAAGCGTAGTTATCTTGCTATGAACCAAAAGGATTTGTACACACAATTAATCCCAATCACTAGACAAAAAATATATATTATGGTAAGCACAAAACTACAATTCCAAAGAACAATTCGTAGCCTATTTGGTTAGCCAAGATTGAATGCCATTAACTCATCTATTAACCCTTTCATATTACCCATGATACGATATGACCATAGCCTTGATGTTTTCATCTTCGTATTGTTTTGACATTCTCTTTTGTATTCTTTCTTTGTGTGTGTGAGTGCAAGAGAGAAAGAGTGAGTCTTCTTTGATTGCACTTCTTTCCAAACCCTAGTCTTCATGGCATCTATTGGTTAACTCCTTCATATAGTTTTTGTTGAGTTCTCTCACAAACTCTCACAGCCATAAGCCCGGTGCTTTCCTCGAAAGATCGTAAATTTCTCGACAGCACGCAGAGGGCATTCTAGAATTTTAGAATGCCTCCTCGCGCGCCTTAAGTAAAAAGCCCATTTTTTGGGGTTTTTCGATATTTTTTTTGCCTCTCCGGATATCGGAATGAGACAAGTAGACATTGGTTTTTTGGGTATTTTGGCATTTCGATCGCATTGGTGGTGTCAAAAGCCTCAAAATCTATCACTATTTGATAATTTGTGACTTTTCAACTTTTAGTGATGACGTAAGCTGCATTGAATGCGTCGCACCTGCCTCTAGGAAAAAGACGCTCACATTAAATAAAAAAGTGACCGTTTTCAAGGACGATTGGGAATATAAATCTACTTTTTAGAGTGTCTAGTTGTCGTTTTGGACGTACTCACAAGGTGCAAGTGCATTTTTAAAAAAAAATCTAGAGAGAGAAATACAGTTTGTTACAAGGCCCTCCAAATGACCTCCAAAATTTTCTAATGGATAGGATGAGTGCATTGGAACATTATGGGCAAATTCAGGATAAGGCTTTGGCAAAGATAAGTGAAAAGGTCAAAAGTAAGGGTATCAAGAAACATGACTTGGTTTTGCACTACAACAGTAAGCTGGAAAACACCTTCCAAAAGAAGTTTCAAATTAAGTGGGAAGGCCCTTTCAAGATAATGGAGTGTTTTCCAAATGGTACTTATCAGTTGGCTAACCTGGATGGGATTCTACATACTTCAAGGGTAAATGGATTGCGTCTTAAATTGTATCATGCTAGGTTAATGATGGTGGAGCAAGATGAGTTGTTTGTGGAGCAAGTAATGTCTGTGAGAGACCATTGTAAATATATGTAAATGGAGTCTGTTTCAATGGCCCATTGACGTAAGCAGTTCACTGTATTTCGTAGTTTTTGGCGTCGTCGACCCACGGCCTAATTTCATCATAACTAGGAATCTACACTTTTAAATCGAAAACTAAGCATAGGCGGGGTATTGGGACATCATTGCTAAGCATTTAGATGCATTCTGGGTCGAGAACGACTAGGTCAAAAATCCACTGCTGTTAATAATCGCAATTTTGGAACTTGAATTAAAGTGGGGTTTGAGACCATAAGCATGTGTGCTTAGCTCTTATAAACATGGCCCAAAAGTTTCGTTACGTTTGGATGTCATTTGATGCTGTAACGGATGTGATTTGTTTGCCGATGAGTGATTGGCTTTTGGTGATTTCAGTCACTTAAGTGTAGCTTGAGTTAGATGCGAGTTGTTAGTTGTTTTTTGAGAGATTGACAACCTCTTGTAACCTCTATGTACTAGTCAAGTCAACTTCGTCCCATGGATTGACAATTTAATCGTGGTTCTCGCTAATACTGCAATAAGATAGGATGATGAAGTTAGACATGCGTCCCACATTTGGAACCGCTGCCGGGGAATGAAGAGATCTAAAGTAGGAAAAAACACGAGCGTCTTGTGTAATTGTCCTTTAACTTCCTCTAGGTTTGCCTAGAGTTCAAAACTTTCTTTTAGAAACCGCATAGCTTAAGATTATCGTCTTTTACTGTGTAGAGGTAGATTGGAAGTAGTCGTACTTGCTGAGTACCTTTAGGATTGTAGGATTGTAGAATTAGATTAGGATTTGGAGAATGATTGTAAGGTGAGACAAGTCTTAAGATCAAGGCTCTAAAAAACATAAAACATAAGAAAATGAGTATTTGTTGACACTTTCCACAACCCCATTGCATGAGAATCTAGGAGTAGAGTAAGTAGGATCTGAGGTAGATTTTAGAACACTGCTCTCTCTGAAAGAATCAAGTGTGAATTGTTATTGGAAGTTGCAGAATTTCAGGTCTACGGCTAGAAATAGCTCGAAAAGACTCGAAACCACTCAATCCGATTGGAGAGTAAGCGTAAGAGTTGTCTGAACCAGTTGGTAAGCTCAAAGACACTTCGAGGTAAAAATTTTAGGAGTTGGCTAAAACTCAGATTGTTTACTTTCTCTTGATATTTTGGGCCAAATTAAGTTTTGACTTGATTCATAGACTTAAAATAGCTCATATAAAGACTGTCTTTGAAAAAATACAAAAAATGCTCATTTCAAGCCTAAAGTTAATAATCATGATTATTAACTTTCTTCTCTAAATTGGCCAAGGTTCATACCATTGACTCAATTGCATGTGTACAAACAACTTTTGCAAAGGCCCAAGAGATTTGAATCACTAAACTAACAAAAAACTGGGTAAAAACTAAAGTTTGTACTGACATTTTGATCTTGAGTATAAATTGGGGAAAAATTTATCCAAACTTGTTGAAATTTGATTCATAGGCTTATGTTGATGTGATAAACATGTGTACATGCTCAGTTGACCAAAACTTTACAAAAATTTGTCAAATGTAAATAATCGCGATTATTTACATCTGTCCACTTTTTTAACTTTTTTTACCAAGTCAGTATACCACTTGTTTTACCATATTGTAATAAGCCCACAAACCAAATTTGGTAAGATTTGAATCATTGGATTGAAAATTGTGACTAAAATTGCAAAGTTAGTCTATGGACAAATAATTGATGACAATTTGACCAAAAATTATCCAAACTTGATGAAACTTGGCTAGTGACCTTAACTTAAGGTGCTTAACAGATCCGTGTTAAAGTTGGGGCAAAAACTTATAAAATTATAGCTGGAGTAAATAATCGCGATTATTTACATCTGCTTCAACTTGATGATGTTGCAAATTTGAGTACACCATAAGGTCAAGCATATCAAGCAGACCTCACAAATCCATTTTGGTGAAATTTGGATCCCAAAAGTGAGACTTAAGCCAGATTCTCAAAATCAGAGTCTCTGGACACAAAACAATTGATAAACTTGATCAGATTTTGTCCAAACTTGTTGAAACTTGTCCAGAGACTTTAACAAGTTGTATACTTGCCAAACCAATCAAAAAAGTACAAACATTTGACAAAAGTAATAATCACGATTATTTCCTTCTACTATCTAGAGAGACAACAATTTTGACTTTTGAGCTTATACAGTGATAGACCAACATAATATAAAGCCACAAGGCAAGTTTGGGTTCAATCGGATCAAAATTGATACATGTACACTCAGTTTACAGGTTGCAGATCAAACCTTTGAATTTTTGCTAAAGTCGAATCTGAAAGTCAAATTTTGACTCCCACAGCTCGATTTGAAGTGATACACAGAGACCAATCACGAGAGTTAGCAAAAACTCTACTGCTTTATAGAAGAATAGCTAAGTTGATCAAAATTGTATAGGAATCAGGTTGCAGACGAGGAATCAGTGGCTTGACAGAAAGTTGCAATTGAATCAAGTGGAAATTGACGACAAGTCAATCCAAAGGTGAGTACTCTATCCAGGGATTCATAAGTCTATATGAACCTTAGATCTGGTCACGTACTAGGAAATCAAGGCATACTTGGAGAAACCTCCAATAGAGTATCCACTGAAGAAAGCATGAATCAAGGCAATTCCTTGCACACAATTCATGAAGAAGCCTTAGATACTTTTTCAGATTCAACATCCGAAATGTCTTCTTACTCGACTCACTCAGAAACCGGAACAATAATGCGCCATAAGTATATACTATCTTTTTACAAGACTAACCGTCATGGAGCCCAGGTTTACTTGGACCCTAACGAGGAGTATGCTATTCGCATTGATGACCATGGTATTGAGCTCAAAGAAGAGGTTAGGGCAAACAAACAAGAAAAAATGTACATGGATCGAAACTGAACTCAGTATTTACAAGTCAAAAACCCTGACGTGATAGGCAAATGGAGGTTGGAAGTAAACACTATAATCCCAGATATGTTAGCAAAAGAAGGACCACCAACTTTAGATTTCGAGGGATACGATTAAGTAGACTTGAAGCCCGGAGGATTCACTAGTAGTACTAGGAAGATGTCACCTGCATGCATCAAAACTGCCATTTTACCCCCTATATACGGGACCCTCCTTTGTAAAATCTAAATTTTTGGCCTTATTAACCCCCCTATTGTACACTCACGTGACATCATACGGTAATCCTTAGTGAAGTCCCCGGGACTTGAAGCCTTTGAAATGACTTAGTACGGACAATCCTAGGATTGGGGTCTATTGTTGGGAAGATAGAAACATAAAAGATCTTCTGTGGACTTCGCATGCCAAACCAGGACAATTAACGGCCATGAAGATCATCTATATTTTCAAGATCAAAGATAAGGGATCAACGGACCTACCACCTATCTGTTTAGGGATTGTTATAACAACAACTTTGTTATGATGACTCTTGGGGAGGTAGAACAAACCAAATACCAAGGTTATTCCATACGGGATTGGATATTAGGACAAGGACCAAAAATATTTCCAATAGATGAACACTGTGAGAGATCATCTAAGAATAATGTGAAGAAACTAGAAACCACCTCATCACATAGAAAACCGGGTGACACTAAGGCCAGTCTAGGGCTACATGAGTCACTATTTCCAACAGACTTGTTTGAAGGACTTGAAACAGGACCAATTGCCAGAAGACCGGGAGTTGAACCAAATAGACGCGTCAAACCAGCTGATTTTCAGAAATGGGTCAGAAAATACAGTGGATCAGGGGATCCATATGATCACTTAGCAAGCTTTAAGAAAGTGCTAAGAGTAGATCGTATATTCGATTTCCATACTCAATTAGAGGTGTTTGGAATGACATTAGAAGGAAAAGCATTGACATGGTTCCAAAACATTCCACCAATTCAATCATGGACTTAAACACATTAGCTCAAGGATTTGTAGCTGCTTGTTCCAAAACGGGGATCAAACATAATACGGTAGCGCAAGTCTATAGCTTTAAACAGAAACATCGTGAGTCTGTTAGGGGTTGTGCAACTTGAATGAAACAATACATTGCCAGAAGTCGAAAGCTGGAGATACCTACAGAAGAACGACTTGTATCTTTGTTTCTGGAGGGACTGCTAAACAAAGAGCTTCATGCTATACTCTATAGTAAAAATCATACATCCCTAGAAGCGTGTGTGTCTGATCCTATATACCTAGGAGACAATTGCAAAATTTTCAACATCCACAAAACTAGCACAAGTGGGAATGGCTGTTGCGGCACCACTCTCAGCCATAGAAGATATGCTCAAAAGGATGAACGACATGATGAACAATATGCAAAAAGCACGTATGAGAGGACCAGGACAAGGGATGCCTCCACAGGGACAACCAATTAGGCCACAAAAATGGTGTGCAATCGAGGGTAAATGGACCAACCATGAGACTCACGAGTGCTACTTCAGACCAAAGTATGATGGGAATGCTCAGTACGTGCCCATGAGGCCACAAGGAAAACCCATGTACAGATATCAGCCTAATATGGCCCAAGCTCAAAGACCACCAGTGGGTATGGAAAGACCTCAACCTGTGTTGGGACGACAACCTCCCTATCCAGGACATAATGCAGTGTCTATAAAGTACATGCACTCTGAAGGAGTCATAGATGAGCAAGCATTAGTGCCTATTACACCCTATGCAGAGCCTAGTCCATCTACAATAATGGTAGAAGGAGATTGGTATAATCCACATCCACCACCAATGGAAGAAACCATAACTTATGCTCCACCAGATCTTGCACCAATGTATTATGTAGCTAATCAATGTGTCAGACCTCCCATGGTAAGACCCATGATGAAACCAAGAACAGGAAACTGTCATAATTGTGGTGCTGATGATCATTGGAAAAATGAATGTCCAGAGCCTGACAAAAACCTCAAACCGATTGAAGCCTATTGCATAAAATGTTGCAAAAAGGGAGGACACTTTTCAAAATATTGTCCTAAAAATCCTTTGAACAAGGGTAAAATGATAGTAAACATAGTACAAGTGATACCTAGTAGCTCATCAGAGAGTGAACCGATTGTTCCAATCAAGGTAATCACTAGAGCCCGGGCCAAGAAAGAGAAACATAACTCCTCTGATGATTCAAAAAATATGAAAGTTTCTTCTCAAATAATCAAAAGGAGCAGAAGCAAAAGATAAGAGATGAGAAAACAAAAACAACGGGTTGAAATCGAGGAGAAAGCAAAGAAGCTAGTCCTGGACAAGTTGAAAGAAACTCACAGTGATTTCAAGGAAACAACCGTGAAATCTGAAGGATCCATTTTGGTTGATAAAATTTTTGAGCCTATTAATGCCGCCTTGGAAGCCTACCAAGTAGAACTTAAAGCAGGCCAAAACATGGAAAACAAGTGAAAAAACCATCCATCTCCAGACATGGAAGCAGCTAAGCTTGAAGCTTATCAAAATTTGTTAAGAATCACACAAGAAATGCTGGAAAAGCAAAAACCCAAGCTTGAAAGTATTACCAAACCTGAACAGCTTGTGATAAAAGAAACAAAAGCAAAATCCGATGTGGTGGTAGAACCCCACCTTGACACAAAATAACCAGAGCCTATAGTGTCGGATAGCGAAGATGCCTTAGACGGAATTCCATTCGTAGAGGAAGACTGGTCAGGACACTTATGGGAAAAAGTAAGAGAGATCAATGATAGGAGACTAACTCTAAAGTCAACTCCTATAGAGGAAGTCTGGTTGGATAACCTACCCTCTGATATGAACATGGATGTACAATCCTTGTACAGGGATTGCGGATCGAAAGTGATGCATGGTTTTTAGGACCCCTTCTAAAGATGCAATAAAGGCACAGTTAGTTGTTGGGGAGATGAGGATACTCTAGTCCAAGGGATCTCGAAAGAGAAGAAAAATCTACTTCACAAGCACCAAAGAGTAAAAAGTGCCATGGACAGAAGATACGTGGGAACGAGCTCTTATGCATGCCTACAACCTATATCTTACAGAATAGCCCATTCTAGGTGTGAACTTCTAGTAAAATTTGCACGAGGATGTTCGTGTGGACTCACATCACAGCATACTCCGTTTTCACTTTTTTACCAACAGTAAATATTTTTTACCACAATAAATATTTTTTACCTACAGTAAATATTTTTCACCTACATGGTAAATACAAATAACTTTTTACCTACAGTAACTTTTTTTACCCATGGTAAATATTTTTTACTGTACCATAAGTATTTGGTAGGTAACAGTTCACTGTTACTAGAAGCAGTGATTGGGCATCAACAATGCAGTTACAGGAGGAGAAAAAGGGAAAATCTTATGGTAAAGGTGAGTCAACAGGGATAAAGACTTTTGAGTTGAAAAGAGACATGCTGATTTTTTAAAAGAACACATGTCAAAAGAAGCCATGGTTGAGGATTTTTTGAGAATTTGATATTCAGGAGGACCCAGCTGCCACCTCCCTCCCGCAGGTCCCCCCCTGACATGTGCAGAACCTCCAGTTTCAACATCCACCTTACCTGCTCTTAAATGCTGGTCAAGGCCTTATCCCTATGTGTCACAATCAGAAAAATCAGCATCTATCCTCCCCTCTCACATCACTCTAGAGAATATCTTGATGGTGACATATCAGGTGACCTCAATCTGTTGACCACCCTAAGCAAAAAGTAACCCCAATCAGCGGATTTAAGCATGTTTATCCCTAATCCTAAACCCTCTCAGAAACCTATATAAGGAGGTCTTCTCTCACTCAAAACCAACACTTCACCCACTTCACCAAGCAACGAAGCTATGACGACATTGCTCACAACGAGGAGCTATGGATGGAGCTCTACTCTCTCTCCCTCTCTCTCTCTCCCTCTAGTATGCTACATTACTAGCCCTAAAACCTAAATAAGGAGTCTTCTCTCATGCTCCATGGCCACCATCCTCGCCATCATTCTCTAAGGTATTGATGTGTTGCTAGTAGGATCATACCTACTTGCTGGGTTGATTGTTTTTGACAAGGGATTATGCCATCCTTGGCTTGTTTCTCTATATCCTTGTTATGTATGATCAGATGCCGTTGTATTGTTAACACTAGGTTGGTAATGGGACACTTTTATGTCCTGTTAAGTGACCATTTTCCTTGAATTATGTCAAGAGTTTCAAAATGGATTTTGAGGTGCTATCTGTCTAGAAAGTTGTCTCATGAGTTGAAAAAAACTCGACATTTTTTTGGAATATCAATTCCATCTTTAACCTTGTCCTCGCACAACATCTCACAACCTAAACTGTGTGAAAAAATGGGTCCTGTTTTTGGCTTTTTTCAACTTTTTGCAACTATACCACTCTAGAATTCATGTTTGTGAGGTCTATAATGCTAGAGAACTATCTTTAGTAGTCCTCAACATGTCCTGATGCTTCTAGGGAGAAATAAATGTTAAAGTTGTAAGTTATGACCAAATTATAAAAATTGTCAAATCCTGTTTTTTAGCCAAGTTTAGCTCTTCTATGATTTTTTTGGTGGCTTTCATGATATCCAAATACAGTTTTGATTTTCTATGTCGCATATTGTAACATAAAGCTAATATTCCTTGAGTTTTGGGGCACCTAATATCCTATTATGCATAGTAGACAACGATGGTTGATTTTTTTCAATTATAGAAGAAAACGAAACATTCTAGTATATCAAGTATAGCTTTTTCAATATTGTTAGTTTCTTGTGACAACTACATGCATTTTGTAGGTAGTAACCATATCTAGTCATAAGGATCAAATTTGGCTAGATATTGAATAGTTTCTATGGGATTCTACAACTCATAATGTTGAACCCAATTTTTTCATGTTTGCTGTATTTAGCACTTCATCTTTGTCCCCAAGATTCCCCTTGGTAAGAGATGTATTATTCTTTTGACATGCTCCATGGCTCCTTATGAACCTAAAGGACAATAGGGAACTAAGAAAACATGCATATATTATTTTTATTGAGTGTGGCTATAGAAACTTTGATGATAGGTTTGCAGAATGGTAAAAATTCAACTTTTTTGTACCTATTTCTTTTGGCAAAACAAAAAATAGTGAGTGAGAAGAAATCATATATTTTGATCACCAACCCATTGAAGTTAACTAGAGAATTTATCTCAAGTCCTACAAAAATCCCTAATCTTATTTTTATGCAACAAAACATAAGAAATGACGGTTTTGATGAAAATGTACTGGTCCATCAACTTTGGAGGCTTGGTGTGACCAAAAGATGATAAATTTTACAAGTTTCTTATCTTTTCCATGTGTAGTAGGCCTTGAACTATAACCTCATGCAAGGATTTTAGAAAATCAGTGGATCTACTATGGTTTTGGAGGTTTTTTTCAAAACCCTGAAAGGACACTTTTATGTCCTGTTAGGTTACCAACCTAGTGTTAAGCTGATGTCTTGTGTATATATATGCTACATAAGGTCCCTAAGCTTCGTTTCTATGTGTTTTTCCATATTTTTTGATGCCATCATAATGCCAGAAGTCTCACTTGCCTATGTGCACTATGTGTGAGGTCCCTAAACCTCTTAATTTAGGGTGGTGCCCCCTTTGTTTTGTTCTTTGCTTGTTTGCATGAGGCGTGGTTTGTGGAGTGTGCACGAGTACAGAGGCCACCCGATTGCACTGCTCTTTTTCCCGCTATCATTTTGGTGCCCCCACGGAGGAGGGCTACACAGACCTTCAGTCCACAAGCAATGAAGATGTGCAATCTACAACATGGACGAATGGCGTGAGGAGTTTGCAAATTGGAGAACAGAAGAGGAGGAGGCTTTAGAGGCCTTAAAAGCTTTCATCGAGGTCTTGTTACCAGGTTGCAGTGTCATTGAAATTCAAGAAGTAAGTTCTTCTACATGCCTTGTTCGTGATCGTCGCCAACGAAGGAGAGTAAGAAGAAGAGTTTGACATACCTCTCCTCTCAACCTATGAGTGCTCCAGAAACCTCCAACGCACACAAGCTTGAAATATTCTACATCAACATACACGAAGGTACTGTGAGACACATTAAGGGAAGAGAAAGCATCACCAGACCTCTCTTTCCTGAGGAGCCGACTAAGAGGAGGAAGATCACCTCTACACCTAAGTGGCCCAAGGCCGCAGCGCGTGCTCAAGCGTAAGGTAACATTTGGCTTAATCTCATTAATAAGGGATTACATGACCACTACAGGCAAGAAAAAGGTTAGTGAGCAACCAACTTCAACCTCCAACTTGCAACCACGACTCTCACCCCTAAATCCTCCTGAAGCAAAGAGGCGAAGGCTTGCCTACAAGATTTCCGCCCGTTTGCGAGTGCTCCCAGTGCACTTTGTGAATCCAGACACCACCAATCCCAAGTCAACCTCCTGTCCGCGTGAAGATCACTTTGGATATTGTCCAAAGTGCTTTGGAGACCGGGTGAAAAGCCTCCCTGCCCTACCTTTGCTGCTAATTTTCAAGAATTTATCTCAATCTAAGGAAACTATCTTAGTTGATGATGTGCTGCACATTAATGGTGTCACTTTCATTCGTCATGATGATTATGGTAATAGCATCCAATTATTGCTTGCTAAAAGGCTCAGCATTGTACAAAGTGTTGCCATCACGCCTTACGTCTTCACAGATGCATCAGGAAGAGTCGAAGTGATCCGAGGTGCTGACCTTCTGTGGCTGATCAGGCTCATTGGTCCCAAGGTGGTGCAACTAATCTAGGCTCTTGTGTGTAAGTATGGATGCCAATAATGAGAATGATGATCCCCGCATGTTTCCTTTCCATTTTGTGTGTCATAACCGTGTGAATATTTGTATTGATAGAAAAATCTTTTATCAGCAAAGAATAGCCCTGTTGTTTGGAGCCGAGAGACTTGGGGAAATCTTGCGCTCTCCTCATCCTGTCATTCTACCCTTACTAGACTATTACCATTCCTTTGATGTTTCGATCTTCATCCTATTTTGAGCTAAGTTGTGCTAAAGCTCCAAATTGTAATTACCATACTCTATTTTAAAATAAATTGGAGTTGTTTGTGTAATTGTTTACTCTCTCACTTATGGCCTTCCCTAATTTTTATGGTAAGCCTGGGGAGGTTGCTCCAGACTTTTTGGATAATTTGGAAATGGCCTTTCTGGTATCGGGAAGGGATGACGAAGCTACTAAGTTAAGGGCCTTTCCTTTGGTCTTGAGGGAAGGTGCAAAATTATGGTATCAAACTTTGGCACTTGAAGAAAGAAGAGACTGGGAGTCCTTAAAGATGGCCTTCATCGAAGAATTTCGCCGCCATGAGCCTCTAGAGGAGATATGGAGACAGCTCTTAGAGCTACGCCAAACATCACCTAATGACTATAGAAGCTATGAAGGAGAGTTTTCCAACCTGTGGGAGAAATGGTGTGCATCACTAGGTGAAGGAGAAAGGGTGGCAAAATGCCTAAATAAGGACTGTTTCCTGGCAGGGCTTTACCCCATCCTTTGAGAAAAGGTTAAAGGTAAATTCCCAGATACCTTTGATAAAGCTATGACTTATGCAAGGGAGAAGGATAGGAAGTTAAAATTCCAAGCTCAACTACAAGGGGGAATGGAGCCTCCACCGCTAGCTCAAACTACGGCAAGGGTAGTAGCAGGGACAGGAGCAACAGACCAAGAGTCCTCTCAACAAGAATTACTTCAACAAATCACCAATCAACTAGAGAGCCTGTCCATCAATCTAGTTCAAGGTGTAAGGGCTCCCCAGCCAGGAAATGAACGAAATAGACAAGAAGGACAAAGGTAAGCATGTGAGTACATTTGCTACAACTGTGGAGAGGTAGGTCACGGCATGTATTATTGCCCCCATCCACGACGCTATCAAGGAAATGGTAATCAAAGACGGCCTCCTCGCCAGCAAGTCACTCCTCCTCGAGCTAGGCCACTAAATGGACAAAATGCACACGTGGCTCCACCAATCCAAATATTGAGACCCCCTCCTCCACCACCACAAGCACCAGCAGAGATACCTCCACTACCATCGGGAGGGGAGGACAGGGTTGTCTCTGTCATAAGTCTTGACAATGGTAAGGATAAAGGGAAAGAAAAAATGGAGGAAGCTGTTGCCATGCCAATAAAGAGAGTTAGGAGACAAAGAACTGATAAAATGGAAGCTTCAGAGCCGGATAAAGGGAATGAGGGTTCCTCCCAAGTGATAGGAGACAAGAAAAGGAAGAGTAGGTCAAGGAGGCACATAGGAGTAGAAGACTTTCCACTTGGGGTAGGATCCATACCTTACGACCTGGTAGCAGATGTGAGTAAGCAAGGACCAAAGATTTCATGGCAGCAACTCCTCCACCTTTCCCCAAAGATGCGTAGAACCTGGTCTAAGATGGTCAGCACCAGGAGGGCTAAGGCAAAGTCAGTTGGGTCTATTAGTGCAAGAGGCATGAAGGATATCGTGCCAGTCATTGATGCAGAGATTAAGAGTCAGTGAGTCTCCAATGTGTACGTAGATGGTGGAGCCGAGATTTGTGTTATGATAGAGAAATTAATGCACAGGTTGGGTTTGAAAGTAAACGAGCAAACTTCCTTACAACCTAAGATGGCAAATAATGTAAGGGTGGCTTGTGTGGGAAAGGTTAATGGAGTGAAGGTTTCAGCTTTTGGTGTGGCAATCTCAATTGATGCTTATGTGATCCCAACTAAGGGGGAGGGCTATCCGCTAATCCTTGGAAGACCTTGGCTTATGGCTATGAAAGCTAGGCAAGATTGGGAGACAGGTTCCCTTGAGTTGCGACCAAATCATAAGGTAGGTGGCAAGCAACGAAAAATTGTGTATGACATGAAGCAGGGTAGACAACAAGACCTAGAGATGGAGACTTCTATGGATGAATGGAGCACAAGCAGTTGCTCTTCATCTGAGGATGAGTCATCTGAGGAGGATGCTAGCTCTTTGGAAGTCATGGCTTAGAGGAGATGCTAGCTAAGGACCTACTAGAAGAAGAGAGAGAACCCTGTTTGCAGGTACTAAAGAAGCATGCTGGCCTCTTTATAACTGATTACGAGCACATTAAAGGAGTGACGGTAACCCAACACCATATCCAATTAAAGGAAGGTGCCAAACCAGTGGTGCAAAGTCTAAGGAGATTAGGGCTAGTGCAACAAGATGCACTCTTAAAAGAAGTAAAAAGATTACTCAGGGCAGGATTTATCTACCCAGTGGAAGATTCTGAGTGGGTGTCTGCAGTTGTGGTAGCACCAAAGAAAAATGGGAAGCGGAGGGTATGTGTGGATTACAAGCCTCTAAACGCAGCCACAAAAAGGGACCATTTTCCTTTGCCTTTTCAAGATGAAATACTAAATGAAGTGGCTGGTCATGAAAGGTACACAGTGTGTGATGGGTACTCAGGCTACTTCCAAATCAGAATTGCAGATGAAGACCAAAGAAAGACTACCTTCATAACACCTTGGGGGTGTTTTGCTTATAGAGTTATGCCTTTTGGTTTAACTAATGCCCCAGCTACTTTCCAGAGGTTTATGAACTTGGTGTTTCAACCTTACTTTGGTAAGTCCATACGAGTCTTCATTGATGATTTTTGCATTTACAGCTCTAGGGAAGTACATCTGTCCAAGGTTGATGAAGGTTTCACCCGTCTGGCCCAATTGGGTGGGCAATTGAATAAAGACAAGTGCCACATAGGTGAGAGCAAGGTCACTCTACTAGGACATGTTGTGTCTCAAGATGGTATTGAGGCTAACCCTGAAAAGGTAAAGACATTGTTAGCTTTACCTACTCCTTCAAACGTGAAGCAACTAGTCTCCTTCATTCAAAAGGTTCGCTACATGGAACGATTCATACATCTCCTTTCTCAGGCAATCTATCCTTTGCAGCAGCTCACTAAACACACTACATTGACATGGAGTGAGGAGGGTGAAAGGTGCTTTCAAGAAGTTAAAACCATTTTTGAGCTCATTGCCTGTCGTCCTACAACCCACATGGGGTGAATTATTCTATGTAAATCCTAGTGTAGGTCTAGAAGCTGTCTTGATGCAAAAAGACCCAAAGACATCTCTCATGAGACCAGTCTACTTCTCTAGTAGAGTGATGACAGCTGCTCAAAAGGGTTTCAGCGCAACTGAGCAATTGGTGCTAGCTCTTAAGTTT
This sequence comes from Adiantum capillus-veneris, assembly GCF_014529385.1. Taxonomy (NCBI): domain Eukaryota; kingdom Viridiplantae; phylum Streptophyta; class Polypodiopsida; order Polypodiales; family Pteridaceae; genus Adiantum; species Adiantum capillus-veneris. The sequence goes on from NC_140949.1 coordinate 75,196,694, forward strand.
GCAGTGGAAAAGTTTCGGGCTTACTTACTTCCGAGACAATTTGTGGTGATCACAACTGAGGAGGTTTTTCCATATGCCCTACAACACATGGAATTGTCTCAAAGAATAGCAAAGTGGGTGGTGCAGCTTCAAGAGTTTGACTACACACTACAAGTAGAGGATTCCACCCGTGCTTGTTTGGCAGATGTCCTCACACGAAGGTGTTATGAGAGGGCCAAGAAAGAGGCACCTAGTAAGGTACCGCCTATCCCGGAGCCTGAAGTTCTATTGGGAGCACACAGTCTGTATTTTGATGGGGCTTACAAGAGGACCAAAGACAAGGCATCAGCAGCCATAGTAACATTGATGGGGGCTTTTCACAAGCCAAGCTCCCATTCCCCTCTTCTCTCGTCCCCACCCCATGAAAACCCCCTCTTATGGAGGGAGTGATAAAAGGCATTGAAAAAAGTAAGAAAAAAATAAAGTATGATTATGTAAATATATAAGAAAGGTAAAATAGGCCACCTCATGCCTGCGGGGTAGCCCATCCCCACCTTGCCTCCTTTTTCTTCATTGTTGCCCCGTCGGGTGTCCCTTTTCCTCTCCTCCACTCAAAAGGTCAGCCCCCTCTCTCTTCCCCTTGTCCTTTCTCCTTTCTCTCTCCCTTGAAGCTACCCCACCCCCTGTCCTTAGCAATAATGCACCCTAACTCACATGCCACCTCTCCTATCTTCCAAAACAGTATACCCCACCCCCCCTTTTCTCTCTCCTACACTCTCCCATGATCCAAATACCCCCCTCTCTCTCTAAAATTCAAAATTTATCTTGTCTTGTAGCCAGATGGCCTCCCCCACACTCACACACACTCAGTTTCAGTGAAAAAGGTGCCCACAGACCCATCCCCACCCAGTGGTTACCTTATTTTCTTGTGTTCACACACATCTGCACACAGATTCACCTCTGAACACACTCCCCTCTCTCCCCTCTTGTAGTTACTTTATTCTCCATGTCACCTCTCTTTTTTCCATTCACCCATCTCTCTCTCTTAGTCTCTCTCATGAGACTGCTATTCTGGCACATATACACACAGCCAGACAAGTGGGGCCCACAGTCACATGGCCTATGTAGATAATGATTTCTTCATTTCTAAACTCTAGAATTTCTCCCCCCTCCTACCCTATATAAAGAGGGTTCACCATCACACTAAACACACACAACATCACCAAAGAACACACTATGCACTGTGTGTGCCTAGTGCACACACACACACCCACACCATCACCATCACCGCAATCACCATGCTTGTCTTGAGCATGACTCGCATGAGGATTATGGCCATCATACTTCATTTAGTTGCCCTTCATCTTCCATAGCTAAGGGTGTAGAGGTCATCGCCATCAACTCCCACCTATCCGCCATGTGCTCTACCACTCTCTCCCTTCTCATTCCCCTACCCTATGCTCCCCATTTCATCGCCTTATTCTCTAAATAAAGCTTGAGGTTTTGTGAGTATGTTTTCTTGCAATGTTTTGCCCATGTGAGGTGTGCGGAATCGCCACCTAGTCTTGTGTTTTGGAGTGAGCTTGTGTATGTGTGAAGGGTGTGCGGAGTCGCCATCCTTTTGTGGTGCCTAAGTACTAAGCCGCTATACTCTCTCTCTCTCTCTCTCTCTCTCTCTCTCTCTCTCTCTCTCTCTCTCTCTCTCTCACTTGATCTCATTCCCTTTCCTCTTCATCATTACTCCCAAGCATCCATCTCTCTTGGATGAAAACTTTGTTATGGTGGTGTGTTGTTTGCGTCCTAGCCGCTGAAGCTAGGTGGTTCCCCCTGTTTGCTTTACCATGACAGGCTCGAGGCGCGCCATTCGGTCCCAGGTGTTTTAGAGGCCGTCGGGGTTCGGGTTCGCTTTTCTTCCGTCATTTGGTGCCCCCACTGAGGATCTTTTCATGAAACCCTTCAGTTTACAAGACTGAAACCCTTAAACTATTGTGAATGGATGAATGGCTAGCAGGATTTGCTAATTGGACGACAGAAGAAGAAGAGCTCCAAGCACAACTAGACGAACTCCGTATCTTCATCGAAGCTCGAGTGCCAGGCGTAACGGTAATCGATTTGCAGAGGGAGAGTCAACCAACACGCCAAACCCAGTGGATATACATAGGCCAAGTGCCAAGAAGAAGAAGGAGAAGGTCGAAACCATGTCCGAAACCTACAACCAACCCACAACAACAAAATGGAAGGAGCTCTACACAATAGAGAATCAACACTATTCTACTTTGAGAATCAGGTAACTCAAGTCACCAAGGTAATTATCACAGTCAGTTTTCAAGTCGCACTTGATGCTGCAGCACAGATAACGGAAGCATTGGCTCACACTCTCACTAGAGAAACTAGGGATCTACTGAGTTTGTTTCAGGAAAGAACACCACCCTCTCCCACAAGCTTGGACAGTGACTAAGCACCTCTAGGCTTCACATGAATCAATACAACCTACCTCAAGACAGATCACACATACCAACACGTGTACGCTCAATCAAGGTAATACTAGATTTGAAGGCTCACTACCAGCACGTCATTGACACCATGCCGGGTGGGGAGCGGTTTTTGGAGGTTCTGGCATCAGATCAACCATTTGTCTTACCTTTGGTACAAGGCAATGTATCGTTTGAAGTTTTAATCTATGTCCTAGTATAAGAGGGTATACACACCACCTTGTAAAGAAGAAAAAAACTTTTGCAAGTTAAGCAGTGTGTCTTTCTAGCTCTCTCAGTAATCATGGAAAGCGTAGCATTTCCAACATTTAAAGGAAAGAAGGGGGAGGATTTGGTAACAGACTTCCTAGATGACTTTGAAGTAGCATGTGTAGTGAGCAACAAAGATACGGATGAATCCCGGGTTAGAATCTTTAAGCATCGCATGAAGCTAGAAGCTAGATCATGGTACAATGCACTTCCACAAGCAACCAAGGATGACTGGGAACCCTTAAAAACCGTTTTTAAGAGGCACTTTGGGGGAGGTACCACTTCAGAAAATTTGTGGGACAAGTTGAGAGACTTGAAGCAGGAGGGTCTTTTAGAATATGCCACCTATGAGTCCAAATTTGTGGATTTGTGGGAACGGTGGGTTGAGTCACTGGCTAGGGGGGAAGCTGCACCCGATTTTCTAAAAAAAGATCGGTTCACGCATGGCTTATGGCCGCTTCTCAAGGAGAAGGTGAAAGGTAGATTCTCGGCTACGTACAAGTTAGCCGTTGAGATTGCTCGCCTTAAAGACAAGAAGCTGCGAATGAAAGCCAAAGAAACCGAGTCAACAGAATCAGGAACATCGCGTCGACCAGCAACTACGACAACCACCATTCCACCACCACCACCGGCTCTTGGGGTAAGAGATGACCAACAAGATATGTTGGCCCATATTACTGACCAGCTGCAGAATTTGTATGTCCACTTAATACAGCAAGGGAGGAGTCAAGAAAGAGATCAAGACCTTGGAAGAGCACGACGACAAAATAGGGAGTATCATTGCTACAACTGCGGAGAAGACGGTCACGGTATGTACTACTGTCCCAAACCATGACAAAACTATAATAGAGGAGGTAGGAGGAACCAATTGTCACCCCCTAGAGAAAGAACACCCCCACCCCGAGCACCACCCCCACCAACACAAATTCTACGTCCACCCCAGACACCACTACAAGCATCCATCCCACCTCTACCACCAGCCCCACCACCTGATCGCCCTGTAAACATCATAAGGCTAGAAGAGAAAGGAAAAGCCGTAGTAGTGGATCCACCGAGAGCAAAGGAGAGGGACAAGGGTAAGGAGAAGGTAAACTTTTTAGAACCACTTGAAGCCATGACTGTGAAAAGAGCTAGGAGGGAGAAAGCTACACAATCAGATGATGAGAGAAGCATGAGAGGAGAAACTAGCAAGAGGCCATCCAGGCCACGACGGAAATTGGGCATCACCGACTTCTAGCTAGGGGAAAGTTCTAAGCCCTATGATCTAACATTGGATGTGGCAGAGCAAGGACCGAAGATTACATGGCCACAGCTGCTACATCTTGCACCAAAAGTAAGGCGAAAATGGTCTAAAATGGTAAGTACAATACGCTCCAAAACAAAGGTAGCCGGAGCAATTTCGGGATGCAACATGGATGACATCCTTCCAATTGTCGACGTAAACATAAAAGGAAAGAGGGTTGGAAACACCTACATTGATGGAGGTGCACAAATCTGTGTAATGAGCGAAGCTATGATGCTTCGATTAGGGCTCGAGGTTGATAGGCCTTCTCCATGCAAGGCAAAGATGGCAAACAACGCAAAAGTAAAGTGTGTGGGTGTGGTAAGTGCCGTGAAAATCAAAGCTTTCAACACTGAGGTAGAGGTAGATGTTTTTGTAATGCCTACTAAGGGGGAGGGCTATCCACTAATTTTGGGAAGGCCATGGTTGATGGCCATGAAGGCAAAACAGGACTGGGGTACTGGCCTTCTACACATGACCGGTAAGAAAGGGGAGACAATCTACTACAACATGAGGATTGGCAAGCAGAAGCAAATGAATCTGGAAACATCGGCATATGAAACCACTAGCGAATCTTCCAGTTCTGAGGAGGAGACCACATCCACCGACGAAAGTGACAGTTCCATTGATGTGATGGGTATCATTATGAAGGATCCACAAAGGGTAATCACAACTGGTGATCCATCACCAAAAGGGCAACCCAATGAAGAGGAGAGCAAATTACCTGGCCTAGGAGGAAGTAGGTTGAAGGGTATGTTGTCTACGAAATTAACACTTGAGGAGAAAGATAGTTTTTTGCAAATGTTGATGGGATTTCCTAACCTGTTCATTGACAACTATGAAAGAATCACAGGCATTACAGTGGTGGAACATCATATTAAGCTGAAGGAAGGGGTAAAACCAGCTTTGCAAAAGCTACGACGACTGGGGGTCATACAAGAAAAGGCACTCTTGGCCGAGGTAAGGAAACTGCTGGAGGCGGGATTCATCTATCCTGTAGAAAACTCAGAATGGGTGTCACCCGTAGTGGTGACGCCTAAAAAGAATGGTAAGTGGAGGGTCTTTGTTGACTACAAACCACTAAATGCAGCTACAAAGAGAGACCACTTTCCTCTCCCTTTCTTGGATGAAATTCTGAATGAAGTAGCGGGTTTTGAATGCTATACCGTCTGTGATGGTTATTCAGGATACTTTCAAATATGCATAGCCTTGGAAGATCAGCTAAAAATCACTTTTATCATGCCATGGGGTTGTTTTGCATACAGGGTTATGCCATTTGGTCTCACAAATGCACCTGCCACCTTCCAAAGATATGTCACATATGTTTTTCAACCGTTCTTTGGAACATCCATAAGAGTGTTCATTGATGATTTTTGTATATATAGCTCCCGTATTTCACATTTAGAAAAGGTAGCTGAAGGTTTGGCCAGGTTGTAGAGCCTAGGTGGTCAATTAAATGTGGACAAATGCCACATTGGGGAGAGTAAAGTCATTCTACTAGGCCATGAAATTTCAGCAAAAGGTATCAATGCTGACCCAAGTAAGGTGTCCGCACTCATAGCCCTACCTTCACCAACAACCGCACGTCAACTGGTCTCTTTTCTACAGAAGGTGAGGTACTTAAGTAGATTCATACATCTACTATCACAACTTGTTCTACCACTGCAACAACTCACTCAAAGATCAACTTTCACTTGGGACGAGGAAAACGAACATCACTACAACAAGGTAAAGGAGGTCTTAGCCACTCTGCTAACTATCTCACCACCTAAGTGGGATGAAGAATTCTATGTCACCTCAAGTGTTGGTGATGACTCATTGGGGGCTGTGCTACTCCAAAAGGATACGACGACATCTTTCATGAGGCCAATCTACTTCTCTAGTCGAATGATGACAGCAAGAGAGAAAGGTTTCACCCATGTGGAACACTTAGTCCTAGCTCTTAGATTTGCAACTACAAAGTTTAGGTCATATTTGCTGCCTAAGCAATTTGTGATTCTAACCACGGATGAAATATTTCCCTATGTTGTACAACACATGGATGTGTCTGCTAGAATTACTAAATGGCTAGTTCGTTTGCAAGAGTTTGACTACACGGTACAGGTAGAAAGCACGACAAGGGCAAGTTTGGGGGGACTCATGACCTACCAAGTCTTTGAAAGGAAGGAGAATTCCGATTACCTCCAGTACCACCGATGGTAGAAGGAGCATACTCTCTCTACTTTGATGGAGCCTACAAGCGAGCGTCCGACAAAGCAGCTGCAGGCATAGTGGTCTTTGATGACAAAGGGACAAAGGTATTTTCGTTGGGCCAATTGTTAGATTCACATTCTAACAATGAAGCTGAGTATGCAGCACTAACCAAGGGTCTACAATGGTGCATCTCACAAGGTGTACAACGCCTTAATGTATTTGGGGATGCTCTACTTCTGGTAAGGCAAGTAAATGGAGCATGGACATGCAAGAATCCTAGTTTAAGGACTCACATAAGTGGTGTAAAAACCTTGTTGGGTAAGTTTGAAGAAGTTCAAATACACCATATCCCAAGGGCTCAAAACCAAGAAGCAGATGCCCTAGCAAGTGAAAGACTACAGGAAGTGGTGGTTGGAGCAATAAAACTAAAGCTCCCTCTATTTCAAGGAAGTGATTCCTTGCCTGACATCATGCATTTTTTGGAAACAGGGGAATGCCCATTAGATTTAACAAAGGGACAGAAGCAATGGCTGACGCGGAAGGCCACAAGGTATCGACTCATCAATGACGGTTTGTACTGTAAGGGTAAGGAACAAATACTCAGGAAGGTCCCTCTGTCTCAGGAAATCATAGGAGTAATTGCTAGCTGTCACGACGGGGTTTGTGGTGGTCACTTTGCCCTAGAAAAATCTTGCAAGCAGGCTTCATATGGCCTAGCCTCAACCGTGATGTACACCATTGGTGCAAAACGTGTAAGTTGTGTCAAAAGGCCGGCACTAGGTCACTTATGCCTGAACCACAGACACCTATTCTCTCATATGGCCCATTTGAAAAATGGGGTATCGATGCCATTGGGCCATTACCTAGGGCCAACTCAGGAAAATTCTACATTATCATGGGGGTGGACTACATGACTAGATGGGCAGAGGCTACTGCCACCACTAGAATCACAGCGGTAGAGGTAGCTAAATTTATCTATGAGCACATATGCTGTAGGTTTGGCACACCTTTAGAGATCATCTCTGATAGAGGGCCAGGTTTCAGAGCAGACTTGGTAGGAGAATTAATGCAGAAACTGGGCATTACAAGGAGGCACTCTTCACCATATTACCCTCAATGTAATGGCCTAGTTGAAAAGGTAAATGGAATGGTTTCTAAAATTATTACCAAGCAGGTAAACAATCATCCCGGAGACTGGGATAAGTATCTACTACCAGCTTTATGGGCCTACAGAACTTCATTTCGTACATCCTTGGGATTCACACCGTATCATCTAGTATTTGGTAAGGAAGCAATCTTGCCCATTGAAGTGCAACTACAAAGTCTCAGAGTAATGGCAAGCCAGCTTCAACAGCCCAACATGCATTTGAGAGATCACATCATCAACTTGGAAAGACTGCAGCTGGACAGAGAAGAAGCAATAAATTATTATGCAGCACAAGCAGAGCATAGACGGCTTAGCTTTAATGAGTGTCTCCGGAAAAAAGAATTGAAGAAAGGAATGTTGGTGCTCCGCTACGACAATCGCTTCGACACACGCAAGGATAAGAAACTCCTACTCCGATGGGAAGGTCCTTTCATCGTCAGGAAAAAGTATGCCAATGGAAGCTACTAGCTTATGGAGGCTGATGGAAAACTTCATAAAACCAGGGTAAATGGTTGGCGACTTAAACCTTATTTTCTTCGATTTGACCAGGCTCCACCTATTGACATTCCAGATGAGGACACACCATCAGCCGCCACCTTCGACGATAATGATCAAACAGATGAGCTAGAGACATGAATGCCTCTAGCCAAAAGGGGAGGGCTAATGATGGGTGCTTTTCACAAGCCAAGCTCCCATACCCCTCTTCTCTCGTCCCCACCCCATGAAAACCCCCTCTTATAGAGGGAGTGATAAAAGGCATTGGAAAAAGTAAGAAAAAAATATAGTATGATTATGTAAATATATAAGAAAGGTAAAATAGGCCACCTCATGCCTGCGGGGTAGCCCATCCCCACCTTGCCTCCTTTTTCTTCACTGTTGCCCCGCCGGGTATCCCTTTTCCTCTCCTCCACTCAAAAGGTCAACCCCCTCTCTCTTCCCCTTGTCCTTTCTCCTTTCTCTCTCCCTTGAAGCTACCCCACCCCCTATCCTTACCAATAATGCACCCTAACTCACATGCCACCTCTCCTATCTTCCAAAACAGAATACCCCACCCCCCCTTTTCTCTCTCCTACACTCTCCCATGATCGAAATACCCCCCTCTCTCTCTAAAATTCAAAATCTCTCTTGTCTTGTAGCCAGATGGCCTCCCCCACACTCACACACACTCAGTTTCACTGAAAAAAGGTGTCCACAGACCCATCTCCACCTAGTGGTTACCTGATTTTCTTGTGTTCACACACATCTGCACACAGATTCACCTCTGAACACACTCCCCTCTCTCCCCTCTTGTAGTTACTTTATTCTCCATGTCACCTCTCTTTTTTCCATTCACCCATCTCTCTCTCTTAGTCTCTCTCATGAGACTGCTGTTCTGGCACATATACACACAGCCAGACAAGTGGGGCCCACAGTCACATGGCCTGTGTAGATAATGATTTCTTCATTTCTAAATTCTAGAATTTCTCCCCCCTCCTACCCTATATAAAAAGGGTTCACCATCACACTAAACACACACAACATCACCAAAGAACACACTATGCATTGTGTGTGCCTAGTGCACACACACACACCCACACCATCACCATCACCGCAATCACCATGCTTGTCTTGAGCATGACCTCTACACCCTTGGCTATGGAAGATGAAGGGCAACTAAATGAAGGATGATGGCCATAATCCTCGTGCGAGTCTTCGCCATCAACTCCCACCTATCCGCCATGTGCTCTACCACTCTCTCCCTTCTCATTCCCCTACCCTATGCTCCCCATTTCATCGCCTTATTCTCTAAATAAAGCTTGAGGTTTTGTGAGTATGTTTTCTTGCAATGTTTTGCCCATGTGAGGTGTGCGGAATAGCCACCTAGTCTTGTGTTTTGGAGTGATCTTGTGTATGTGTGAAGGGTGTGCGGATTCGCCATCCTTTTGTGGTGCCTAAGTACTAAGCCGCTATACCCCCTCCCTCACTCTCTCTCTCTCTCTCTCTCTCTCTCTCTCTCTCTCTCTCTCTCACTTGATCTCATTCCCTTTCCTCTTCATCATTACTCCCAAGCATCCATCTCTCTTGGATAAAAACTTTGTTATGGTGGTGTGTTGTTTGCGTCCTAGCCGCTGAAGCTAGGTGGTGCCCCCTGTTTGCTTTACCATGATAGGCTCGAGGCGCCCCATTCGGTCCCCGGTGTTTTAGAGGCCGTTGGGGTTCGGGGTTCGCTTTGCTCCCGTCAATATTAGGTCCAGAGAAGGAGAAGAACTTTGCAAAAGGGTTTCATCTAGGCATAGTAATATTAGGTCCAGAGAAAGAGAAGATCTTTGCAAAAGGGTTTCATCTAAAAGAGGTTCATTCTAACAATAAGGCTGAGTACCATGCCCTTGTTTTAGGGTTGCAATGTTGTCTTTCTCAGGGCATCACAAAGCTAAATGTTTTTGGTGACTCCATGTTGATTGTTAAGCAAATGGTTGGTGTATGGGCCTGTAAAAATGACAAATGGTCTGTTAAGATGAGGGAAGCAAAGGCCTTGTTGAAGGGTTTTAAAGAAGTTCGAGTGTACTTTGTACCTAGAGATCAAAATCGAGAAGCAGATGCCTTAGCAGGTGAAGAACTACAAACTCTCATAGTAGGTGCTATCCTTGTGAAAAGTCCTTTATACCAGGGAAAGGAGGAACTGCATGATTTACTTTACTTTCTTGAGCATTGTGAAGCACCCTCTGGTATGAGTAAAAGTGAACGTAGGTGGTTGGAAAAAAAGGCTACCAGCTATAGCTTAGTGAATGAGGACTTGTATTGTAAAGGGAAAGATGCCGTCTTAAGGAGAGTTCCTGCATCCCAAGAGATAAAGGATATTTTGTTTAGTTGTCATGAAGGTGTGTGTGGTGGCCACTTTGCACAAGAGATTACTAGCAGAAAGATTTTACAAGCAGGGTTCACGTGGCCAAGCCTCCATCGAGATGTACAACATTGGTGCCGCACATGTGAGGTTTGCCAAAAAGCTGGACCAAGGCGTCTTACCCATGAAAATCAGCATCCAATCAAAACCTATGGGCCATTTGAAAAATGGGGGATAGATGCAATAGGGCCACTACCTTGCACTCAATCAGGGAAGGAATACATCATTATGGGGGTGGAGTACATGACCAGATGGGCAGAAGCTCGTCCCACAAAGCGCATCACAGCCAAGGACGTGAGTGATTTCATTTTTGAATGCCTTTGTTGCCATTTTGGCACACCTTTGGAGATTCTCTCGGATAGGGGAACGGGATTTCGAGTTGATTTAGTCGGGCAATTGATGAGCAAGTTAAAAATCAAGCGCAGGCACTCTACACCATACTACCCTCAGTGCAATGGTCTTGTCGAAAAGGTAAATGGTCTTATATGTAAAATATTCACTAAGCAAGTGCATTTACATCCTAAGGCATGGGACAAACACCTAGATGCAGCACTTTGGGCCTACAGAACATCCTTTAAAACATCCTTGGGGTATACACCTTTTCACTTGGTTTACGGGCAAGAGGCACTATTGCCTATAGAAGTGGAGCTAGCGAGCCTCCGAGTTCTAAAAGCACATCAAGAGGATAGTCAAGAGAAGCAGGTGGAAGGAAGAATCATCGATTTGGAGAGGTTAGGGCTAGATCGAGAGTCAGCAGTGAAGTACTATGTAGCCCAGGCAGAGAAGAAACGAAAGAAGTTCAATCACAACCTTGTCAAGAAAAGTATCAAGGAAGGTTCTTTAGTGCTCAGATACGACAATCGCTTTGATCGCAGGAAGGATGGTAAGTTCTTGCTTAAGTGGGAAGGCCCTTTTGTAGTGATACATAGGTTCTCAAATGGTAGTTACCAACTAGGTGACCTAGATGGTAAGGTACATCAGACCCCGGTAAATGGTTGGCGATTGAAGGCCTACCAATGTCGTCTTTCACAGCCATATGCTGGTGAAATCAATGCTAAGGATGGTTCAGAGGAGAGCTCATCGTATTCGAGCTCCAACTAAGGTAACAATCATGTACATAGTCGTTTTTTTTTTAAAAAAAAAAAGAAGACAAAAAAAAGGAAAAAAAGAGAAGAAAAAAAGAAAAAAAGAGAATGCTACCAGTGAAAGTGGATACTGACAATGGATGGGGTATGGCTTTCAAGGGTCTAGGAGACCAGTTGTTAGTCATGGATGGATACAATTATTCAGCAGAAAGGACTAAACAGGGTGCATCAGCCAAGAAAGCAGTAACATGGCAAATTCAATTGGTACCAGGTGGGTAAGTATTCAAGAGAACCCTATTGTAGCACAACCTACAGCTAGAGGCATCAAATACCTCTAGCTTAAGGGGGAGGGCTATATGATGCATGGTTTTTAGGACCCCTTCTGAAGATGCAATAAAGGCACAGTCAGTTGTTGGGGAGATGAGGATACTCTAGTCCAAGGGATCTCGAAAGAGAAGAAAAATCTACTTCACAAGCACCAAAGAGTAAAAAGTGCCATGGAGAGAAGAAACGTGGGAACGAGCTCTTATGCATGCCTACAACCTATATCTTACAGAATAGCCCATTCTAGGTGTGAATTTCTAGTGAAATTTGCACGAGGATGTTCGTGTGGACTCACAGCACAGTATACTCCGTTTTCACTTTTTTACCGATAGTAAATATTTTTTACCACAGTAAATATTTTTTACCTACAGTAAATATTTTTCACCTACATGGTAAATACAAATAACTTTTTACCTACAGTAGCTTTTTTTACCCATGGTAAATATTTTTTACTGCACCATAAGTATTTGGTAGGTAACAGTTCACTGTTACTAGAAGCAGTGATTGGGCATCAACAATGCAGTTACAGGAGGAGAAAAAGGGAAAATCTTATGGTAAAGGTGAGTCAACAGGGATAAAGAATTTTGAGTTGAAAAGAGACATGCTGATTTTTTCAAAGAACACATGTCAAAAGAAGCCATGGTTGAGGATTTTTTGAGAATTTGATATTCAGGAGGACCCAGCTGCCACCTCCCTCCCGTAGGTCCCCCCCTGACATGTGCAGAACCTCCAGTTTCAACAGCCACCTTACCTGCTCTTAAATGCTGGTCAAGGCCTTATCCCTATGTGTCACAATCAGAAAAATCAGCATTTACCCTCCCCTCTCACATCACTCTAGAGAATATCTTGATGGTGACATATCAGGTGACCTTAATCTGTTGACCACCCTAAGCAAAAAGTAACCCCAATCAGCGGCTTTAAGCATGTTTATCCCTAATCCTAAACCCTCTCAGAAACCTATATAAGGAGTCCTTCTCTCACTCAAAACCAACACTTCACCCACTTCACCAAGCAACGAAGCTATGACGACATTGCTCACAACGAGGAGCTATGGATGGAGCTCTACTCTCTCTCCCTCTCTCTCTCTCTCCCTCTAGTATGCTACATTACTAGCCCTAAAACCTAAATAAGGAGTCTTCTCTCATGCTCCATGGCCACCATCCTCGCCATCATTCTCTAAGGTATTGATGTGTTGCTAGTAGGATCATACCTACTTGCTGGGTTGATTGTTTTTGACAAGGGATTATGCCATCCTTGGCTTGTTTCTCTATATCCTTGTTATGTATGATCAGATGCCGTTGTATTGTTAAGCTGATGTCTTGTGTATATATATGCTACATAAGGTCCCTAAGCTTCATTTCTATGTGTTTTGCCATATGTTTTGATGCCATCATATGCCAGAAGTCTCACTTGCCTATGTGCACTATGTGTGAGGTCCCTAAACCTCTTAATTTAGGGTGGTGTCCCCTTTGGTTTGTTGTTTTCTTGTTTGCATGAGGCGTGGTTTGTGGAGTGTGCACGAGTACAGAGGCCACCCGATTGCACTGCTCTTTTTCCCGCTATCAGAAAGCTTCAGGAATGTCGAAACCATTGGCATTAAAAATAGTACCTTCTTACTTGGGAGATAACGAAGATGAATCCATCGTATGTAGAACCACTCGAGTAAAAAGATATGAACAGACCCTAGAAGTAGACAACATTCATTCAATCATGTCTACACCCATCCAATGCACTTACCTTGGGAGAGCTGTTAAAACTCAGACCATACTTATGGAATGATTTATAGAAAACCCTAGAGAAGGTGGACATAACGGGTTACTCTCAAAAAAATTGAGGAAATTGAAAAATGAAATGGACAACAAAGAGATTAGATCCGTTCCTATAAACAAAATCAGAGAATATTATGAAGGGGAAGAAGGAAACACCTCTTTGAAATATAATGACATTGAAACCATGGCGATACTGGATAGTGGAGTTGGCATACCCATAGCCACTAAAGCAGTATGGGAATCCTGGGGACAGCCAGCCATTAGACAAACTCGAATGAAATTGCAGTTGGCTAATGGACACATTGAAAGACCATAAGGGCTACTCGAAAAAGTGATAGTCAATTCCTGTCGAATTGAATATCAGCACACTTTTTCCATAGTAGACTTTGGGGAAAAACTCAATTATGAAATCATATTGGGAAGACCTTTCATGCAACAGGTATAGCTTATCCAAGATTGGGGAAACAATCATCTGTACTTGAAGCAAGTGGGATCTATAACAAGAGTAAATCTAAAAGATTACACTTATAGAAATGTCTTGAGGAGATCATTTGTCAACGATTGTTTCACGGGAATCACCACAAGGAGTAGACGATGATCTACCAGATGCCTATTTGTTCTCTGTAGAAATGATACCTAGATGATCGAAAAACATTGTGTCATTTATGACAATAGCTCAAGTGGATTCGCAAATACCACTTTCTATCACAATCGGATTAATTGAGCAATCGGCTATGTATCAATTACTAGCTGGTAGGCTATACAAAAGAAATCGAGACGGGATATTGCTTTTATGCATTAATCCTGAAGAAAAAGAACAATACCTAAGTCAAGCACATGTTACCATAGTAGGAATTCACTTTGCGGAAGACCAAACTATGCAACAAATCTTGAGACTTGGAGTATTTTAGCTGGCTATGAGGAGAGATGTTTGATCTTTTGTAAAGGATTGCCCTCAATGTCAAAAACAGACACCCATACCTCATGTAACATTATTTCAAATTTCACATGTTCCTAAGTGGAGTAATTATATGGTTACTTACTTATCGAGCCCAACATTTCCTGAGGATATGAGTAAACGCTGTCAAAGAGCATTTGAACGGAAGCAAGAGACTATGCTCTTATTGGGAACCAATTGTATCAAAGACGTAAAGATCAACATTTGCGTCTTTGTGTAAATGAAAACGAGTATATTCCGATTATAGAACAAGCACATGCTGGATTAGTGGAGATCACTTTTCTAGTGAAACTACCACAAGAGCAATCTTGATGGGCTTTTTGCATATGCCAAAGAATATGTTCGAAGGTGTGATGCTTGTCAATGAGAAAAAATGCCAACACGAGTAGATAGCATGACCTTAAGACCAATGATGGGGCTAGAGCTTTCACAAAATGGGATATAGATTTTGTTGGACCGATACATCCACCTGCTTATAGAACCCAAGTTCAATATGTCATTGTAGCTACGGACTATTTGACAATGTGGGCCGAGGCTAAAGCAACTCAAAAGAATGATGCCAGAAACACTGTTGCATTCTTATATGAGTATGTATTCATGACATATGGACTGCCAATAGAGATTATCAGTGATCGGAAAACTTGTTTCCTCAATGAGGTATTAGAGTATTTGCTTAATGAGTTTATGGTCATCCATAACAAATCGTCTCCCTATCACCCACAAGCAAACGGACAAGCAGTGCATACAAATAAAATTCTTAGCTCGATGCTGACTAAAGTGGTAAGTTCAGGAAGGACAGACTAGGAAATGAATCTCCATGCTACTCTATAGGCTTATCGAGTTTCATTCAAAACAGACAGCTTTAAATGCTACACCCTTTAACCTTGTTTATGGTCTTGATGCCATACTACCAATAGAATTTCTATTGCGGACATTAAGGGTAGCACATAATCTTGAGTGGATTGGACATGAATTGCCAGAAAGACTAAAAGATTTGGAAAAGCTAAATGAGCAAAGGCTAACTGTTGTAGCTCATATCTATGCACAAAAGCGGAAACAAAAATAGGTTTTTGATTCCCACTTAATCACAAAAATCTTCAAGAAAGGGGACTTAGTTTTAGTCTATTCCCTTAAGCAACACATTCCCAAGTTTAAGAAAAAGGGAAACGAACCATTTATCATTGAAGATGTATCTCCAAGTGGAGCAGTAAAATTGTTCACCCTAAATGGTGAACCAATGGCTAATTGGATTAGTGGATGTCGTTTAAAGAAATACAATTTGTCACTAACCAATGAATTTCTAGAAAGAATGCATGCAGCCAAACAAAGGAAAATCAAACGACAGCAGGTTATTGATGAAGCCCAAGAGGAAGCTTGGATTTGGTTACTCAAGCAGAAAGCTGCTCTCAAAAATCAATAGATACCAATTCCCATCAACACTCTGAAAATAGATGATCGACAATGGGAATTACCCAAAGACGCAGTTTCAACAGATGATGACTGGTTAGATGGAATGGACCTGCGCATCAAAGTACAGCTCAACAATCATAGCACCAATGCTTTGGTCAACACAAGAGCTAGAGTAAATGCAATCACTTATTCCATATACAAGGAGGCCACAAGTCAAGCATTGACGGCTGGAATATCGACAATCAAAGGATGCAACAAGAACCCAATCCCAACATTGGGAGTAGTCAACTTGAACGTGATAGTACATGGATGTTCATGTCCGCACCAATTTGTATGCTTACCAGATGAACACATGAATGAGATGATTATTCTTGGAATTCCATGGATGCGAACATACAAAGCAGTACCTGATTGGGAGACAAATCAACTAAAGCTATCACCTAAAGCAGGGCAATTCATTGTTCCAATTGCACCAAGCAAAGAGGAATGGAAAAGAAGCAATCAGCAGACCAAACCACGAAGTAGTCAATCTTATCCATCCCCTCGCCAATCAAATGCTACAAGTAGCATGCAAGGAGTTAGGAAAATTTGGGTACCAAAAGCATAGCTTAAGGATAAACCAATTCAGATCTGGGTGCCTAAAACTTCACTGACAAAACAAAAGAAGGTTACAAGGGTTAAAACACAAAGACGAGCATCTCCGTACAAGGAACCTAACATGGAAATGGTTTGGAAGAAAAAGAAGCACTTATCTTCACCACAAACCGCAAAACCAATTAAGCAATGGTGAGTTAAGTCTCAAAAGACTCCACCACACCATGTAGCACCAAACCAACCAAGCTACCAATGGCGAGAAAAAGCTCGACAAGATTCAAAAGTGCTACCAACAGCTCAAGCAATTAGTGTGCGGAAGCATCCTGATGGTACAATCAAACAGAGAGCACACAAGCTACAAGATTTGTTCTTTGGAAGACATCAGAAGCAAACCTCGACATCGAAAACCCTTGAGTTAATTACTCAAGACCGAGCTCTTGCATAGCATATTGATTTGAATTGCATTGATCTTCATATCATGGTAGAGCCAACCACGGCTATGCATAGACACAATTAATCAACCCATGCACATAGTTGTCCCCCAGAGTACGCCATCTAGGAGAGGTGGAAGGGCACTAAGTACTAAGTACTAAGTAATTAAGGGCAATGTTTGAAGAGGGAGGAAAAATTTTGATGTTAACGTGTGATTTTTTGCAAAATTACCTAATAATGCCCTTATAATTCATCATCAAGGGAAAATTCACTGATAACATCTCCTCGATGAGTGTAAATAGTGTATATACTATAAGAAAATTATCAAAAATTGTTCTTTTTTGGGTATTTTTCATCATTTTTATTGATAAAGAGGCTTAAAAATAGAAAAATCCAACAAAAAACAATAAAGCTATGTTTTCTTAATTAGTGGATTTTCACTTTACTTTTTTAGAGCATTTTGCTATTTTCTTTGATTTTTTCAAATAAACAGGTCAAAAGTTAATAATAAATAGCAGGGAAGATCAGATGGAAAAACGGAAGACATGATGGTGATCAGAAAGACAAGAAAAACGAGCACAAAAATTTTGAATGAAATCAGAAGATAGAGGCGGAAAGCCTAAATTAGACGGCCATGCCTACTTTTGAAAAATTCTTCCAGAATAAGCTACAGGAATCCGATCAGGAAACTTTTTGAGTCTAATATAGATTTCATGGCCTAGTAGGACTAACGGGGGATTCTGGGGAAATTTGGTTCGAGAAGTCCGGGTATAGATATCCAAGGTAGGCTAAAACCACCTCATTTCCACTTGGAGCCTTTGTAGAGAGAGATTTCGGCGTCTTAAGCGCGAATTTTTTGGAGTCCCCAGTTGACCATTTTCAGTGCCGTCTCACACAAGACATGCGGGGTAAGTTCTTTACTCGTCAATGATCCATTTTGTATGGCCGATAGCTAGTCTTAAACCCTAGAAAAACCCCTAGAAATCGAGTAGTGCACGAAGACTTACGACCTAAAACTGACAATAGCGGCCTGCTAACTTGACCAAATCAGATGGCATTTGAACCATAGCATGCCCTAACATAATAGAACCTTTCTGTATCGTTAGATGACCATTCGGCAGAGGTCGAGGGGGTCCCCAGTAGAAAAGTTAGGTTTTTGGCAAATGCCGAAATTTTGACCTGACTCCACAGATGGCTTGCTTATGAGGTCCATATACAATGTATATGATTGGTTTGGTGAAATCCATCAAGCAAAGCCCTCAAAAAGCAGAAAACGGCTCAAAGATTACAAAGCGTCAAATTTGACATATGGGGTCAAACTGACTCCAAATGAGCCAGAATTGGACAGGTTTCTTCAGGACTATGTTACGGACAAGTCCAAAGCCTCAAAGTTGACTGACCAACCCAACAGGCAGTGTGGTCACAAAAAGCGGTGATTTCAGAGTCGGCAAAGCACAAAGTGATGCCGGCATGACCAAACTTGACCAAATTCAATTTAGGACTTGTATTACGTGTATGGAATATGTCTAGGTCAAAATTTATAGATTTTGCAAAGATTTTGTCACAGTGTTGTAAATGATCGTGATTATTTACTTTCACATCAATTTTGCTTGGAAATTGTCACCTCACCTTACCTATCATGTGTACACACCTATTACATGCCAAAAATCAAGTATGAGCCAAAAAATGACCACCTAGTACTTGTAAAATTGTCAAAAAATGTAAAGAAGTCTTTGCAAGACAAATTCTTGGTTATGGACCACATTTCTTGATCCAAATCACCTTATATCTCATATACAGAGTCTATACAATGCTTAGAACGAGATTGTACCAAAAAATGTCAGTTTTGGAAGAAAATTTAATAATCGCGATTATTTACTTTCTGGTCAAAATTGGGGAATTTTGATATTTTGCCATTATACATCCAAAGTACATGATGTGTTAAGCCCACTGGCCAAATTTGAACCAATTTGGAGCTCAAAATGTCAAATTTTCTTTATATCTATTGTTTTAGAGACTTAAAGCCAAAATCAGGTACCATTTTCACCCTATGCATCCAAATGAGCTCATATTTCACTCAGAGCATGTATTTGCTATATACTTCAAGCCTATGAAGCCAAATTTGCAAAAAGTTGAAAATTTTCCTCAACTGTAAATAATCGCGATTATTTACTTTGGTTGCAAATATTTGTTTTGACTTCACAGTTTTGTTCCTTGCATGTTTTTATGCATCTTTGCTTATTCAAAAATTGATTTGAAGCAAATTGGACCAAAATTGTCAGCATTTCAGACTAGACATTTCAAAGAAAATTCCAACAAATCTGCTAACTTTGCACTCTATTCACTGCACAGGAGCCATGCAAGCAGCAAAGAGGGCCAAGAAGAAGCTCAACCAAAAAGGGAAACTACAGGAACTGCCCGCTTATCAAACTAGACCCCGAGTCAGTCAAAGCAGCCAAGGCATCATACCTCTCCAGTGAACAATTAGAAGAACATCACACTACAGTCTTCACTGGCAGGTTCAAGAGTGAAGAGGGGCATTAGATGGAGTTGCAACTCCTGCCCAAGGAAGTCTATGATGTAGCCGCCAAGCCAGAAACCAAAGAAGTTAACCGCAGGCTGGGACTCAGGGATTTCTATGAACAAGAGCCTTGCGGAGTGGATTTTCAGAAAGCTTACGAGCTTCTATCCACAATCAAAGAAGATGGAGCCGCACAGATATCTGACACCCAAGGGAACAGGGTCGAAGTAGTGATCACTAAAGAGATAGTGGCAAAGGCACTCAGAATGCCCACAGAAGGAATGACCATGCGAGCAAGGGACAAAAAAACATACGGAACATTTACCAAAGAGACAGCCGCGGCTACCTTCACCAATTTAATTCATAAACAAGTGGAAGAGCCAGCCCGTTTGTACCACCAGCACTTCCATTTTTTGGCAAAAAGGCCACCAAGGTACACTACACCAAATCATGCCTTGGCCACCACATTCACTCAAGTTCTCAAGTCGCCAACAAGACAACCAGTGGACCACGCACAGTATGTCTTGACAACTTTGAAGGGCACCAAGAAGGAAGGCAAAATCACTTACTTGGGTGCGCTAGAGGTCTTGACTAGAATAGCATACCATGCCATTGCATGGCTGACAACCTACCGCCTGCTCTTGATTAGGATACATGGATATTGGCAATACAACAGTCTACAAGAGCTACAAGGTCAGGAAAGAGATCATATAAATCTAATGAAGAGTCAGCTGATAGCTCGCTCGAAAGGCACAGCAGTGAGAGCTCTGACAACAAAGAAAAGAGAGCTCGTAGAGAAGCCTAATGAAAAGAAAAGTTGTGGCCGTACACCAAGAAGAGCCAGTCCAAAAACAAGAATGCTTTGAAAGAGATAAACGGGCCTACCAGTGCAGTAAACAATCACAAGGGAAGGACCCAGAGAAATGGGTGTCGGCTAGACTTAAAGGCCCTAGAACAAAGCATCACACAAGAAAAGAGGCTGAAGATGCGACAAAAAGATTGGAAAGAATGTACCAAGAAGTCGTATCCCTCAAGCTAAAGGAGACAGAAGACGCGGAGAGAAAAGCCAAAGAGGCAGAAGAACAAATCCAAGCCGAGGAGACGGCTACAGAAGAAACACAAGAGCAAAGATATGGATTTCCCAGACCAACCTCATCGCCTACCGAACAATAGGAACACCCCATGCCAAGCCCACCACCATCACCGGTGGGCAAAGACACCAATGAAGAAGCGAAGCGAGAGAAAACCAATGAATCTAAATCCAACAAAGAAATAGAATCTGCACAAGAGGCGGACCAGCAAGAGAAAGAGAAAGATCAAGTAACAGAGCCAGAAAAAGAGGCTACCACTGCACAAGAGAAAGAACCCAAGCCAGAGAAGGAAGAAAGACCGGCACCAGAAGAGACAACAAGGTCTGAGCCATCACCTTCTACTTACACTCAGCCAGAAACCACCGAGGCATCAAAGCCTCAAGATGATGAAGCAAAAGACCAATTATCTACCTCCACACTAGAACAACCAGCAGTTACGATGTAGCAGACACACATGAGGCTGCAGGCACATCTCAGTTGGCAAGACAGGAGGAGTGACAATCAAACAATGAGGTAATAATACAAGTTAATGAATATGTACGGCATATGCAAAAAATGACAGAGAGACTCCGTTCAGCAGCATCAAACCGTAGCACAAAGGTCAAAGAACTCGAGATGGTGATTGACGCTCTCCAAGGAGAGTTAGAAGAAAGGATGACCGTCATCACCAATCTTCAAAGGCAGGTGCAAGAGATGAAGGCATAAGCTGAACAGCATCAGTTAGCCAGAGATAGGCAGCAAAAAGAAATGGAGGAGTTAGGTGATCTGCTCACCAAACTATCCAATGCCTGCAAAGAAAAAGACGAGTACCTGACAGAAGTTATGAATGAATTTCTTATGACATCTCTGTCAGCTCAAAAAATCCAGGTGCAATTAGACATTTTCAATGCTCTCTGCAGTACTCTAAACATCGGATCAATGATCAGGTAATTTTCTTACGGCAAATAAGAGAAAATCCTGCCGTGGCCTCAATCAAAGGAACTGACAAAGTGTACAAGGCACTACAGAATAAAAGCAAAAGATCTTGAATTGGAATTAAAGCTGGAAAAATCACAACGCGGGAACCTTGCATTGATGCGGGTTCAAAGAGAAGAGGAGATCCTAAAGGAAATAGCAGAACTCAAGCGAGCTAACCAACTCCTCAGAGATGGAAAACCAAACACGTAGGAAGAGGCAGGCACTTCAGAGCCGCCGAAGATAAACATACCCTCGGTCTCGTTTGCTGAGTTTGAGACACAATCCACAGCAGAGCCGAGTGGTGATGAGGATTTCTAGATTCACATCACAGATTCAAAAACAATTCCAATGGTCCAGCTGTCAAAAGCTGAAGAAAAAGCACTGAAAGAGAAGATCACCCAAGAGGTGGATGAGCAATGGAAAGCCGCAATGGATTGGGAATTGAGAGTTTTACACTCTGTCAACGTCACTCAACTCACTCCCAATTAGATCAATGCTCAATGGCACCAACAATCCCTGCCATACCCTCTCATTAAAGTGGAATTATTACAGGTGAAAGAGAGGTTGTACAACGATATGCAAGAATATGGTGTAGATAAAGACCACCCAAAGTGGAGGTTAAGCTGATTAAACAAGAATCCAAGATACCTGATTTTGTTCACAAGAGCACCTGCAGCCCTTCAAAGAGATCCAACCTTTTGTCCAGTACCAAGAGTAAGGACATGGCAAGAACATGAGCCATTAACAAAGAAGAGGCCAACTTGGCTTAACTACCCCAGACTACTAGCTCTAGAGAGAGGACAAGCGACAAAGGAATACATGGTGAAAACCCGAACGGACGCCATGTCTTTCTTCAAGAGTCTACCAGATCTCTCCTACACCATGTTATATAAGATTTGCAGGATGTTGCTCACATGCATCCAAGTTTTTAATGAGCCTGAGCAAACAGGAGCCCCATGAATATCATTTTTGGAAGGAAACAAAGGCTTATGCTACAATCTGAGTGGGCAACCTTTGGAAGAAGTCCTTTACGGCTTCTATGCCAAATGTATGTTCTTGCCATAGGATAATATGTTTGTCTTTGAAGAAGCTCTCTACATTGGATTCTTCACCTGATATTTGCATCGATGATCAACAACCTTACATCCAGGTTTGTAGGCTACTCAGCGGTGGAGCTGAAGAATAAAGTGACAATGCAATTTCTGCAAGTGCCCGACAAAGAAAGAAGAATCAGGTACCAGAAGGCACTGGATGCGCTTAAAGATCGCCTCGCTAGCCGTCAACCCAAAGACTATTTCAGTCCATAAGCTGTGTCAAGGGACGACACAGGCTAGGAGGAACGATATGTTACTACTAGCAAGCTAACACGGACACCATTTTTTGGAGTTCTCTTTGTAAAATATTTATTATTTTGATGAATCGGGAATATTCTAACTCTTATTTTCTCGGATAAACTCTGTAATTAATGAGTCGGGGCTACAAGCTTCCAGATTGTATCACAGCCAGTCATTACCCAGTTTTGGTAGAACTCCAGATTATTAGTTTTGACTACCCAAAAACCTTGCTAAGGTATTAAAGCCAATTTTTGTAAGTTTTTTATACGTTTTTGGATAAGAAACACACAGCGTGAGCTAACGGCGCTCACTTCTCTCCTTCTTGCACTTCCTACTCCCTCTTCGGTTGTCACATTGCGATTGTGTTTGTTGCATTGCAACCACAGGTAAGAGCTCTACGCATTGACATAAGCAGTTCACTGTATTTGTAGCTTTTGGCATCGCCGACGATCCACGGCCTAATTTCATCATAACTAGGAATTTACACTTTCAAATAAAAAACTAAGCATAGACAGGGTATTGGGGCATCATTGCTAAGCATTTAGATGCATTCTAGGTCAAAAACGACTAGGTCAAAAATCCACTGCTGTTAATAATCACAATTTTGGAACTTGACCTAAAGTGGAATTTGAGACCATAATCATGTGTGCTTAAGTCTTATAAACATGTTCTAGAAGTTTCATTACGTTTAGATGTCATCTGATGCTGTAACGGATGTGATTTGTTTGCCGATGAGCGATTGGCTTTTGGTGATTTCAGTCACTTGAATGTAGCTTGAGTTAGATGCGAGTTGTTAATTGTTTTTCGAAAGTTTGCCAACCTCTTGTAGCCTCTATGCACTAGTCGCGTTAGCTTTGTCCCATGGATTGACAATTGAATCGTGGTTCTTGTCAATACTTCAATAAGATAGGATGGTGAGGTTAGATATGCGTCCCACACGATATCTTCCAAAACAAAGGCATGATCACTTATAGTGCTTCTTTGATCAAAGCTACTAGCCTTTTCCAATCTACAAACTTTCTACTTTTTTGTGGGTGGTAATTATCATTTCCTCGCATTTTGACACAGTGTCATTGAATTGAGGAACTACCATTTGTTCTTGGAGGACTCTAATATTTCTAACTTGCCAAGATCGCTTGAGAAAGAAAATTCTCACAATCCAGGTACCTAAAAGAATATCTTGGTTCTATATACCTCCTTTTCCAAGAACCATGTTGTTCTTTGACTATACCCCCTGCCAGGCCCTCGTTTGATCTATCTACTAATTTTATAAGCTAGTCCTTGGAGGAAGGGCAGTCTTTGAATAAGTAAAAGGGATCTTCTATAGTGATTTTATATTTTATGTTGATATTTAGAATAAACTTGTCATATTGGTAAGGTATGAACATCCTCACACTTATGTGATGCAAGTATTACAATAAAGCTTTATTTATCTTTATGAAACTCAACGTATTTTGGATGGTCAAGCTATCATACATGAATAGCTAGGGTGATCATGCTAATAAAGTTCTTCCTAGAAATGTTGCTCTCACATGAAACATTGGTGACCCATCACTATGATGACAGTGACATATAAAATCATTGCCTAAGCAGTCACCCTTATATTGTCTCCTCCCTTGGATAAGGTTATCACCGCCCACCAACATGATGGAAAGGGGGAATGAAACCACATCCAGAAACACTCACAAACTGCCTGTATAGCCCAAGATTATCACAACACCCCAATCCTCTTGAAAGAACACACCAAAAAACAAAACTTCACTGCAAACACTCATCTGCACACAGGCAAGCCCACAATCACACACAAAAGCACCACTTATTGCACCTCAGTCATCATAATTGCTTCCCGATTCTCAATCCCACACGTAACAACTCTCTCTCTCTTTCTCCCTCTTTTCTCACACACCAATTGGTTTGGGGGGCTCACACATAGCCAACATAAACTGTCACATTTGCACAAGAGAAGAGAGGAGAAGAGAAGAAGGGATGGGGGAGTGTTGGACGGATACGCCGCGACGGACGTCAGCACAGCGAGAACTCACCTAACATGTAATGTCAGCTAAGGATGAAGATCGACCTGCAGGTGCGTGGAAGCAAGCATAAGGTGTCAACCTACACTCGACCAACTCCTAACTAACTCCTACAGAGGTCTCTACCAATTGTCTAAGTCACAGCCTTCAAGAGTGCAAAAGAGGAAACTTCCTACAACGCTTTCTAGAGCCAAACACCCATCAAACAATCTCGAAACACCATAGAACTTGAAGGAGACCCTACTAATACCAATAGGCCGCTCTCCCTAAGGTCTATGAACCAAAATCACGACCCAAAACACCCGGTGCGAAAACACGTAGGATGTCTGGCCAAAATTTGCAGGTCTTCGTTTTCGAAATCTAAAGTGTCTAATGTGTAGTTCTACTCAATGTGAACGCGTGGATATGCTTCAATGCAAAATCGAACAACATATGCTCACCCAAACAACCGATGAAGCTCGTAGAAGGAGCTCACAAAGCCGGACCGTACGCGCGCAATGTTGGTATCGGCGCGTAGCTCTAGTCGAGGGCAACACGCTGCACTTCTCCGCACTCAATTCCGACCATCGTAGCACTCGTAGAATCAAGAGGAAGCTCACACTCTCTCTCTCATACACACTACGCTCACTCACAGACTTCAAACTTGTTTTTAAAATGACAAAAGGGTTTTTTCATTAAGGTCAAAAAGTGGTATATATACATTACAACTTCTTAAACCCTAAAGTTCCAAAATCAACCATCTACTCAATCTAATTATCAAAACTGGGATACAATCCGAAAACTTCTGTAAGTCCCAATATTTACAAGGTGAAAGATCGGGTTTTCCTCAATGAATGAATAATTACAAAGATAATAGTCCGCCGAGTAGTTAGATGCCGTGGGGTGTGTCCAGCTTCTAACATCCCCCCCCCTCCTTGTTCATGTCGTCCCCGACATGGCCTTGATCAGCTGCTTCATCTTATCATTTCCCGCATCTTTAGCAGTGATTCGTACCTTGCATGTAGGTTCAGCATTGTCGGGCCAAAGATATCTGTATTCATGGTGAAGAACCCCGTATAGAATGCTTCTTCAAAATCTTGGAGGTGATAGGATGGTAGAAACATGATTCTTTGGTACAGCGCATGTATCACCTCCTTGGAAGGCTGACCTGACAGATCGTAAGCACATCTATATGTATCTTGGAAGAAGAATATGCTGTCGGTCACCTGGCCCGGCTTGAAGGTCTCGAACACTGCTAGGATGGTTCTGCAGATTTTTCTCATCATAATGCATGTAAGGTCAGGTGAGCCAGTGAACAATTTTATGACGCCTGTTAGGGTTTTCACCATGTATTGGACACTTATTCTCTGACCTGCCTTCACGCCTGGCAGCTTTGGGTAATTCAGCCAAGTGGGTTGGCTTCTTTGCAAAATTTCTTGTGCCTTCCACGTCCTAACCCTTGGTAGAGGACAGAAGCTGAGGTTGTCACTGATATGTTTAGGTGCCTCTACCAAGTGGATTAGGTATTGTGGGTACTTGGTAAGCCAAGACTTCCTCCACTTTGGCTGAGAATCCACTATGAGCTTAACTCCTTCTAGCCTCGAGGTGTCTGCATTGTAGAGAGGTACCGTTGGCTCTTCTCTGATTAGACTGTTTATTGTTACTGCTTCAAACTTCAGCAATGGATACAGGAGAGAGGGTTGAAGCCACTCGCGCCTGAGATTGTTGGCGTCGATCTTCCGAATTGTCATAGATTTGAAGACCCTCTGCTCCCATTCCAAGGCTTCCTTTGTGCTTTCTCTTAGCTCTGCCTCTATTGCCTTACGTAATTTTTCCTCCTCTTCTTGTGTTAGATCCTACCGCTCTTGAGAGGATCCTGCTATGCTTTCCTCTTGCATGGGTGTTGTCCACAGGATCTGCCACATTTTCGAGGTCAATGCCCTCATTGACGGCTGGCCCTGATCTTTCTGCCTCTGCTTGTTGCTGGCCTTTCAACTCCTTAATTTTCCTGAGGAGTGTCTGCTTTTCCGCTTCAACTTCTTCGCCCATATTCACGAGGAGGTCATTAAGTTCAGCGTTTACTCTTTCCGCCTCCTCGAGCTTTATCTTTATGCTCTCCACTTCTTCTTGTAGGGCTTTCTGGTTGTCCTCCATTCTTGTTTGCATTGCGATAGAACCTTCAACCATCATTAACCTTTGCTTTTTCTCGAGAGTCAGCTCCTTCTGAAGTTCCTGCATTTGCTCTTCATATATTTGACTCTCGGAAATGATTTGAGTCGAGCTCGTAGCTCTAACTCTAGCAGGTGATGCTCGCAACCTCTGGATGGTTTGATCTTTGACTTTTAATTGGTCCTTGAGCTCAAGGACTTCATCCAGGCTTGCTTCATGTTCTATCTCTGCCTTTTCCTTGGCATTTCTCATGGCCTCTACTTCTTTTGTTTCTTCTACCAGCTGTAGTGTTAGATTATCCTGTTCTTTTTCAGCATCCCGCAATGACTTGCTGAGCTGCAGACACTCTTCTTCAGCTGCTACTAGTATTCTTTTTGTTGCTGCCTCATTTGCTTCTTCCATTGCTCGGCAGTTTTGTAGAGTCGTTGCAAGGCTGGCCTGCAGGTCATCTTCTCTCTCTTTTTGCCTTTGGCTTTGTGCCTGCAGAGAATCCACTTCCTTTTTGATTTGTTCTTTAGTGGCTTTGAGAGTCGTCATTTCTTCCTCTAAAGCCATGGATTGTGCTCGCAATCCGGCTAGCTTTGTCATCACCACGTCCCAGTCATTGGAGGGCGGGTGCAGGTCTACAGTGTCTGTAGCAATTTCTTTAAGTTCCACTAGCCAGATGCCTTGCATTTGATCTTTATGCCCTGTTCTTGCCAAGTCGAATGTGATTGTGGCGGCTTCTTCCTTTGTATAGCCTGCAGCTAGCAGGTCCAAAAATGCATAATAGGCCTCGTCTAATCCTTTTTTCTCAGACTCAAGCTTGGCCTCTTCCTTTGGCTCAGGTTTTTGCCTTTGCTCTTGCTCCTCAGCTTGCCTTTCTTCTTGTTTGTCCTCAGCCTCCTTATCTTCTGGTGGAGGGCTGCTAGGAGGTGGTGAGGACGGTGGAGATGGCTGTGGGCTGGGTTTAGGGCTATCTGGTAAAGCTGCCAATTTTCCCTTTAAGTCCCTGTCTGCTTTCGTTTCTTTCCCCTTATTTGCTTTCTTGTTCATCTAGCAATGTCTGCCTTATCTGCTCCACTTCCTCCTCGGTGAAAGGGACATGGGGAATGTTTTCCGCTGCAACATCAAGAATCTCGAAATTCTTGATATAATCTTCAAAGCGGTCCCTCTGCACTCGTCTGGATGATCCGGACATAGACTCGAGAGATGGCTTCCAGAGTTCGTTTAAATCATCTTTGAGGGCTCTTTCTGCTCGGAAACTCTCCATCAGCCTCTCGAGTCTTGCTGCTTTTTGAGACCTGGTTTCTTTGGCCGGCACTTGAGCAGACTCCTTCTTTCCTTTCTTCTGCTCAGGTTGTTCCTCTTCAACTGGCTCTAACCGTCTCTTCAATCTCGTAGCCACCCTTGGCGCTCTTTGTGGCTCATCTTCCTTGTCTTCTTTTACCCTTAGCCAATCATTCTGAGATGGTGGGTCAGACCACCTTCCTTTAGCGTGTAGTGCTACATAAACCACGTTGGTTATCAGTTCTCTTGGCACTATGTAGGTTGGATTTTTGTTGCCCATCTTTACCAAGTTGTCATGTATATATGCCGCATAGTTGATTATCTTTGGGGTGCCTTTTGTCATTGCCCAAGTAAACGTCGTGGCAATTGCACCGGGCGGCATCCTGTACTTCTGTGGCCTCTTAGTGCACATGTGGAAGTACTGGTTGTACAACTGGCACATAATTGCCACTTTTGGGTTGGCAATATCTTCAAAGGTGTAATTGGCCTTTTTCTCTTTGTACACCTTGACTTCGTCCCTTCTTTTTGTTACATTGTCTCCTTGATTGGAGAGGTCTAGTTGCATGGGCTACAACCCGCTCCGTGATTATGATCTCTGTATCTGGTCTGCCTTGTAAATCTGTCACCTTGGCCACTCCATTCTCTTTGATGCTTGTTACAAACTCCCATACTCTTTTGATGTCCACCCTGCTGGTATCGCTTTGAAGTAGTTATGGAGGTCAATTTTCTCCAAGTAGCCGACCATCTTGCTTCATACAAATTCATTGAGCTCTCTTGGCAGCATTGGCAGCTCTATTACATTGCCTTCATTGTCTTTGAACACTCCCTGGTAGATCCTTAGGTCATTGGACTCTAACAGATCCTCTTGTATCCAGGTGCTCGTGGGCTTTAATGTTCCTTCTGGAATGACAAAGGGTTCCACCTCGTCCAAATAATCTTTGATTGTCATTCTTTTCTTCTTTGCCAGTGACTTCGAGGCTGCCATAGATCCTGTTGCACTCAGTAATCCAAAGTTAGCGTTTTTTCCATATTAGCTGCGAAACTGAGTTTTACTTATCGAAATGACTTGAAAATTGGAAATTATAGCTTAAAAGAAACTTGTGAAGCTGTGCATGTGCTCACAGTGCAAATCTGGCCAAAAATTTCTATTTAGACATCCTATGCGTAGGATGTCTTTTTCATCAGAATTGGTTCATACTTGACATGCAAGTAGTGTAAGGCTCATGGAACATGGCTATATGCTTGGATTTGAATTTGGATATGAAAAAGTGGATTTTTGGGCTGATTCAGGCTTTAGGTCACAATTTGGGTAGAATGTCCATCATAGGTAGCAATTGATGTCCAAATGGGTTGAAAATTGGTATATGGGCTCATTGCACCATGGTATTGGCTCCCATGATGTCATTCCTTGCATAGAAGGCTAAATTTATGCTGGAGACATCCTTCGCGTAGGATGTCTTTTTCATCGGAATTGCATGAAACTTGTTCTGTGGGTTGTCCTTGGCCTATGGAACATGGCCCTGTTCTTGGATTTGAAATAGGACAAGATTTGATGCTTGTAAGGCTTTGTGAGGTGTTTTTGGGCTCAAAAAGTGTATCTTGAAGGTGTTGGGGGTCAAAAGTGATTAGAATGGCTTCAAACTTGTCGTATGTGCTCTTGATGATGAGGTAATTAGATCTGGAATGATAAAACATCCCTTCCATGCCAAAAAGGTCCATTAGACATCCTACGCGTAGGATGTCTATTTCATCCTTTTTTCTCCCTGACCACACAGATTGTTTGCTAATGTGTATGTGAGTGTGTTGAGCAACTTTCATGAGATTTGGACAAGATTTGGTAGGTCAATGGCCCATTATTGCCTCTATGCCCTAACTTTGCATTTTTCCATTCATATGAGGTCAAATCTGGTCCAAATGTGATGAAACTTGGTGTATGGCTTGTAAATGTCATTCAGAACATGTGCATGATGAAAATTGTTGAGGTTTGTGCCAAAAAGTTCCCTTGAGACATCCTACGCGTAGGATGTCTCATGGTGATTTTTTTTTAGTGCTAGTGCTCCCATTGCTTGCCCTTTGCCCCCCTAAGTCCCTTTTGAGCCTAATTTCAACAAAAAAGTCAAATGGATAGAGTATAACTCCCTGTGTGGACTTCAGAGCCTTCGAGCTGTTTTTTGACTTTTGAAGTGTTTTTTGGCGATGAAATTTTTCAATGTTGGTCTCCATAGCTTCCCAATCCCTTGGGGATCCTTGCCATATGGTTTTTGTCGACTTTGGCTTCACCGGAGCTCCATTTGGCAATTTGTCGCTCTAGAAGCACCCGTGGTTGCGTTTACATACCTTTGATGATTTGTCCACCATAGGACTTGGTTGTTGATGGTGTAGGAAAGACGCTCGTGAAGTTTGGTGGCAAACGAACTTACGGTTTGGCCGCAAGTGCATTTTGACGCTTTGTGTGTCTGATGCCGTTTCTGAGGTTTAGTGCCGCTTCGGGTCACGCGGGTCATATAGACTTGTCGAGCATGTCAAGATGCTCCTACCCATGAATTTTGGTAGCATTTGGTCGCCGTTTCGTCGATTTCCCATTTGGTCATGCGGGTCATATAGACTTGTCGAGCATGTCAAGATGCTCCTACCCATGAATTTTGGTAGCATTTGGTCGCCGTTTCGTCGATTTCCCATTTGGTGGACTCTTGCGGATTTCTGGGAATTAGGGTTTTTCCTGATGGTTTCCCACTGCCTTTGTCTATCCAGGACTGGTCTCCTAGACTAGGGTAAGCTGCTGATGAAGTCTTGTTTCTTTCGGGTTAGCAGTTAGGCCGTCGTCTCTACTTGCAGGTCTCTATCGCTCGCTTTGTGTGTGACCCCTACGCTAGTTTTCGCGACATAACGACAAACATGCGCGAAAAGCTCAAGGTGGTGAGCCTACCTCTCATGTCTGGAGCTCGTCGGGTAGTCGTGTGCGTCGTAGAAGCTGCTGGAAAGTCGATCCGCTCTAGGTGGCAGAAGCATTCTCCACAAAGTCAATAGTGAAAATGAGCTAAAATTGGGGTGAAAATTTCTTATAATGGAGGTCCCCGAACCACTTTTCATGAAATTTGGCATGTGCTCCTATCTTCTTGCACAATTTCTTATAATGGAGGTCCCCGAACCACTTTTCATGAAATTTGACATGTGCTCCTATCTTCTTGCAAGATGAGGTTTAGGCTCAAAAATTTCTTGATTTGGACTCCGTTTGCTCTATTTACCAGAAACTTGGCATTTCGGTCAAAACCTGGCCAAAACACGCTTTCCACTCCAGTCTCATAATTGCACCCCCACTGTACCATAGGTTGTCCTATAGTCATTGATCATCACCATATTTTTTGTTTTTCATTACGACTGTTTTTCAGCTGCTTTTTGTATTTTTGAAGTTTTTCTGCCGAAAATTAGCAAAATTAAAAGAAAAATAGCAAACCAAACCCAGAAAATCCCCAAAAATCATAATAAATCACAAACATCACCGCAGAACATTATATACACTCACATGCAATTTTTATGGCCGGACTTCTCTGTTTTACCAATATTTTGCCCGAAAAATGGCTATTTCTACTTATATACACACACCTAGGGGCTTGATTTGGCGTTTGGCCCCATATACCTGTAGATTCATGCTGTAGAAGGTCATATGTGCTTGGGTTACTCCAGAAAATTTTGCAATCAAACAACAACCCTTAAAATAGTCGAAAATCATGCCCTTTTTTGTTGTTTCTGTCATTGGTTCCGCATTTGAGAGTGCCTCTAGAATGCCTCCCCCCCTCCTAGCCAGAGTCCTCCCGGACGACAAGGTTTCGCCTTGGAGTATGTGTCGTGCATAGGTTGAAAAATTTGTGCTAATGCCTGGCCGATTAATGTGGCCCTATTTTATGCATACTCGGTCAATGCATGGAAAAATTAATGCTGTGCAAGAGAAGGGAATAAGCAAAATGCTTATTGGCATTCGCCATCGAGGTTTCCTGCTTTCTTTGCAAGTAATAGTTGTAACTCTACTGCTCTCTCTTTAATTGTCTTTTTGGCAAAAGGCAATTGCTTTGCCGACGTTGTTGATGGAGTCGTAGCTATGTCTAAGGATAGAATTGGCGGGGATGTAATGGCTATGGGCCTTATGGCCTTGACTTTCCATTGGTATTGTGTTGATGCCTTTTTTTGTAGATGTTTGGCTCTTGCTTTTTGGCCACTGGTTTGTCTTTCATCGGCATCCACTTATGTCGGTTCTTCTTTTTGAAATGCAGACGTCTGCCTTCCATTGTTGCTTGTACTGCAGGTAGTTTCTTTTGCTTTGGTATCCAAATGTGAGTGACATTTGGGTTATGGATAAGCATTTTCTTTGGGATCCACATTCGTTTTATGCCCTTGGTTTGGGGTTGAACCGTCTGCTTTGTTGGAATACGTTTGTTACATTTTTGTTTTTCTACCATTGCATTTCTATCCTTCCGCATCCATACTTGTTTACCTTGTTTTGGTAGCCTAGATTTTTGCATTGTGGCCGGTGACTGCATCTGTCTGTAATTAGCATGGTTGGCTTTTACCTGATATTTGGTCTCGGGTTTCCTGTTGCTCATTGATGGCATTCGTGTTTTTGGCTCTGTTGCCAGTGATGCATGGCTTGCAGTTGAGCATGATGGTATTGCTGAGCAAAAGCTATCACCTGTCGTTCATGTTCATGTTGAATTTTGACATCCTTTGCTTTTCAATCTATCTGCACATTGTATGCTTTTTGCCAAGGTTGCCCTAGCATCATTGGGTGTTGTGTGCTTTCATCTGTCACCACATAGAATTTGTGTGGATAGATATATTGATGTATCTGTACATGCAATATAGTCCATCCCAATGTTGTCAATGGGTGTGATGTGCTACTTTCCAGCACTTGGGGAGTAGGATGAAGTTGATGTGTGACTGTGAGCTGTTGGTATAATCCGTAAGAGATCAAATTTGCTTGAGCACCCGAATCAAGCAAAGCTGTTGATCCCACTTGATTGTTGCCCACTTTGACCGCAATTATTGGCTCCACTATTTCCTCCTCCAACTCAGCCAGTCGAATGGCATTGATTCGCAATGGTGCTCCACTTTTTTGTTGTTGTCGCAGAAGCCGTCTTTTTGCAATGCGTTCTTGTGCTTCGGCTTGAGCTTCCTCTCGTACTCTCTCTTTTTCCTTCATTCGTTGTTTTCCTTGATGAATTTGTTGGAGCATCTCTTGTGTGAGTGGTAGATGATACCTCCTCAGTTGACATCCACTAATCTAGTTTGGCATTTCTTCACCTGCTAATGTAGCAAGCTTGAAAGCTCCACTTTGTGATCGATCACTAATCACAAATGGTCCCAGTCCGCGCTTTTTAAGTTTCTTGGCATGTTGTTTTAAGGTATAAACAAGTACGTAATCACCTGTTTTAAACTCTTTGGTACGCACATGCTTGTCAAAAAATTCCTTTTGTCTTCTTTTTTTAGCATAGATTGACGCAACAGCTCGTAAGCGGAGTTCATCTAGCTTTTCAAGATCATCAATCCTTGAAGAGATCTCATGCCTTGTCCATTCCAAGCTTGTTACTACTCGTAGAGTTGGGATTAAAAACTCTATGGGTAGTATAGCATTTAGGCCAAACACCATGTTGTATGGTGTTGTTCCTATTGATGTTTTGTAAGCTACCTTGTATGTGCAAATGTATGCGCATACTCGATTCCGTACGAAGTGACAATTACTTTTTCTAAGAGTTCTAGAGGCTTTTCCATGAACCCATCTGCCAATTGCAGTTTCATTTTGGTATCCCTCAAAGCTGGTTTTCCCCATTTTTTCCAAATTTCTTTGGTGGCGATAGAAACCCCCACTCCACTGTCAACAATAGCCTTGGAGACTACTCCTTGGAATTCTACCAGTAGCGTAGTGTTTTTGTCTTCTCCCTCACAATATTCTCCAACCTTATTCAATGGTATTGGCCTAGTGTTTAGATTAGGCCTGCCTAATTCCCTGATCCCTTCTTGTAGCTTCAAGTTGGGGTCTTTCACTCCAAATTTTTCTAGGCATTTTACTAATGTGGTCCACATGTTTGGCCTTAACCTTAGGAGTTCTGCCAACGTGATTGTGCATGCCACCGGGGTGGATAACAACTCAATCAATCCTTGTGAATCCATCACCTTGTTAGAAGAAAGTCTTTGAGATGGGATTGCTCTCACTTCCGACTTAGCTTCGCACTCTCCTAGGTAAGAGAGTAAAGTTCTCAAAGAGTCTGGTTGGATGTGCCCCGAACTAATAGATCCTTGGTCTCCCCCTTGTGAATGTATCTCAAAGTTTATCTGCGATCTTGCCTCAAATTCTTCAATAGGAGGTAAGATCACATTCTTTTCTCTTCTCGTGCTATTCATGTGGTTACTTGTCCTATCAGCCCCGTTGGCCTCACGGATTTTCTTCCACAGATCATTTAGACCGTTACCGTCCTTACCCATTTCTGTCAATATTTTAGGCTGGAACCCGTCACTTGCCCCATCGGTGGTATTTGGCACTATGATAGGCTCTCCCTTGTTCTTGTAATCATTAGTGAGTCTCTCCTTTGTTTCCTCATGTTTCTCTAATGTTGGTTGGATAGGGGTTGGAGCTGGTGCTTCGTGACAATTTGCAGGTTTACCCAACGGTTCTTCCATCGATGATTGAGACGTCTCAATTATCTTTTTACACATATCCAACCTTTGTTTTTCTATTTCTACATATGGATAAGTCATCCACCTTTGTTCTTGGGTTTGGTTCTTTTTAAGTCAAGCTTCATAAGCTTGTAGTAGTGCATCCAACTGCTCGTTTACCTTGTCTGCCAGTACAGATCCTCCTGATCCTGCACTTTTGGGCTCTGCTATTTCCTTGGGTGCTATGGCTGCTGTGGTGTGTGAGCTTAAGCTAGCTAGATCCTCTAACCGCTCCAATCTGTTCTTTGTATGTTTCAACTCCTCGGATAGGGCTGTTTGCTCTCGTTCTTCCCTGGCTTTCCTACGCGCCTTTCTAGCTTTCCAAGTGCTTCTCTGATTTTTCGTTTCTGAACTTTGGGCATCGGTTTTTGGCTCTTCAACTATGGGTTCGTTCGTCCTTCTTTGGGCTTGGGCTTGTGTTACCGCCTGAATAGGTATGATTGTTTCATTTTCCGATCCCCCACTGGAAGGTACTGTTTCTAACATGTTCAAGGTGGTTTTTGCTCCTTTGCTCGGGTTTTTAGGACAATCAGGAATCAAATGAGTAATTCCACATTCTGGGCAATACGCATTGACTCTAATGATTTCAACATGAGGACAGTCTCTCAGCCAATGGTCTCCTCCACACTTGTAACAGGGTCCCTTGGGTTGTTGAGGTGCTCCTTGAGCCCCTCTTTGTTGGTAAGCATGTCTCTGTCCACCCATGCCTCCATTGTCTATGAACATCAGTGTTCGTTCATCTAAGCTATATCTTCCTTCTTCTGCAGCCTGTGCAGCAGTTGGTGGTCCTTGATTCCCTATCATGCTCCATGGTTCTGGTGTCGAGGGTTCTTCCGGTGGATAATAGACAGGGTTTGCCGCATATCCATTTGGATCTTCATAATAAGCATGCATAGGCACCAAAGCCTTTTCTTCTGATTCAGTTACTGTTGGTGTGTATCTGATACCAACTGATCATAATCCTGGTAGGGGTGGTTGTTGCCCCAACACCGGTTGTGGTCTTTCTACACCTACAGGTCCTGGTAAGTTGCCTGCTTGATATCTGGGCATCGGTGGAACTTGAGGGGAAGCTACTAGAGCTTGGGGAGCGTAAGGTCTCTCCCTCACATATCCCTTGTTATAATAACATTCCTTGGTCCCATGGTTTGTCCATTTTTGTTCAATAGCACACCACTTGGGCTGTTTAGCCTGGGGTTTGGCGTACAAGTTGATCTTTTTTAGCACTTCATCTACGAGCTGCTCCTGGTTTACCGCTATTTCTCCTTTCAGTGCTGTCTTAGAAGACTTGCTTCCACTTTGCTGTGAAGATTAATCGTCATCAAGGTCCTTGAACTCCCCTTCTTTGTAGACTACACCATTGTCCACAAGGTACAGAGCCTCCTTGGTCAACTCATTCAACGTCGTGCTCCTCTTCATATGTAAGTCTTTCTGGAGATCTGAATTCCTTAGTCCTTGGATGAATATCAACATAAGTCTGGACTGAGTTGGCAGCTCTTCCACAGGACAGAACTTAACATATCTTTTTAGCCTTAGGGCTGCCTTCCGTACAGATTCTCCATATTTTTGTTTGAATTTATGGATTTGTGAGATGGTATTATGAGCTATTCCCCTTTGAGAGAATTCCTCAATAAACTCGTCAAACACTTCCTCCATCGACTCAAAGTCTCTATGCTCCACAGAGTCAAACCAAGTTGCAGCATCATCCTCTAGGGTTAGTCCAAACCCTGCGAATTGGGTTGGAAAATCTAACACCTCTTCGGCTCTAATTACACGCACAAAGGCTACATGAGGCCACAAGATGTAGCCTCTGATAGCTCGGGGGATGATCATGTAGACCACATTCCCAATGAGGCAATGTTTGAGCCCGAGATTGATGAAATGATCGACATGATCATGGATTCAGAAAGGCTTATCTATGATGATATGAATAGTGAAGCCGATACGCCATTGTATGATGGAGCATGTGTGTCTAGATTGAAGGCATTCCTGGTTCTTCTCAACATGCAGGCAAATTTTGAATGGAGTGACACTAGCGTCACAACGCTTTTCAGGTGATCTATTACAATGTGTTTACTTCAATTAAAAACTCTAGATGTATAATGATCTGATAGATTACTTACACAAGTGTACTACATTTTTTTTGCTGTGTAGATTGCTCAAAGAGCACATACTGCCAGCTGATAATGTGATGCCAGATTCCAAAGAGTAAGCAAGAAAGATCTTTCAAAACTTGGGGATGGATTATAATTCGATTCACGCTTGTCCTAATGACTGCATTCTTTTCAGAGGGGAATACATAGACATGGAGAAGTTTCCAAAAATGTGATTCCACGAGATATTGAGTAGATCTCCACAGACAAAAAATTCCACAAAAGGTTTTGCAAAATTTTCCTCTGCTTACTCGCATCAAGCATTTCTTTGAATGTAAGTCCATGGCTGCCCTATCATCATGGCATGAGGAGAATAGATCTTCAGATGGTGTGCTATGGATTCCTGCAGATTGCGCAGCCTGGAAACATATAGACAATACATGGCCGGATTTTGCTAGGGAATATCAAAATTTGTGCATAGTCCTGGCTATGGATGGTGTAAATCCATTTGGTCAGAGATCAACATCTTACAGTGTATGGCCTATTGCCATCATCAACTACAACATTCCCCCGTGGTTGACTACCAAGAAGCGGCACCTGTTTCTAAGCTTGATCGGCTAGGGCGGTGTAACGTGGAGAATATGGATGTGTATCTTTGTCCACTATTGGAAGAGCTACAACAATTGTGGATTGGCATAGAAGTACTGGATATGAGCAGACACACAGGTCGATGGAATGCTTTGATCAGAGGCATTCTAATGTGGACCATGCATTACTATCCCTGACTAACATAATGCTCGATGATTTATACTCAAACTCAAACACTATAAATCTTGGTTTTTCTCAAGCTTATCTATTGTCATGTGTATACATGCAGGGCTTCAAACAAGCAGATACAGAGCATGTGTCACATGTGGACCTAGACTTAATGCACGTCAAGCACCCTCACTGAAGAAGCAAACCTATGAAGGTCATCAAGTGTATCTTCTAGAGAATCATGAGTTACGCGATGAATTTTTGGGAAGAGAGTCATCGAGGATGTCTACACAAGCATGGTTAGAGCAGAAGGAGATGTGTGATGATGGTTTGCCGCTAGGGATGAAGAGACTCTCTCTATGGTACAAGTTACCACATTGGCCCAGATTCTCTCTATGGTACGAGTTACCATATTGGCTAGACCTGTTTTGCAGTTTATTTTATCGATGGCCATTGAGGGATGTTTGTCTCCTAATGTCCGTAACACAATACAAACTTGCAAAGTTGGTGCAATGGATCTCAGAAAAGGAGATCAATGTAGCCTCCATACCATTTTCCAAACCAAATGCTGTGGAGGTTGTGTGCATGTTTGAGAAACACTTTCCTACTACCATGCTAACAATTCAGGTGCATCTTCTTGTTCTGATAGTTGATGAGGTGGAAATAGCTGGCATAGTATATTCCAGATGGTCGTTCTTTTTAGAACATTTTATGAAAATGCTCAAGGGATATGTGCATCAGAAGGCACGTATCAGAGGGTAGCATGGCAAAAGTTTGGCTGGTATCAGAGTTCCTATTCTACATTGGAGAGTGGCTAGACGGATTTGATAAAGCTCGAGACACGCTATGGCAAACCATAGATGATGAGCGCATATTTGGGATTGTCATGTGCAATCTCGGTGTTGAGAAGAAGATGACGGAAGATCTAGAGGCTAAAATCAACCTTTTTTGCATGCTTCGCAATCCAGTGATGCAAAAGTGGATTTCACAATACGAGGATGCAAAGAAAGAGCGACAAAGGGCATGAACCAAGTGGAGATGGGGAAGATGACCGCCAATGCATTATCTAGTGGGTCTGGAGAGCCTACCAACATTCATGAGCTTAAGATGGTTGCACAACCAATTGAAAAGCGCACAACAGTGCAGTGAAGAAGTGACTGAAGAGGAGTGGGAGTACTCTTGGGGTTACGTGACCAAGGTAAGTTTGCAATGTACAACTAGAGACTTTCTAGATGTTTGAACGGCCACTCATAATCTTTCTTGGTTGTAGTATAAGTCATACACAATAGCATGGTGTAAAGGTCGACATTTAGGGTGGAAAGGATCACCAATGCTACTGTGCACTAATGAGAGTCTGGTTTCCTTGAAATGGATTCAACTAAAAAATGGACCGACCTAACAGACACTTCCGTACTACCCGAGCATTGTGGACAAGTAAGTTTGTAAATATATAACATCTAGCTTTAGAATTTATGTGGTTGAACCCTCTCATGTAAGTTATGTGGCTTTGGCAGCTGATATTTCATCCTACAAAGTCTGCATCAAACTGGTGGTACGTCATAGAGTTATCCCCTCGTAGTGCACGGACGTATGAGGCCTACCATGTGCCAATCAGAGTGGCATCAATGGAGGAGATCAGAGGAGATTCTCAGTCAGAAGACGCTGAGGTGGTGCTAGTCGAGAATCAAGTTGTTACTCTCTATGGGTTGCATGCAAAGGATCTACAAAATAAAATGGAGGACATCTGCCTAAACGGAGAGCTCTATATAGACATAGGGAGTTATGTTGAGCTATGCGAGGATGAGAGAGAGACCTCTTAAAGCCATAAACGTTGTATTTGAACAATTTTCCTCCATTTTATAATATATATTGTATTCACATGGCTTTTTGTCCATTCCTGTCTATATGCTATACTTGAGAAATTTAAATTGTGTTTAATCGTCATTGCTTCCACTCTAGGTATGCTCCTTCCCTCTCCTCCA
This sequence comes from Adiantum capillus-veneris, assembly GCF_014529385.1. Lineage (NCBI taxonomy): Eukaryota > Viridiplantae > Streptophyta > Polypodiopsida > Polypodiales > Pteridaceae > Adiantum > Adiantum capillus-veneris. The sequence goes on from NC_140949.1 coordinate 75,236,372, forward strand.
TCTCCACCTTGTTGGGACAAGCATTACTGCTGCCATGAATACTCATATCGATGGAGTTCAATAATCTGCAACTGCCCAAGAATATAGAAACCTGCATATACAAAATAGATTAGACATACCGCTCTCTCTCTCTCTCTCTCTCTCTCTCTCTCTCTCTCTCTCTCTCTCTCTCTCTCTCTCTCTCTCTCTCTCGTGATAGATAAAGATATGTCGCAAGTAATCAAGAAAACTGTGGTAAATTGAAAAGAAATTTAATTTATGACCACAGTGTCTTGTCACAGCTACATATAAAAGGCATGTTGTCCAAGACATAGCTTTTACAAGATACGTAGAATGCACACAAGAGACAAATTCACAAGAACTTCACAGGAATCTCTCTACACAGGAATCCTTCTCCCTTTATGAGTCCTCTCTCTCTCTCTCTCTCTCTCTCTACACAAGAATCCCTCTCCCTATTATCTATAGTATAGATTATAACTTGTCCATGTTTCCTTCTCCATTCAATATTCAGATTAAATGTTTGTGTGCTAATGCAAGTATGGATGATGATTAGTTGCTTTCTTCTTTGTCACCCCAGTAGAGGAGGTGGTACAAGGAGCATCATCGCTCTGGAGCACCATCACGTTGTTCCACTCCTTCAGTGTCTCCGTTCGTTTCAGAGAAGCTTTGGTGTCGACGAGATGATCTTCACACTTGTCTAGGCATCGACGCTCTAGTGGTGGCGACGACGGTTGTTGTGGGGATGCCACCGCTGATGCCTTGACACCACCTCATATTCGACAAGGCTCCTTACCTTCCCCTTCTTTGATCGCCCCCACACCAGCCACGGCATTGCCATCTTCACCAGGTTTTGCACGGATATCGGTCGTTCGTGGCTACACACCACTAGCTACTCCTCCGGGAGTCACCCCAGTCGACACTCCTCACTTCGGGGCCCAGAGTCCAGTAGAGACACCTAATGTCTATACCCCATCATGACACAGCTAGAGACCCCTACCAAGACACCCAGGTTCATGCGTCATAGGCGAGAGGGCTTGCCGTACTCGATCTACATCAGTGGCGTCATCATCTTGGATGACGAAAGGAAGAAGGTGATCTCGCGCATGCGCGGTATTTGCTCTCAGGTGTTTAGACACTACATACTAAACACGTGGAGTGAAGTGCCAAATGAATTAAAAGGCAGAGTCATCAGCATGCTGCATGACGAGTTTCCCGTGTCAAGTCGGATGAGCGCTTCAATGAAGACCTGATGAAGGTTTGAATGCACAAATACTGCAAGCACAAGCGTTCTGAAGTACAAAAAGAAATAAAGCATGGGTGGAACATACCAAATTGTTTGGCCAAAGAAGATTGGAAGAATGCAAAGCTAGCAGCACGCAAGAATCCTGACAAGTGGAAGCAACAAAAGAAGGCAGCCAAAGCGCGAGTAGAGAAAGGGTGCTCCACCACTTGGGGAGCGGTAGGTGGGCATCATTGAGGCTGATTTTGTAAGTGTTTTTTCATTTCTCTTTAGGTTTGGTAGTTACGTCTATTTGTACTTTTAAATTCTAACATAATGGATTCTTTGTATGTTTTGAACAGTAGTCGATGAGACAGGATGTGACCCCACACCGTACAAGCGCGAGTACGCAAGTAGAAAGGGCTTAAACGCCCTGATAGACATTCTGAGTTCTTACGGCGGCATGGTTAGTGTTTCACTTTACTCTTTTACGTTTGTTGTATTTTAATGATAAGCTAAGAAAATAGATTGTTTTATAATTATATGTTTATACTTACAGAAAGTCTTATTGTTTTTTCTTGCAGAATTCGACAAATGCTCCACTAGGACGCGATGAGATGTTTGATTAAACAACATCAGTCTAGTCGTAGCCAAATAGCATTAGTTTCCTTTTGTCATATCATGTATAATGAGATGACGTGTATACGTCTTTTTGTAACTATTGAAAAACCATATATTTTCTCAATAATGACAATTGTGTTGTAACTACTACATTTGCAAATCTTAACAATCAAGTGATTTTGCCTATGATATGTATATTTGTCATTGATTTACTTTCGTCAATTTACTTGCGTCCAATTACTTTTGTCAATTTTGTATCTTTATTTTGCAAACAATACTATGCATGATGGAGTTAATGGTTATATTGTCTTGTGGGTGGGTGGCTACTTTGGGTCTTGCACTTTCTTTCAAAGGTGAATCTGGATTCATTTAGGTTTACTCTATTCTAGAAACATTCAATATGGTTGATGTGTGGCATGGCATTCAATGCCCTGCCATCCAAAAAGTTTTACTCTCGGGTGTCGCTATAAGCATCTCTATATAAAGTTCTACTACGTCGCTATAAGCATCACTACAGAAGGACTGTAATCATTTCTATATGTGTCTCTATATAGCAACATATATAGCGGTGCATATAGTGATGGTTATAGCAAAGTTCCTGTAGCGACACTGTTAGCAACGGTCTTAGTGACACCGGGGAGTATAAAAACCAAATGTATTTTCGTCACGCTAAAAGCATCACAAGTGCACATAACCTCTTGTAGTGAGGAGATATGATCAAAGTGGTGAACCCCAGTCTACCCACATCATGCAAGGATAGCTCATTTCAAATTTTGTCAATTCCTATTCACACTGACTCTTCTCTTCTTGTGTAAACCCTTGTGGGCTCCCTTCACCTATACAAGGGGACCTCTTCTTCCTTGAAAACTATTCATGAGATGAATTCATGAGGGTGTGAGAGTAGTAATGCCTAATTATACTTAGCTATAAACATAAGTCTAAACCTACACTTACTCCTAGAGGAAGACTAGCCAATCTTGTAAGCTATCCTTGGAATATAAGCTCTAATCAAAGAAGGACTTGAACTTGGTGCATCAATCAAGGCTCGAGATATTCCCTCTTCTTCTCTCTCCATCAAAAATGGTGAATAACTCCTGAAGGGTTTGTCAAGTAAGATGTGTTCTTGTTTGATATTTTTTGATTTCTTGTTGTTTCCTTTCTCATCTCTAATCCAAAAAATATATCTAATTTTATCTCCCTCTCTAACCAAACCTATCTCTCTCACTCTTAGAAATTCATTCTCTCTACAAATTCTAGGTTCTCCTTGCTACAGGTACATCTCTCCCCGAAGTATCCTTATTGCCTACGGGCAAGAATAGGGCTTGGGATGGAAACTTCTCTTCTCTTCACTTCTCTCATATCTACATTTTGCACATACTTGAGTTATCCTAGATGAATAATCCACATGATGTGAATTTCTATCACTTCCACTTTGTGCGATCTATTTCAATTAACGTATGGATTAGCCATAAAATACACTTTCAACAATGCATAGTGTTTCTCTGTGGCCCAGAAAGGCTCAATGAAATACTTCTTTCACCGGATCCCATCATACTATCCCTTATAGATTATAACTTTTCTTTTGACGTAAGTGTAGCTATCTTGCTATGAACCAAGAGGATTTGTACACACAATTAATCCCAATCACTAGACAAAACATATATATTATGGTTAGCACAAAACTACAATTCCAAAGGACAATTTGTAGCTTATTTGGTCGGCAAAGATTGAACGCCATTAACTCATCTATGAACCCTTTTGTATTACCCATGATACAATATGACCATAGCCTTGATGTTTTCATCTTTGTGTTGTTTTGATATTCTCTTTTGTGTTCTTTTCTTTTGTGTGTGTGAGTGCAAGAGAGAAAGAGTGGGGCTTCTTTGATTGCACTTCCTTCCAAACCCTAGACGTCATGGCATCTATGGTTTAACTCCTTCATATAGTTTTTGGAGTTCTCTCACAAAATCTCACAACCAAAAGCCCGGTGCTTTCCCGGCAAGATCACAAACTTCTCAACAATGTTGATGTTTTATATCTTCACACAAACCTTTGAAAGATTATTTTCCAACCCATGGCACCTTCATTGAGACTATCACGTTTTCAGCACAACTACAACAAATCCTTGCGACCCTTATCAATGTGTGTGCGTGCACACACACGAGAGAGAGAGAGAGAGAGAGAGAGAGAGAGAGAGAGAGAGAGAGAGAGAGAGAGAGAGAGAGAGAGAGAGAGAGAGAGAGAGAGAGAAGGGGGGCGGGGATCCCCCTCCATGGGTCGTTGCATGCATGTGTTGTCTTCAACAGCCATGTGCAAAGATGGAGAGTAGTGATAGTTTGTCTTCCTCTCCCCCTAGCTTAGTGAGAATTGTTAATTAACTTGTCCCTACTTTTTGCTACCTCTAGCCATGAGCGCCAACGCAGATGGTTAGAGGTAGGGTTAGCTCTATTAAAACTCCCTCTCAATATATAGAGATGTGTGCATGGGATGGTTTCCTACAATGTTAAGATTCTCTTCTCTTCTTTGAGCCATTTTTATAGAGATGTGCTAAGGCTTTGGTCACGCAAGGCACATTTTTAAATTTTCACATACTAAATGTGTTTTTGACATTCTAGATGGCTATTGAACCTTCAAAGTGGTCATGTGTATATTATCGAGGTTGGACTACTGCCACCTAGAGGTTGATGGAGCAAAGGTAGCCGGAGAAGTCAACGTGTCTATGCCCAACAGAGTTGTTAGTTTATAGTGTTGTGAATCAAACTCTTGTAGCTTTTTGCAGCTATGCCAATTTTGGCATAATTAAAAAAGGCTATGCTTGGTAGAATTGAACTTGCTCAATAAGATGCGTGCAACCACATTGCGGGCTCAATTATCCACCCAAGTTACTTAGAATTGAGCCTTGCATGACCATAGCCTAAGTAGATCAACAATATAACTTATTTTCAGATAATGCAATCTATTTTTTGTTGAATATTATGGCTTTCAAAATTGGATCTTGGGTCTTCTAGGTAGTGTTCGGGAAAATCCATTTTCCCAAACATACAAAATTCCTTTTCTTCAATTTGCCAATAGGAAATTTTTAAAAATTAGTCTTTTTTTCAAAACTATTTTTCTCTATTTTGGGGAAAAATTTATCCTCTTGCGCTTGCCCTCAACCAACATTTTTAAAATAAAAAATGGCACGATATTAACTGAAACACATTTTTCTCGAACACTACTTCTGGGCATAAAAAAAATATAGGTTGGTCCTTCTACAACATAAACACACAAATTGGCTACCTATGAGTTTATTGCTACATGAAAGGAAGCCTATGTTAGGGTTTTAGGACTCCTTACCCTTTCAAAAGAGAGTCATTGAGAAGTGGTACCCTTTTAATGACCACAAATCAAAAAGATCAGAAGACAATTTTTGTAACTTAGTAACATGTTTGAAGAAGAATATAAGCACGCAACATCTTTGGCAAGCAACAATACTAGAATTTATATCCGCAAGTCTTACTGTTACATATGAAAACATTGAGTTTTAGAGATGAGTGAAGATATAAAAGACTCCTATTTTATAGAGTACTTAAATCCATTTCCAATGCTTCGGGGTGTTTGTGTTTTCTAAATCAGTAGGCAGACATCTTACATAGCATCTTAACATACTTCTAGTCTATTGACAAGATATGTGTTTTCAAAATTAGGTGGGAATCTTAACGTGCTTCCCTTCTATTGACTAGGATCCTATGTTATTTCCATTCCTAAAAGGAATTTTTAACAACCACTTCTAATGAAAAACTCATGAAAATTCATGATCTTCATACACCAAAAAAAAAAAAATTATAAGGACAAATGGGAGCCAGAAATCCTATTGCAGGAAGGTGGGGAGGAAGCAAGGTCGGAGGGTGCTCCTCTAGAGAATGTAAGAGAGGTAGCTCTAATCTTGAGCCTGGATCTTGATGTAAACTTCATTAGTGTATCAAAGAGTATTGTCTTCTTCCCTAAAATTGTTTCACTTGATTTTGCCCTTACTCGGAGACTCCTTGTTCTAATATTTATTGGCATTCTAGAGGCTTCTCAATTAATATATGATTTGGCTCTTGCCTCGGATGAAAATGTAAGGTCCCCAAACCGCCGACACCAAAAACGGCATGGGACCATTGACAGGTCTTTAGGCCTACTAAAGTCAGAGTCCTTAAACAAGAAAAATTCCAGGGAATTCACCCTTACCATTGACAGTGGTTTAGGTTTATAGCCCTAGAAAGAGACCTAGTCCTGTCTCGCAGTGGAAACGGGACTACAAAAAAAAATTCTTATTCCATCCCTATAACTTCATCATTCAAATTATGGTTTCCTTAGCCAACGCTTTGTCCCCCCTAACATATGTGAGGGCACAGCCATTGGTGGATTCCTCTTCCAAGAGAAGGAGTTTCTAAACGTTTTAGTGCGCGGGAATGGATAGTTACCTGACTAATCAGGTCCACCCGTCCATGATTGACAACCTTAGTCAATCCCCACTTACCACCCCACACTCACACATGATTTCTGCGTTGTTTAATTACTATCACATTCTTTTCACAATTAAAACAATGATTCCTTTTAACTTTCACAACTGAATTTCATTGAGACAACCCTTGAAAACAGTATTGAAGACATTCTTTCAGCAAACAAATATCTTTAGACTTAAGACAAGGTACTGTCATTCTGAAGTATCTCTGACCAGTATTGGCTTGTCTCAAGACCACCTATACAGGGGTGAAAAAACAGCACTCATTCCTTATTTATAAAAACCGGGGTGGAAAAAGCCATCACCCAAAGTCCGGGCGTTTATACGCCAATCGGTTGCCCATACAACCAGGCGGTTCCTCTAGGATAAACTTGAAATCTTAAGTAATATCCACAAACACAATCAAGCACGGGGTAAAGACTCCACCTACGCTGAGGAAACCAACTCATCCATGGTGGAATCGCCATCATTACTCATTACCTGAAGTAACCAAGGAATCAGAGGTGTCTTGCAACAAGATGTCTTTAGGATGGTCAAACATTTCTTTCCTAGGTCAGTCATAACCCAATCATTTCTTTCATATTTACATTCATTGCTCGTTAGTTTCTTGAAAGTTACCTTCCATTTACAACCAGTTTATCCTTCCTAACCCTTGCGTATGCAATGCTAACTTAAAATGAACGTTAAAAGATTTTAAGTGAACAAAATAGAAAATCCACCTGGGACTGCTCGTCCATGTGTTGTTGTGCTGGAGCCTGTAGACTTTCCTCCGTCGGCCTATGGCTAGGCTTAGTCTCATGGTCATTAGTGGCTTTATTTCTTTTGTTGCTAATACCCTCTTCCTCTGTAAGAGGATTTTCTCTGGTTCTCTTTGGATCCATATCGACAGCCTTATAAAAAGACTTAATTGATTAGAGGTTTAATTGAATAATCTCTTTTTCTTCCCTTTTACCCAAAAATAAAGATTTTTGGAGTAAGTAGGTATCCTTGATAGTTAATTGGATGAGATATTCCTCATGTAACTTCCTTGTACTATAAGTAATTTCCCATAAGTACCATTTAATTAGGGAAGCTATTTAACTAGGTTTCTCCTTAGTCTATATTCCATGAATATTTTATATTTAACGTTAGAAAATTCTAATTCCTATCGGCTAATGCATTACTCACCTTAAATGTAATTTGATATGTTCTATCTTTAGGGATTTTCATAAATTTCATTTATAATCTTTCCCTCATATACTTATGGTCCAATTTAGGCAAAATCTTGTTGATAGTAATTTGTTATACCAATCATTTATGATGAGGTAGTTTTTCCAACCTTCAATAGTGATTTTTGACCTCAGGTATTTATTTGGTAATTAGATAAATTCATTTATTAATTTTCTTTCTCTATTTTATACGCAAAATTGGCTACTTTTAATGAAGATAAGCATTTGAACTATTTATTTGAGGCTAGGATATTTATCACGCATTTCTCAAGGTGTATTCTACCTCTAATAATTATATCAAAGGTTTTTGGATTAATTTACTATTTTCTCTCTTTTATTTTTCCCTAAAAATAATATAATTTTACTAACATAACTAGGTAAACTAACTATTTGAGGTTACAATAATTATCATGGTTTACCTAAGATGTGATTAATGTCTCATAATTATCTTAAAGCATTTTGAGTCAATTTGCTATTTTTTTCCTTTTAATTTGTTCTAGAAATAGTGTAGTTCTGCTTAAATAATTAGGTAAACTAATTATCTGAAGTTAACATAATTATCATGGATTTCCTAAGATATAATTAACCTCTGATAAATAACTCAAAGCATTTTGAATCAATTTGTTATTTTTCCCCTTTTAATTTATTCTAAAAACATTGTAATTCTGCTAAGATAATTAAGTAAACTATTTATCTAAGGTTAACATAATTATCACAAGTTTTTTAAGATATAATTAACCTCTTATAAATAACTCAAAACATTTTGAATCAATTTGTTATTTTTCCTTCTTTTAATTTGTCCTCAAATTAGTGTAATTCTGCTAAGATAATTAGGTAAACTAATTATTTAAGATTAACATAATTATCACGGCTTGCTTAAGATGTGAATAACCTTTAATAAATAACTCAAAGCATTTTGAGTTATTTTGCTATTTTACCTTATTTAATTTGTCCTGAAATCAGTCTAATTCTACTAAGATAATTAGGTAAATTAATTATTTGAGGTTAACATAATTATCACGAGTTTTTTAAGATGTGATTCACCTCTGATAAATAACTCAAAGCATTTTGAATCAATTTCCTAATTTTCCTCTTTTAATTTGTCCTAAAAACAATGTAATTCAGTAAAAATAATTAGGTAAACTAATTATCTGAGGTTAACAAAATTATCACGGATTTTCTAAGATATGATTAACCTTTGATAAATAACTCAAAGCATTTTGAGTCAATTTGTTTATTTTTCCCTTTAGTTTTCTCTCAAAAATAGTGTAATTTTGCTTAATTAATTATAAAAATTACTCACATTTTGTAAGATAATTTTTCTAGCTTAATGACAGTCTAACACAGCTCTGATAAATATCTGAACTTAATCTAAGCTTAATTAGTATAATTCCCATTAATTTATAGTTAATATAGATAATTTCAGTCCTAATATGATATACTAATTAATTAGCTTAATATCCCTAAGACTAATTACAATAATCAGCAGAGAATATTTAATTAAGAGAGGAATTTTTAGTATACATAGGATTAATCTTTAATTTATTAAGAAAATAGGTTAACCTAGCTTTGCTAATTAAGAATGATTAGGCTAATTACCGTTTAATTAACCAACTAGAGCTTGATCTCTAGTGATTTCTGCATAGCGGTCTCTCTACATGAGAGAGTGTGTACCAAGGCTCCGAGTCTAAATTTTTATGAAGAAAAGGGGGGTCTTTATATAGTTTTTCTAGGCCCCGAGCTGTTCCTAGCAGGTCGTGACACCTCAAGCACGCCCACAGCTTCAAGGTAGCGCCAACTGCTATTGTTTCTGTCTCTGGCAGGTTCCCCACATCTCCACACTGCCCCCTCAGCTTCCAAAATCAATTTTGGTTGATTTTACTGATTTTTAATGAAAATTGGAATATCATTTAATTCTAGAACCTTAGGATAAGAAAGTCTTTGTTAATAATAATTACTGAAACCATCCAATTTTTATTAACTAATTGAATTCCTAGTGTAACCTTTCAAGGCCCGTAGCTTTTCTAGACTTTATTGGATTCTGATTCTGAAAATTACCAACCATAGTAAAGCTCTGGTTATGATTCCAAAAATACTAATATCAGCCATGATTGAATCATTCAGTGGTTTTCAAGTTAATTTTATAAGCTTTGTATAATTTTTAAGGTTTCAGAAACTGGAAACCTTACAATCACCCCAACTTAAGGATTTGAGATGTCCTCATCTCAACCAAAATTGGGGAAATCTTTGTGAAGTGATACTTCATCCTCGTAGGTAGCGTCTTCAGTGGGGTAATCCTTCCATTTTACTAAATGTTCCCTGATAACTCTGTTTCGTAGACTCCTTTCCCTAGTGTTGAGAATACAATCTGGTTGGAGTTCAAGAATTCCCTGCTTCTGCATCACAATTTGTTCGTCATCTAGAGTGTGATTGAGATTTGGGATGTAGGGTTTTAGAAGAATGATATGGAATACCTTATGGACCTTGAGGTGCTTAGGTAGTTTTAGTTTGTAAGCTTGATCTCACTGATTACTTTAATCACTTCATAAGGTCCACAATATCTGGGGCTTAGCTTTTTGTATTTTCCCAAGGATAAAGTGCTTCTCTTTGGCCATACCCTAAAGAATACTTTATCTCCTTGTTTGAAAAACCGATCATGCCGTTTTTTATGAGCATATTGTTTTTGGCGGTCCTTGGTTGCCTGAATGTCTTGTCTTATGGCTTTTGTTTGGGCATCCATCTCCTCCAGCATTTGCTTTGAAGCTTCCACTCTTGTAGTAGGGTCAGAAAAGTTTATGGGTGATATACATTCATGCCCATAAAGAGCATTAAATGGTGACATCCCAATGCTTTTATGAAAGGATGAGTTATAGGCAAATTCCACCAGAGGAAGAAATTGTATCCATTTCCGGGGTTGTCTACTCCAGTAGGCTCTAAGGATGTCTTCAATAACTTGATTCACTCTTTCCGTCCGGCCATTTGTCAGAGGCTGATAGGATGTACTGAAACATAGCTGGGTACCTAAGGATTCAAATGAAGCTTTCCAAAAAATTTGAAGTGAATTTTGCATCTCTATCATTGACTATTCTCTTAGGAAGTCCGTGTAATCTGAAGATCTCTTTGATAAATAGACGGCTTATGTCTGATGCAGTGTAAGTTGTTTTTACAGGCATCAAATGGGATACTTTAGTCAGCATATCCACTACCACCATAATGGAGTCATAACCCCCTTGAACAGTGGGAAGGCCTGTTACAAAGTCCATGCTAATGAGTTCCCACTTCATTTGAGGAATGTCCAGAGGTTGAAGTTTTCCTAGCATCATTACTCGTTCACCTTAATCCTTTGACAGGAAATACATTTTCTGATGTGGCAAAGTATATCTCCTTTCATTCCTGGCCAGAAATAACTTTTGCTTATGGCATTAAGGGTCTTTGCATAACCAAGATGGCTGGCAACTGGAGCGTTGTGTCCTTCATAAAGGATTAACTCCTTTAATGTTGGATTCTTAGGAATGTAAAGCCGATACTTATAACAGAGAAGTCCATCCTCAAATGAATAATCCTTGATTCTGTCTCTCTTTCACTTTTAGGTCCTGTTGATTAGAAGTTTTTTATAATCCTTATCTTCCAAGGAAGCTTCCTTAATCTTGTTTAGGATTGGATTGTCAACTGTGGAAATAGCCCCAAGAAAACCTTACGGCTAAGAGCGTCAGCAACCACATTCTCTTCTTTGGTTTATATTTTATTTCAAAATCATATTCTTGCAAGAGTTCTATCCATCTTCCCTGCCTCATGTTGAGTGCTGCTTGTGAAAAAATCCATTTTAAACTCTATTGATCGGTGATTAACTGGAACTTCCCTCTTAGAAGATAGTGCCTCCAGAGTTTTAGAGCATGGATGAGAGCTAGGAGTTCCAAATCATGAGTTGGATAATTCAACTCGTGGATTCTTAATTTTTGAGAAGTAAAGGCGACTGGTCTGCCTTCTTGGTTTAAGACTCCTCCTATAGCAAGACTGTTGGCATCTATTACTACTTCAAACTCTTGAGTGAAGTCAGGAAGTTTGAGTATAGGGACTGATGTGAGATTTTGTTTTAGTTTGAGGAAACAATCCTCCTGTTCTTTTTCCCATGTAAGTTTGGTTGTCTTTTTAAGTAGCTGCATCAAGGGTGCGGCGATGACTGCATAATCTTTGACGAAGATTCTATACCATCCTGTAATGCCCAAAAATCCTCGAATCTTACTGACTGTTTTGGGTTGTGGCCAGTCTATTATATCCTTAATCTTGGCGGGGTATACTGGAATTCCTTCAGGGTTTATTATAGAACCAAGATAACTAACTTCAGACGTGAAAACACACATTTACTCATCTCGGCATATAACTGATGTTGGCGTAGAAGATTAGTACTTTACGTGCATGGCCTTCATGCTCTTTTTAATATTTGGAATATACCAGGATATCGTCGAAAAACACCAACACAAAATCATCCAGATATTCTCTGAATATATCATGCATGAGACGGTTAAAAGTAGCTGGAGAATTCGTAAGACCAAAAGGCATCACGATGAACTCATAATGCCCATAACGGGTGTTGAAAGCAGTTTTATAAATATCTGCCTCCTTAATCCGGATTTGATGGTAACCTGATCTAAGATCAATTTTTGTGAATACCTTGGCTCCATGTAATCTATCAAGAAATTCATCGATGCGAGGAATAGGATACTTATTCTTTACCGATGCCTGGTTAAGTCCCCTATAATCGATGCAGAGACGTAAAGATCCATCCTTCTTATTTTGGAATAGAACAGGCGCTATGAAATGCTTGGTCTTATGAATCCTTGTTCAATAAGCTAACGAAGCTGTTCTTTTAATTCTATAGCTTCAGGGAGGGACATTTTGTAGGGTCTTTTTGAAATTGGTTCACTATCTGGAAAGGTTTCTATTTCGTGGTCTATATCCTTTGGAGGAGGTAAATTTGAGAGATCTTCCGAAAATATATCCGAAAACTCTTAAAGCCAATTTGGAGTTGTGTTGTCCCTTGAATCATCTGCCTTATTAAGTTTTACTACAAAGATCTGTTTCCCCTTGCGTAACCCCTTCAGAAGTTGACTAGCCTTAACTAAATGAGCCTTAGGCTTCCCATTTGATCCTTGTACTAATGTTTCTTCACCTAAGTGATTTTTGAAGGTTAAGTTCCCTTGAGCAGAGTGAATTTGGGCTAGAGTTTTTATTAACCAATCCATTCCTAGAATACCATCATAGATTCCTACTGGTAGAGTCCAAAAGTAAGATGAATTAAGGGTTCCTCCTAGTTCAAACTCAACTTCCCGAGCTGTAAATTGAGATAGAACCTCTTTCCCATTTGCTAGTTCTACCACTAATTTCTTGGTGGGATATTGGTTCAATTTAAGTTTCCTTAAACATTTAGGGGAGAGAAAAGAGTGTTGCTGCCACAATCTATAAGTAGTTCAAATTTTTTACCTTCTCTATTTGTGCAGTGGTTTGGATGACAACATACTGTTACTGAGCTCCAGGGTTATCAATGGCGGCAAAAAGAGTAGCTATTTCATCTTCCTCATCCAGCAAGGTTGGCTCTCCTACTGCAACATAAGCTCTGGTCCTCTACCTCTTCCTCTGCCTCGTCCTCAATTTTCTCTATCTCTTTGATTATTTCCTTGTCCTATCCGAGTCTAAGGAGTGGTTCCGACGGCAACTCTAGGATTTTGCCCCTCGGGGAATTGACTCCTGTAGTGTCCCATTCTATTGCATCCATAGCATCTGATGTTTGGAAAAATTCTGCTCTATAGTGGCTGCAGCTGACACTTCCCTTCGTTGATTTCCTTGGTTGTAATTTCCCCTTGCTCTTCCTCTAAAGTTATTGTAGTTGTAATAGCTCCTTGTAGGGGGGTTTCCTTCAGCTGCAAGTGGTTTAGCTCTTAGAAGAGCATCTTGAATAGATATGGGTCTCATAGCTTCCAAGCGCGTACTTAAAGGTTTGTTTAGACCCTGACAAAAACAAGCAATCTGTTGTTCCATAGTCATTGGTGGTGCATAACGTCGTAAAGACACATATTTGGTGTAGTACTCTTCCAAAGTAAGCCCTAACTGTTTGAGTGCGTAGAATTCATTCATTTTAATAGCTTTGTGATTTGGAGAAAGATATCTTTCTTTCACTGCCTACTTCATTCTTTCCCAGGAGGGACTAATGGAAGGATTATCTCTACAGTATTGTTTCCACCAGAGTTTTTAATCTCCGGTGAGTCAAAACATTCCTAACATTGCCTGATTTTTCGAAGCAGTTCCTGCTTTCAAGAAATAATCATCCATGGCATCGAGCCAAGCTTCGGCATCACGTTCTAAGTTGGTTCCCTCTCCCTTGAAAGTTGGGAGTTGAACTTGTTTTAACAGTAGTTTCTTTTCCTGGGTGGGAGTGTAGAGGCTTTTTGCATTTCCTTGAGTTTTTAATTAATGAAAATCTTTTAGTGATAACACTACTTTTGTTTTGTCATGCAAGTTTTCTACCCTATACACTTTTAAAATTTTGAATGAAAACAGAAATCTAGCAATCACTATCACCAACTCAATTACACAAAGCATGTCATAAAACCATGGTATATACAAGAGTTAATACAACACTGACTCATACTATGTACAAGATGGACTCATACTATATACAAGATGGACTCATGCTATATACAATGTGTAACTCTCTATATCAAAATCCTCTTCACCACTAGTGGGTCTGACAGGGGATCAAAAAATATGACATCTTTTGGTCCCCTAAAATTTGGGCCTACCCTCATGGGTCTGATCCTAATTGGGTATATTACTTTGGATACTTGATCATATACCCACTGATTTTGGGACACTTCTACCCCATCTATATTAACGGTATGATCTGGATCTTCAGTCCCACTGAAAAAGAAAACTTCGATGGTCGGAAGTGTTTCTACCCACTTGAGTCTTTTCAGATTGAGTGCCAACCCTTCTACCTGTCCCGTTTCAATCAGGAAAATTCCGCCAAACTGTGACTTGTTGATTCCCCATGTAGGAGGATGGGAAAACATTACATCCAATAATTGCATGATGCTCTTGCAAAATACAAAGTTATTGGAGCTGCAAACAGCCTCGAAGATGATGTTGAAAATCACAAACATTCGGTAAGCTTGACGGATATTTTCTTGTATTGAAAGGGAACTTCTCATTTCACAATATACCATAATTAAAAATGCAATATAACGTGTGCCTATTTTTTTCAATTTTTACCCTCCTAAGGTCTAGACCTTATTAAACCTGGCTCTGATACCACTTGTAAGGTCCCCAAACCGCCAACACCAAAAACGGCATGGGACCATTGACAGGTCTCTAGGTCTACTAAAGTCAGAGTCCTTAAACAAGAAAAATTCTAGGGAATTCACCCTTACCATTGACAATGGTTTAGGTTTATAGCCCTAGAAAGAGACCTAGTCCTGTCTCGCAGTGGAAACGGGACTACAAAAAATTATCTTATTCCGGTCCTATAACTTCATCATTTAAATTATGGTTTCCTTAGCCAACGCTTTTCCCCCCCTAATATATGTGAGGGCACAGCCATAGGTGGATTCCTCCTCCAAGAGAAGAAGTCTCTAAACGTTTTAGTGCGCAGGAATGGATAGTTACCTGAATAATCAGGTCCACCCATCCATGATTGAAAACCTTAGTCAATCCCCACTTACCACCCCGCACTCACACATGATTTCTCTGTTGTTTAATTACTATCACATTCTTTTCACAATTAAAACAATGATTCCTTTTAACTTTCACAATTGAATTTCATTAAGATAATCCTTGAAAATAGTATTGAAGACATTCTTTAAACAAACAAACATCTTTAGACTTAAGACAAGGTGCTGTCATTCTGAAGTATCTCTGACGAGTACTGTCTTGTCTCAAGACCACCTATACAGGGGTAAAAAACGACACCCATTCCTTATTTATAAAAACTGGGGTGAAAAAATCCATCACCCAAAGTTCGGGCGCCCATACGCCAACCGGTTGCCCATACAACCAGGCGGTTCCTCTAGATTTAAACTTGAAATCTTAAGTAATATCCACAAAAACAAACAAGCACGGGGTAAAGACTCCACGCGCGCTGAGGAAACCGACTCATCCATGGCGGAATCGCCATCATTACTCATTACCTAGAGTAAAATATTTTCAAGGAATCAGAGGTGTCTTGAGACAAGCTATCTTAAAGATGGTTAAACATTTCTTTCCTCGGTCAATCAGTCATAACTCAATCATTTCTTTCCTATTTACAATCATTGCTCGTTAGTTTCTTGGAAGTTACCTTCCATTTATAGCCAGCTTATCCTTCCTAACCCTTATGTATGCAATGCTAACTTAAAATGAACATTAAACAATTTTAAGTGAACAAAATAGAAAATCCACCTGGGACTGCTCGTCCATGTGCTGCTATGCTGGAGCCTCTAGACTTTCCTCCGTCGGCCTATGGCTAGGCCCAGCCTCATCGTCATTAGTGGCTTTATTTCTTTTGTTGCTAAAATCCTCTTCCTCGATAAGAGGATTTCCTCTGGTTCTCTTTGGAGCCATATCGACAGCCTTATAAAAAGACTTAATGGATTAGAGGTTTAATTGAATAATCTCTTTTCTTTCTTTTTACCCAAAAATAAATATTTTTGGAATAAGTAGGTAGCCTTGATAGTTAATTGGATGAGATATTCCTCCTGTAACTTCCTTCTACTATAAGTAATTTCCCATAATTACCATTTAATTAGGGAAGCTATTTAACTATGTTTCTCCTTAGTCTATATTTCATCAATATTTTATATTTAACCTTAGAAAATTATAATTCCTATTGGCTGATGGATTACTCACACTAAATGTAATTTGATATGTTCTGTCCTTAGGAATTTTCATAAATTTCATTTATAACCTTTCCCTCCTATACTTATGGCCTAATTTAGGCAAAATCTTGGTGATAGTAATTTGTTATACCAACCATTTATGATGAGGTAATTTTTTCAACCTTCAATAGTGATTTTTTACCTCAGGTATTTATTTGGTAATTAGATAAATTTATTTACTTATTTTCTTTCTCTATTCTATACACAAAATTGGTTGCTTTTAATGAAGATAAGCGTTTTAACTATTTATCTGAAGTTAGGATATTTATCACGGATTCCTCAAGGTGTGTTCTACCTCTAATAATTATATCAAAGGTTTTTGGATTAATTTACTATTTTCTCCTAAAAATAACATAAATTTACTAAGATAATTAGGTAAACTAACTATCCGAGGTTATAATAATTATCACAATTTACCTAAGATGTGATTAATCTCTCATAGTTATCTTAAAGTATTTTGAGTCAATTTGCTATTTTTCCCTTTTAATTTGTTCTAAAAATAATATAATTTTGCTAAAATAATTAGGCAAACTAATTATCTAAGGTTAAAATAATTATTATGGGTTTTCTAAGATGTAGTTAACCTCTGATAAATAGCTAAAAGCATTTTGAATCAATTTGCTATTTTCCGTCTTTTAATTTATCCTAAAAATAGTGTAATTCTGCTAAGATAATTAGGTAAACTAATTATTTGAGGTTAGCATAATTATCACAGGTTTTATAAGATGTTATTAACATGTGATAAATAAATCAAAACATTTTGAATCAATTTGTTATTTTTGTCCTTTTAATTTGTCCTAAAATTAGTATAGTTCTTCTCAGATAATTAGGTAAACTAATTATCTAAGGTTAACATAATTATCACTGGTTTTCTAAGATGTAATTAACCTCTAATAAATAACTTAAAGCATTTTAAGTCAATTTGCTAGTTTTCCTTATTTAATTTGTTCTAAAATCAATGTAATTCTGCTATGATAATTAGGTAAATTAATTATCTCAGGCTAACATAATTATCACAGGTTTTTTAAGATGTTATTAGCCTCTGATAAATAACTCAAAGAATTTTGAATCAATTTACTAATTTCCCTCTTTTAATTTGTCCTTAAAACAATGGAATTCTGTCAAAATAATAAAGTACATTAAAAATTTGAGATTAACATAATTATCACGGGTTTCCTAAGATGTGATTAACCTCTGATAAATAACTCAAAGCATTTTGAATCAATTAGCTAATTTTTCACTTTATTATTCTCTAAAAAATAGTGTAATTTTGCTTAATTAATTATGAAAATTACTCACAAAATTGTAAGATAATTTTCCTAGCTTAATGACAGTCTAACATAGCTCTGATAATTATCAGAACTTAATCTAAACTTACTTAGTATAGTTTCCATTAATTTATGATTAATATGAATAATTTTAATCCTAATATGATATAATTAATTAGCCTAATATCCCTAAGCTTAATTACAATAATCAGCAAAGAATATTTAATTAAGAGTGTATTTTTTAGTATACATAGGATTAATATTTAACTTATTAAGAAAATAGGTTAATCTAGCTTTGCTAATTAAGAAGGATTAAGCTAATTAACCAACTAGAGCTTGATCTCTAGTGATTTCTACGTAGCGGTCTCTCTAGATGAGAGAGACTGTGCCAAGACTCCGAGTGTAAATTTTTATGAAGGAAAGGGGGTCTTTTTATGGTTTTTCTGGGCCCCGGGCTGTACCTTGCAGGTTTTGACACCTCAAGCAAGCCCCCAGCTTCAAGGTAGCACCAACTGCTACTATTTCTGTCTTTGGCAGGTTCCCCACAGCTCCACACTGCCCCCTCAGCTTCCAGAATTGATTTTGGTTGATTTTATTGATTTTTAATTATGAAAATTGGAATATCAGTTAATTCTAGAACCTTAGGGGATAAAAAGGTCTTTGTTAATAACTGAAACCATCCAATTTTTATTAACTAATTGAATTCCTAGTGTAACCTTTCAGGACCCGTAACTTTTCCAGATTTTATCAGATTCTGATTCTGAGAATTACTAACCATAGTAAAGCTCTGGTTATGATTCCAAAAATACCAATATCAGCCATGATTGAATCATTCAACAGTGGTTTTCAAGTTAATTTTACAAGATTTTTACAATTTTTAAGGTTTCAAAAACTGGAAACCTTACAAAAAAGATATCTATCTTACATATGTTGTCTTTCAATGATTGGGTTAAGATTCTGGCTACCTTAGACAAAGACTCCAAAGATGGGGTTAATATGCTTTCCCACTACATAGCCCACCTACCTATACTTTCTATACAATATCAGCAAGACCTCGCCTTAGTTTCTTTGTTTGGGGCCAAATTATGTAACTTTTTGAAAACGTTATGTGGCCTCAATCCTTCTTTTATCAGTACCCCTGCTGCTCCAACTGTCCCTCAATTCGATGATATCTTTTGCAGAGATAGTGCAGTACTTGAAGCTGTCAAGGAATTTCAAAACAATCTTTGCTCCCTTAGTGACTCTATTCTCTTGGAATTGGTACCCAAAGTGTCCAAGGTTTTTCCTTTTCTACCAGTTAGAAAAATTGAAATTGAATCCGTTGCTGTAGACCACCAGCTCTGGGTTCTACCTAACAAAGCCTTTTTGGCACCAATTCTTAGTGAAACATGGGTCTATCTGGCTAATCTTCCTACCTCCACAATTGAGGACTGTACACTTAGTATTTTGAAAGGACAACAATTCTTAGACAAAGGAGAACTCATTAAAGCCCCCTTTAACCTTAACCTTATTGACCATTCCAAATGCTCTTCCAATACATGTCTAAACATTCAGACAAAAGGGAACATGGAGTTTACTAAAAGTAGTCCTGACTTCTACACGAAATCTATTTGGAATGTTTTTTGACCATATTTTAAGTGTGCTTGTAAATTTATGGGACCCTAAAGCATCATGCAAATTCAACATTATGTGGTTTGACCATGCTATTTGGTTTATCTCAACCATCTGGACTAGCTCTTCCCTGAGAAGCTAGTGGACTTTCATCTATCCCTTATCTGTTCTTCGCTAGGTGTCAAGCTAAACAATTAGTGGTTGCTCAGATTGCTTTCAATATTTCTCATGGGATTATGCTGGATATTGTATTGAGGAGATGATTCCCCCTCACTAAAAAGACCAAACTCTCTCACCCCCAATTAATTCACGTCTTTACTTACACCTAGCTTGTCCTTTAATTTTAGTAGAGGAAAATATCGTAGCTTTACTCGGGGAAGAGGAAGAAACACCCCTATCCGTCACCATCTTGTCTTATGATCACTTATGATGTGCAGGTTGGTATTGGCCCTTGTGGAAGGAGGCATCTTATCAAAAATACTTCTTACAAATAATGTATTTACGAACATTGTCTTTTTCAAAATGAACTTTTGGATTGGATACATCCAACGACACTTTTTTGTGAGTGTTTTGACTTACTTTTTGGAAACCATGAAATACTTGATAATGATTGATTGGCTGGAAGTATCAATGACCTATTAAGAATCTGGTTTAATGTAATGATTTTTTAAGACACAACATCATTTTTTAGTGTACTTGTGATAAATGTATCCCTTTTTGTAAAGATTTTGATACTTATGGAAAGCATGTATGCACTTGTATTCTTGATTTGGTTAGGAATGCCATAGTCCAAATAATCCTAGCTAAAGGACTTAACTGTATACCCACTTTTTTAAATACCCTTATCTTGTCATTGTGCATATTTGTTTGAAAAATGCTTTTTTCAAAATCTTCCTCTTACCTTATAAATGGTTATCTACTGAAAGCACATGGATCAGACCACAACTAGCTGTTGAATTTTAAAAGCTTTCACATGACTAGTTTATAGTAGGGATGGATAAAAGTTAAAATTATCCCACTCTTTTATGCAAAAACTTGGCTTGGAAAATAGACTACTCTCGGGTTTCTACAAAGGAATTCACACCACTTAACACCTCCATGTATGAGGTTACTAATACAATTTCATCTAGATATATTAGGCTATTCTTTTCAAGATACCAAACTTCTAGTACTTTTTCTCACCTATAAAAATCACAAACATAAATTCAAATGGATATCCGATGCCTCCAGTGGTAATTTTACTAACATTACCAAGGATATCACCCTTTGCCTTCACTTAGTACTTTCAAATTTTGATCTTTTTGTGCCTCTAAACAAACAATCTGCTATAACTTTTTTCAAATACACTATGGAGTATAGGTGGCTGTCGTCGCTGGTAGCCTTAATGTGCTAATCACGCTTGTCGTATACAGTATAGATCACACAAATTGCCCTATGTACGCACATACTACATAATGATGGTCTTCATATCCTCTTAATCCCCCTATGGGGCCGAGGTGGTTGTTGCTTAAAGCCTTACACCTTGGGAAAGGAGCCAACTACTAGTCTACATCAACATCAAACCTCATCAAAAGCTGAGGATTGGCCGTGAGATCCTCACACTTAGTCTTTTGTGTGGTGATTGTGTTGGTATAAAGGGAGATTCAAAGTTTTTTTTGGAAGCTTGACTACTGCCTAACCATGGCGCGTGTGAACAAAGAGGATGCATCTCAAGTCCGCACTCTCTATATTCTACCGGTTTTTTTACCAGCGCTTTGGTTTTCATATGATTAATATGGTTTGTTGGCTTAGAAACCATATTAGTAGTGAAAAAAAACTTGTCCGTTTTTAGCTTTGACTTTTATGCATGTGAGTTGTTCACAGTAATTGAATAAACTTTGTTGTTAAGTATAAAGGATACTTTTAAAAAAAGGGGGCTCGTATGGAGTTATGACGGGAAATTTTCACATACAAAAAATATTGCATTATTGAAATGATATGGGTTGCCATACACCAAGGCATGAACTAGCATTCTTCAAATCTCTTGCCATCTCTTTTGGTTTGGGGTGACTGGCATTAGATAGTATATGATTACGTCATATACAAGCTTGGCATTATACACATGGCTGTGGTTTTGTGCTCGGTTTCCCATGTATTGATTCAAAATGATTAGAATTTTTGATTGCAGGGTTAGGCTGCTAATGCCAATATAAGGCAATGTAAATATAAGGTGTAGCTACGTATTTATTGAGAATGATGTGATAATTGTTTAAGGGGATGAGCCCGACGAGCTTGAGATTGCATTCTAATGACGGGTTTTTGTTTATTTAAAAAAAAACGAAAGGAGCTACTAGCATAATCATGGTGTCAAATTGATCGTAAAATGTTATATATGTTATGAGTTACATTGAAGTCCAAGATGGAGATGCCATGACAAAAATAGTCTGGATTTCATGGCTTAAGGCATGGCTTACCTACACTAGTTGGAGAAAATTCTGAAATTTTTTCTCAAACTTGATATAGAAGAGTTGATATGTTTGGGTGAGTGTTTTTTTGTCTAATCCAAGCAAGTAACTAGTTCTTCAAAAGCATAGAAAGAGGTGTTTTTGAGGGATTTAAATAAAGCTAATAACAAGAGTAAGTACGTTTTGAGTAGTGGTTCTAAAGAGGGAAGTACAAAAGAGATATACCACATTTACCTAATTAGTTTTAGGATAGTTATCTAGCTAAATAAAAGAGATGCTATGTAAAATCTTGAAGGAAAATAAACTTTGAACTAAAGGTGGTACTAAGTCACTTGGTCAAAAGGGGTGGTGGCCTTTTGATCAAAATGATACATAGGTAAATAAGTATTTAAGGAATATTTAAAAAATTGTTGCTATATAGAAACCATACATATAATAGATACCATAACTCATTGCGTTTATGGTTTCTTTACAAGTTCTATTGAAGCTTGTATGAAATTGAAGAACATTTACAATTTGGACATTTATTTAAGGTTAAAAAGTTGTAAGTTGGACATGGATAACAATTGATACAGTCCATTGACACCTATAAAATGCATTCAAGACTAACATATTTGCTGCCTTGATTGAATAGATGCAGGTGAGGACTCTATCCTTTCTTGGAACGTTTTAGCTTGAAGAAAATGTTTGTTCATGACTACACTGGCTCATACTACTTGGGAAGTACTTCTTTCATGGGTTACTATCATTGTATACTAGAATGAGGCCTCATTCTTCTATACCATGTACAAAGATGATTCTAGGGCTGAGCTATTTTTGTACTAATATTTGCCCTTACTCTAAAGCCAGTTGTCTTTTGAATGTTAAATTTCACTTATGTCTTATTGTTTAAATTTAAAAAAGCTACACACACGTCGTATACATAAGGTTTTTTCATTCTGCTTGAAAAAACCAAGACACTGGCTTCGGAAACTAGTATGAATCTTAGTTCTAGGTTGGACCCACTGCCCTATAAATCCTTTTTCGGTTGGCAGGCATTAAGTGGTCCTACATAGGCTAATGTTCTTGATACTTGCTCATGGCTATTATAGTCTCTAACTTTGCCGGTTTAAGGATTGCAAGGCCAACCTACAGGACTAGTTGTATATTTTCTTTCATTATCACAAACACTTTAAATTGATAGCTGACATGACAGTAAACCCTAATACAAAGAAGCATACAAGAATTTTAGAAAAAATTAGGTTTTACGTAAGGACCATTCTCCAAAGAAAGCTTTAGCTAATAGAACTAGACCTTTCCTAGCTCAACGGGCCAAATGTTGTGTTACATATTACCAGAAATAATCCCTTACTTAATCATAATTTTGTCTATTGTAGACCCTTGCCCTCTCGCAATGCCTCGAGCTGTCTTTTGAGCCCCTCTCTATGGCTACCTCTCTTGTAGATGTATTGGAAGTCTAGATGCTTCTCAATTAATACATGATTTGGCTCTTGCCTCGGATAAAATGCTTTCTATCTTACACATGCTGTCTTTCAATGATTAGGTCAAGATTCTAGATACCTTGGACAAGGACTCCAAAGATGGGGTTAATATGATTTCCCACTACATAGCCCAACCGCATGTACTTTTTGTACAATATCAACAAGAGTTGGCCTTAGTTTCTTTGTTTGGAGTCAAATTATGTAACTTTTTGAAAAAGTTATGTGACCTCAATCCTTCTTTTATCAGTATCCCTATTGCTCCAACTCTCCCTCAAACCTGTGGTAGCTTTGTAGAGATAGTGCAGCACTTGAAGCTGTCAAAGGAATTTCAAAATAATCTTTTCTCCCTGAATGACTCTAAATTCTTAGAAATGGTACCCAAAGTGTCCAAGATTTTTCCTTTTCTACCAATTACACAAAGCCTTTTTGGCACCAATTCTTAGTGAAACATGGGTCTATTTGGCTAATCTTCCTACCTCCATAGTTGAGGATTGTAGACTCAAAATTCTAAAAGGAGGACAGTTCTTAGACAAAGGAGAACTCATTAAGTCCCCCTTCAACCTTAACCTTATTGACCATTCCAAATGCTCTTCCAATACATGTCTATACATTCAGCAAAAGGGAACATGGAGTTTGCTAAAAGTAATCCTAACTTCTACACAGAATCTATTAGGAATGTTTTTTGGCCATATGTTAAGTGTGTTTGCAAATTTTTGGACCCTAAAGCATCATGTAAATCCAACATAATGTGGTTTGATCATGCTATCTAGTTTATCCTCAACCATCTAGACCAGCTCTTCTCTGAGAAGCTGGTGGACTTTCATCTATCCCTTATCTATTGTAGGCTAGGTGGCCAAGCTAAACAATTAGTGATTTCTCAGATTGCTTTCAATATTTTTTGAGGGATTATGTTGGATATTCTTAAAGAGCTAAAATCAGATGAACCTGGGACGTATTTTTTGACTACATATGCAAACTACAAAGGTGTTAAGATTATTACCAATTTCCTCAAGCGATGTATTGAGGACAATGATTCCCCCTCACTAAAAAGACCTAATTGTCCCGCCACCCCCAATTCATTCACATCTTTTCTTACACCTAGCTTGTCCTCTATTTAGTAGAGGAAAATTGTGTAGCTTTACTAGGGGAAGAGGAAGAAACACCCCTATCCAAAACCTTCTTGACTTATGATCACTTATGATGTGTAAGTTTCTATTGGCCCTTGTGCAAAGAATGTATTTACAAATATTTTCTTTTCCAAATTGAACTTCTGGATTGGATACACCCAAATACGTTTTTTTGTGAGTGTTTTGACTTACTTTTTGGAAACCATGAAATACTTGATAACGTACTGATTGGTTAGAATTATCAACAACCCATTAAGAATGTGGTTTAGTGTAATGATTTTTTTAAGATACAGCAATGTTTCTTAGTGTACTTATGATAAATATATCCCTTTTTGTAAAGATTTTGATACTTATGGCAAGCATGTTTGCACTTGTAATCTTGATATGGTTAGGAATATCACAGTCCAAAAAATTCTAGCTAAAGGAATTAACCATATACCCACTTTTCCTAAAAATCCTTATCTTGCTCTATCAACTTTACTTAGTTGTCTAACTAACCTTGTCAAAAAATTCCGTCTTGAGAAGACAGTCCTACTGGACTTAGGAGGTTTGGTTGAAAAATGCTTTTTTTAGAAAAATCTTGCTCTTACCTTATAAATGGTTATCTACTAAAAGCACATGGATCACACCACAACTCGCTGTTGAGTTTCAAAAGCTTTCACATGACTGGTTTATAGTAGGGTTGGATAAAACTTCAAATTGTCCCACTCTTTTATGAAAAAACTTGGTTTGGAAAATATCCTACTCTTGGGTTTTCGGAAAGAAATTCACACCACTTAACACCTCTCTGTATGAGGTCATAAATACAATTTCAAAACATCTAGATATATTAGGCTATTCTTTTCAAGCTACCAAACTTCTAGTACTTTTTTCAACCAATAAATTACACAAACATAAATTCATATGGATATTTGATGCCTCAAATGGTAGTTTTACTAACATTACCAAGGATACCACCCTTTGCCTTGATGTAGTACTGTCTCATCTAGAGAGACCGCTACACAGAAATCACTAGAGATCAAGCTCTAGTTGGTTAATTAAACGATAATTAGCTTAATCCTTCTTAATTAGCAAAGCTAGGTTAACCTATTTTCTTAATAAATTAAAGATTAATCCTATGTATACTCAAAAATCCTTTCTTAAATAAATATTGTGTGCTGATTATTGTAATTAAGCTTAGGGATATTAAGCTAATTAATTATTATATCATATTAGAATTGAAATTATCCATATTAACCATAAATTGATGATAATTATACTAATTAAGTTTAGATTTAGTTGAGATAATTTTCAAACCTGTGTTAGACTGTCATTAAGCTAAGATAATTATCTTACAGATTTTTTAGTAATTTTCATAATTAATTAAGCAAAATTACACTGTTTTTTAGAGAAAAATAAAAGGAAAAATAATCAAATTGATTCAAAATGTTTTAAGATAATTATCAGAGGCTAATTATATCTTAGAAAACCCGTGATAATTATGGTAATCTCATATAATTACTTTAATTATTTATTTTAGCAGAATTAAACTACTTTTAGAACAAATTAAAAAGGGAAAATTAGCAAATTGACTCAAAATGCTTTGAGTTATTTATCAGATGTTAATCACATCTTAGGGAACCAGTGATAATTATGTCAACCTTAGATAATTAATCATCTTAGCAGAATTATACTATTTTTAGGATAAATTAAAGTGGGGAAATTAGCAAAATGATTCAAAATGCTTTGAATTATTTATCAGAGGTTAATCACATCTTAGGGAACTCGTGGTAATTATGCTAACCTCAGATAATTAATCTACCTAATTATCTTAATAGAATTATATTTTTTTAGGACAAATTAAATGGGGAAAAATAGCACATTGATTCAAAAAGCATTGAGTTATTTTTTAGACGTTACTACATCTTAGGAAACACATGATAATTATGTTAACTTTAGATAATTAGTTTACCTAATTAGAAAAGAGGAAAATAGAAAATTGATTCAACATGTTTTGAGTTATTTATCAAAGATTAATGACATCTTAGGAAACCTGTGATAATTATGTCAACCTCAGATAATTAATTTATCCTATTATTTACCAGAATTACACTGCTTTTAGGATAAATTAAAAGGGGGAATATAGCAAATCAATTCAAAATGCTTTGAGTTAC
Source organism: Adiantum capillus-veneris (assembly GCF_014529385.1). Taxonomy (NCBI): domain Eukaryota; kingdom Viridiplantae; phylum Streptophyta; class Polypodiopsida; order Polypodiales; family Pteridaceae; genus Adiantum; species Adiantum capillus-veneris. Next base: position 75,262,899 of record NC_140949.1, read on the forward strand.
TTATCAGAGGTTAATTAATTCTTAGGGAACCCATGATAAGTATTTTAACCTCAGATAATTAGTTTACCTAATTATTTTAGTAGACTTACACTGTTTTTAGATGAAATTAAAAGGGAAAAAATAGCAAATTGACTCAAAATTATTTAAGATAATTATTAGAGGTTAACCATATCTTAGGTAAACTGTGATAAATATTTTAACCTCAAATAACTAGTTTACCTAATTATTTCAATAAAATTACATTATATTTAGGGGAAAATAGTAAATTAATCCAAAAACCTTTGATATAATTATTAGAGGTAGAACATGCCTTGAGAAATCCATGATATATATCCCAACCTCATATAAATAGTTTAAATACTTATCTTCATTAAAAGTAGCAGATTTTGCGTACAAAATAGAGAAAGAAAATTAGTAAATGAATTTTTCTAATTACCAAATAAATACCTGAGGTCAAAAATCACTAGTGAAGTTTGGGAAAACTACCTCAACATAAATGGTTGGTATAACAAATTACTATCAGAAAGATTTTGCCTAAATTAGACCATAACTATAGGAGGGAAAGGTTACAAATCAAATTTATGAAAATTCCTAAAGATAGAACATATCAAATTACATTTAGGGTGAGTAATCCATTAGTCGATAGGAATTATAATTTTCTAAAGTTAAATATAAAATATTCATGGAATATAGACTAAGGAGAAACCTAGTTAAATAGCTTCCCTAATTAAATGGTAATTATGGGAAATTACTTATAGTACAAGGAAGTACCATGAGGAATATCTCATCCAATTAACTATCAAGGATACCTACTTACTCCAAAAATCTTTATTTTTGGGTAAAAGGGAAGAAAAGAGATTATTCAATTAAACCTCTAATCGATTAAATCTTTTTATAAGGCTATCGATATGGCTCCAAAGAGAACTAGAGGAAAACCTCTTACCGAGGAAGAGGATATTAGCAACAAAAGAAAAAAATCCACTAATAACCATGAGGCTGGGCCTACCTAGCCATAGGCCGACGGAGGAAAGTCTGCAGGCTCCAACGCAACAACACATGGATGAGCACTCCCAGGTGGATTTTCTATTTTGTTCACTTACAATCTTTTAACATTCATTTTAAGTTAGCATTGCATACGTAAGGGTTAGGAAGGATCAACTGGCTGTAAATGGAAGGCAACTTCCAAGAAACTAACGAGAAATGATTGTAAATAGGAAATAAATGATTGAGTTATGACTGATTGACCTAGGAAAGAAATGTTTGACCATCCTTAAGATAGCTTGTCTCAAGACACCTCTGATTCCTTGGAAATATTTTACTACAGGTAATGAGTAATGATGGCGATTCCGCCATGGATGAGTCAGTTTCCTCAGCGTGCCTGGAGTCTTTACCCCATGCTTGTTTGTGTTTGTGGATATTACTCAAGATTTCAAGTTTATCATAGAGGAACCGCCCGGTTGTATGGGCAAACGGTTAGCGTATGGGTGCCTGGACTTTGGGTGATGGCTTTTCCACCCCGGTTTTTATAAATAAGGAATGGGTGTCATTTTTCACCCCTGTATAGGTGGTCTTGAGACAAGCCAGTACTGGTAGAGATACTTCAGAATGATAGTACCTTGTCTTAAGTCTAAAGATGTTTGTTTGCTGAAAAAATGAAAAGGAATCATTTTTTTAATTGTGAAAATAATGTGGTAGGAATTAAACAACACAAAAATCATGTGTGAGGTCCGGGTGGTAAGTGGGGATTGACTAACGTTGTCAATCATGGACGGGTGGACCTGATTAGTCAGGTAGCTATCCATTCCCGTGCACTAAAATATTTAGAAATTTCTTCACTTGGAAGAGGAATCCACCAACGGCTGTGCCCTCACATATGTTAGGGGGAAAAAAGCGTTGGCTAAGGAAACCAAAATCTGAATGATGAAGTTATAGGGCCGGAATAAGATTTTTTTTTGGTAGTCCCGTTTCCACTGCGAGACAAGACTGGGTCTCTTTCTAGGCCTATAAACCTAAACCATTGTCAATGGTAAGGGTGAATTCCCTAAAATTTTTCTTGTTTAAGGACTCTGACTTTAGTAGGCCTAGAGACCTGTCAATGGTCCCATCCCATTTTCAGTGTTGGCGGTTTGGGGACCTTACATCTCAATCCACCTATGGGGCCAAGGCGGTTGTTTCTTAAAGCTTACACCTTGGGAAAGGAGCCACCTACTAGTCTGCATCAACATCAAACCTCTATAAAAGGTGAGGATTGGCCCTAAGCCCCTCACTTAGTCTTTTTGCATGGTGATTGTGTTGGTATAAAGAGGGATTGAGAGTTTGTTTTGGAAGCTTGCCTACTGCCTAACCATGGATCTTGTGAACAAAGAGGGTGCATCTCAGGTCCGCACTCTGTATATTTTACTGGGTTTTTTTTACCAGGCTCTCTGGTTTTCATATAATTTAAATTGTTTGGCTTAGAAACCATATTAGTCATAAACAAAACTTGTTTTTTTTTAGCTCTAACTTTTTATGCAGGTGAGTTGTTCACAGTAATTAAATAACTTTGTTGTTAAGCATAAAAGATACCTCAAAAAAGGGGGCATGTGTGGAGTTATGGGGAGCAGCTTTCACATACCAGGAATATTGTATTATTGGAATGGTATGGGTTGCCATACACCAAGGCATGAACTATAATTTTTTGAAATCTCTTGCCATCTCTTTTGGTTTGGGGTGAGTGGCATTAGATAGTACATAATTACATCGTATACAAGCTTGGCACTATACACATGGTTGTGGTTTTGTGCACAGTTTCTCGCAAACTGATTCAAATTGGTTAGAATTTTTTTGTGCACGGTTAGGCCACTAATGCCAATATAAGTCAATGTGCATATAAGATGTAGCTACGTATTTATTGAGAATGACGTGATAACTTGTCAGGGGCTGAGCCTGACGAGCTTGAGATTGCATTCTAATGATGGTTTTTGTTTATATAAAAAAAAAAAAGCTACTAGCATAATCATGGTGTCACATTGATGGTAAAATGTGATAAACATTCTGAAGCACATTGCAATCCAGGATGGAGATGCCGAGACAAAAATAGTCTGTATTTCATGGCTTAAGGCATGGCTTACCTACACTAGTTGGAGAAAATTTTGGAATTGTTTACTCAAACTTAATATAGAAGAGTTGATCTATTTGGATGAGTGCTTTTTTGTCTAAGCCAAGCAACTAACTAATTGTGTCAAAGGATAGAAAAAGGTGTTTTTTAGGGATTTAACTAAAGCTGATAGCGAAACTTAGGTGTTAAGATTATTACCAAGCCATGTATTGAGGAAAAGGATTCCCCCTCAGTAAAAAGATCTTATTCTCTCGCCACCTCCCTATTCATTCACGTATTTTCTGACACGTATCTAGTCCTCTAATTTTAGTAGAGGAAAATCTTGTAACTTTACTAGGGGAAGAGGAAGAAACACCCCTATCTGGCACCTTCTTGACTTATGATCACTTATGATTTGCACGTTGGTATTGTCCCTTGTGGAAGAAAGCATCTTATAAAAAAATACTTCTTACAAAGAATTGATTTACGAACATTGTCTTTTTGAAAATGAACTTCTGGATTGGATACACCCAAAGACACATTTTTGTGAGTGTTTTGACTTACTTTTTGGAAAGCATGAAATACTTGATAATGTACTGATTGTTTGGAAGTATCAACAGCCTATTAAGAATTTGGTTTACTGTAATGATTAATTAAGACACAACACCATTCCTGAGTGATAAATATATCCCTTTTTGTAAAGATTTTGATACTTATGGAAAGCATGTTTGCACTAGTAATCCTGATTTTTTAAGGAATACCACAGTCCAAAAAAACCTAAATAAACAACTTAACCATTTCCACTTTTCCTAGAAACCCTTATTTTGCTCTATCAGTCTTACTTAGTTGTCTAACTAACCTTGTTAGAACTCTTCCAACTGGAGAAGACAGTCCTGGTGGACTTAGCAGATTTGTTGAAAAATGCTTTTTTGAACAAATCTCGCTCTTACCTTATAAATGGTTATCTACTAAACTCACATGGATCATACCACAACTATCTGTTGAATTTCAAAAGCTTTCACATGAGTGGTTTATAGTAGGGCTGGATAAAAGTTCAAACTATCCAACTCTTTTATGCAAAAACTTGGCTTGGAAAATAGACTACTCTCAAGTTTGTGGAAAAGAATTCACACCACTTAACACCTCTCTATATTATGTTAGTAATACAATTTTATAAACATCTAGATGTATTAGGCCTTTCTTTTCAAGATATCAAACTTCTTATACTTTTTCCCACCTATAAATTACACAAATATAAATTAAGTTGATGCCTCAAATGGTATTTTTACTAACATTACCAAGGATATCACCCTTTCCCTTGACTTAGTACTTTCAAAATTTGAATTTTTTTATGTCTCTAACCAAAAAAAAATCTCTAACTTTCTCCAAATACATTATGGAGCCTAGGCGACTGCCGCTAGTAGCCTTACTGTGTTGATCATGCCTGTCGCATACAATATAGGTCACACATAGTTGCCATGTGTACCCACATACTACATAATGATGGTCTTTATCTCTTGTCAATCCCCCTATGGGGCCGAGGTGGTTGTTTCTTAAAGCCTTACACCTTGGGAAAGGGGCCGGCTCTGCTGGTCTGCATCAATGTCAAACCTCTATAAAAGGTGAGGATGGCCCTGAGCCCCTCACTTATTCTTTTTGCATGGTGATTTTGTTTGTATAAAGAGAGATTTTTTTGTTGTAGGGTTAGGCTTCGAATGCCAATATAAGACAATGTACATATAAGGTATAGCTACATATTTATTGAGAATGATGCGATAACTCCTTAAGGGGCTGAGCCTGACAAGCTTGAGATTGCATTCTAATGATAGGTTTTGTTTATAAAAAAATATATGAGCTACTAGCATAATCATGGTGTCACATTGATGGTAAAATGAGATATACATTATGAGCTACATTGCAATCCATGATGGAGATGCTGTGACAAAATTAGTCTGTATTTCATGGATTAAGGCATGGCTTACCTACACTAGTTGGAGCAAATTTTGGAATTTTTACTCAAACTTAATATAGAGTTTGGATGAGTGATTTTTTGTCTAAGCCAAGAAACTAACTAATTGTTTAAAGCATAGAAAGTTTTGTTTTTGAGGGATTTAACTAAAGTTGATAACATCACTTACTATGTTTTGACTAATGGTTCTAAAGATGGAAGTACAAAAGAGATATACCATATTTACCATATTACTTTTAGGATAGTTATCTGGACTTTCATCTATCCCTTATTTGTTCGGCTAGGTGGCCAAGCTAAACAATTAGTGATTTCTCAGATTGCCTTTAATATTTTTTGTGGGCTTATGCTGGATATTCTTAAAGAACTAAAATCAGATAAAGCTGGGACGTATTTGACTACGTAGGAAAACTATAAAGATGTTATTATTATTACCAATATACTCAAGCCATGTATTGAGGACGATGATTCCCCCTCACTAAAAAGTCCTAACTTTATTGCCACCCCCAATTCATTCATGTCTTTTCTGACAACTAGCTCGTCCTCTAATTTTAGTAGAGGAAAATCTCGTAGCTTTACTAGGGGAAGAGGAAGAAACACCCTTATCCAATACCTTCTTGACTTATGATCAATTATGATGTGCAGGTTGGTATTCGCCCTTGTGGAAGGAGGCATCTTATCAATAAGACTTCTTACAAAGAACGTATTTACGAACATTGTCTTTTTTAAAATGAACTTTTGGATTCGATACACCCAAAGACTCTTTTTTGTGAGTCTTTTGACTTACTTTTTGGAAACCATGAAATACTTGATAATGTACTGATTGGTTGGAAGTGTCAACAACATATTATGGATCTGGTTTACTGTAATATTTTTTAAGACACAATAGCGTTCCTGAGTGTACTTGTGATAAATATATCCCTTTTTGTAAAGATTCTGATACTTATGGCAAGCATGTTTGCACTTGTAATTTCTGATTAGGAATACCACAGTTTGTAAAATCCTAGCTAAAGGACTTAACCATATACCCACTTTTCCTAGAAACCCTTATCTTTCTCTATCAGCTTTACTTAGTTGTCTAGCTAACCTTGTTAGAACTCTCCAGCTGGAGAAAACTGTGGTATTTCTGATTAGGAATACCACAGTTTGTAAAATCCTAGCTAAAGGACTTAACCATATTCCCACTTTTCCTAGAAACCCTTATCTTTCTCTGTCAGCTTTACTTAGTTGTCTAGCTAACCTTGTTAGAACTCTCCAACTGGAGAAAACGGTTCTGCTGGACATATCAAATTTGGTCGAAATTTTCTTTTCTAAAAAAATCTCGCTCTTACCTTATAAATGTTTATCTACTGAAATCACATGGATCACACCACAACTAGCTAATGAATTTCAAAAGCTTTCACATGACTATTTTATAGTAGTACTCGATAAAAGTTCAAAGTGTCCCACTCTTTTATGCAAAAACTTGTCTTGGAAAATAGACTACTCTTGGGTTTCTGGAAAAGAATTCACACCACTTAACACCTCTATGTATGAGGTTACTAATACAATTTTAAAAACATCTATATATAGTAGGATATTCTTTTCAAGATACCAAACTTCTAGTTTTTTTCTCACTTATAAATTACACAAACATAAATTCAGATGGATATCTAATGCCTTGAATGGTATTTTTACTAACATTACCAAGGATATCACCCTTTGCCTTGATTTAGTACTTTCAAAATTTGAATTTGTTTGCACCTCTAAACAAAAAAATTTGCTATAACTTTCTCCAGAAACCCAAGAGTAGGCTATTTTCCAAGCCAAGTTTTTGCCTAAAAGAGTGCGACATTTTGAACTTTTATCCAGCCCTACTATGAAACAGTCATGTGAAAGCTTTTTAAACTCAACATCTAGTTGTGGTGTGATCCATGTGTTTCAGTAGATAACCATTTATAAGGTCAGAGCAAGATTTTTTGAAAAAAACATTTTTCAACGAAATGTGCTAAAGTCTGGCAGGACTGTCTTCTCCAGTTGGAGATTTCTAATAAGGCCTGTTAGACAGCTAAGTAAAGCTGATATAGAAAGATAAGGGCTTTTAGGAAAAGTGGGTATATGGTTAAGTCCTTTAACTAGGATTTTTTGAACTGTGGTATTCCTAATCAGATCAAGATTACAAGTGCATACATGCTTGCCATAAGTATCAAAATCTTTACAAAAAGGGGTATATTTATCACAAGTACACTCGGGAATGGTGTTGTGTCTTAAAAAATCATTACAGTAAACCAGATTCTTAATAGGTTGATGGTACTTCCAACCAATCCGTACATTATCAAGTATTTCATGATTTCCAAAAAGTAAGTCAAAACACTCACAAAAAACTTTCTTTGGGTGTATCCAATCAAGAATCTCATTTTGAAAAAGACACCCCCACAAGGGCCAATACCAACATGCACATCATAAGTGATCATAAGTCAAGAAGGTGCCAGATAGGGGTGTTTCTTCCTCTTTTCCTAGTAAAACTACGAGATTTTCCTCTACTAAAATCAGAGGACAAGCTAGGTATCAAAAAATCCGTGAATGAATTGGGGGTGGCGAGAGAGCTAGATCTTTTAAGTGAGGGGGAATCATCGTCCTCAATACATGGCTTGAGTAAATTGGTAATAATCTTAACACCTTTTTAGTTTGCATACGTAGTCAAATACGTCCCAAGTTCATCTGATTTCAGTTCTTTAAGAATATCCAACATAAGGCCACAAAAATACTAAAAGCAATCTAAGAAGTTACTAATTGTTTAGCTTGGCCTTCTAGCCAAGAACAGATAAGGGATAGATGAAAGTCCGCCGGCTTCTAAAGAAAGAACTAGTCCAGTTGGTTGAGGATTAACCAAATAGCATGGTCAAACCACATAATGCTCAATTCGCATGATCCTTTAGGGTCAAGGAATTTGCAAACACAATTAGCATATGGTCAAAAAACATTCCAAATAGATTTTGTGTATAAGTCATGATTACTTTTAGCAAACTCCATGTTCCCTTTTGTCCAAATGTATAGACTAGTATTGGAAGAGCATTTGGAATGGTCAATAAGGTTAAGATTAAAGGGGGCTTTAATGAGTTCTCCTTTGTCTAAGAACTGTTCTCTTGTCAAAATTCTGAGTCTACAATCGTCAATTGTGGAGGCAGGAAATTTAGCTAGATAGACCAATGTTTCACTAAGAATTGGTGCCAAAAAGACTTTTTTAGGTAGAATCCGGGGTTGATGGTCTACACCAAAGGATTCAATTTCAATTTTTCAACAAGTTTTGTGTGTGTGTGTGTGTGTGTGTGTGTGTGTGTAAGCATTAATAACTAGTTTTATGGTATTCTGTGGTATTTTTTGCCATCTAGTATTGATGGACACTACTTTGGTTTTAAATTTGTTCTATAGAAGAAATAGGAATCACGCTCTTATTCGTGATTTGGTTTTGTTCTTGGATGGGTTAATAAAAAGGTGAGTGGATTTAAGCTGGTACAGGCATTGTATTTTTTTTATTACTATATAGGGAAGCTTGAGCATTTTCATAAAGTTACTTGAAACACTTTGAGACGTGTTGAATATTTTATGATTTTTTTGAAATTTTTCTTGTAGAACCAGAAAAAAATCTGGCAAATTTTATTAATGGTTACCAACTCTCGTGAAACGCATGCTTGTCTAATGCAGGAATCATGCTAATTGCATGGATCATAGTGAATACTAGCCCATAGAAAATTAAGGCAATCAATAACAAGTTGCAAATGGCTAGACTATAGCATGATATATAGAAAAGCCAAAACTGTTGTCAAAACTATCATTGTAATAAATCACAAATCATGATAAAAATGGGTGGCTTTGGGGGTGTGACAACGATAACAACTGGTAGGGGTCACTTGGTACCTGTCTACCCATTCATTGTAGCCTATTCTAATAAGCTTTGATATTTGGATGGTGGTAGGTACTGACCTGTCCTTCACCTACTAGGGGACATACCTACTCCTCTTGGATGGCTAGTTGTACTTTGTGTACTTGATGAATCAATTGATTAAATTGTAATGTCTAATCAAGTTTCATGTTGTATAATTATAATTGAGCTCTTTTTTGAAATTTACGAGTTACGTTTGATAGTAAGTGGATACAATTCACTATATAGTTCTATAAAGATGGAAAAATAACACAAACACACACACACACACATACGCATCCACATGCCTCATGCTATGCTACCCTTGCAGCACACATATATGTATTCCTCTTCATCATTTTTAAGCATTTATGTTAATACATAACAACATCCAATGCTATAATTGTATAAGACTCAATTTTTGTCAATGTTACTTTGATTGTACATAGGCAAGAAATGATATTGATGGAGTACGTGTTCATAGTGAAAAAGGAATTGAGCAAGCCAATAAATAATGTCGAGCATTCCTTTGGAATATTTTTCCAATAAAATAACAATATTGTCCAAATCCATTTGGGTTTTGGTAGCTACCACCTCATTGTTTTCACTTCATATTTAGTTCACTATAACTATTTGGACACACCACTCTATGTGGTCCACCGGCATTGCAACTAACCCTATTTTAATCCATAAAAAATAGTCACTTGCAAAACAATGAGCATCATAAGTATACTATTTTTGTGTTTAATTTGTACTTGGCTATAAAAATGGTCAAGCGGATGCGGTTATATTAAAGGAGCGTATGGTAGTCCATGATGCTCTAGAGCATGTCCCTAGGATTTATAGAGTGTAACTAGATTAAAGAAGCATAACTCATCTAAACACGCTTTTGAATAGATTGGTTTAGAACAACATCAATCAAATTTGATTTGAAATTTTCAAGCATAAAAAGATCACTCAAGAGTCTTGATTTGTTACTAGTATGGTTGGTTCAATCACATATATTGATGATAGTCATACACACATTTCAATTTGCTACAATATTTTAAATCAAGCCCTCAAATATACTCCACCTTGCACTTTGAGAATTTAGTGGTAAAGATAATACATTTTTTGTGGTTGATCTCCTTTAGGCTTAGCCAAGTTAATGATTACTTTGCAAGACAAACAAGTGACTATAAAGATGACATTCAAAATGTCGATCAACACTTGTGAACCTAAGCTTGATTTTTCAAACCACAAACTTGTTATAGCTAGGGCTACCTTCACCAAATTTAATAAAGGTCGTACGTGACCCTATCTCCCTCTCCAAGCAAAAAACCTTGTTAGTAAATAATTAGTGGTAGGCTAGGGATGTATGTACATGATGCAACATCAAAAACACATGGTGAGATAGGTGTTGTCTTTCTTCCCACAATAAGAAATGAATGTTCTAAAAATCTTGTTTTTGTGGATGGTGGTAGGTATCTTATTTCACATTCATCAACAATTACTAAAAACCTCGATCTACAGAATGAGGCAGTCATGAATTGTATGCTATGTAGCTAAAAGACAATTTAGTCTTTTTTAAAGAATGTCATAAATTTTTCTTTGATCAAAAAGTTTTAAACCTTAAAATCCCTTCAACCCTACTTTTACATTTTTTTTTTAGCATGTTGCAGATTGAATTGGACACTTTGTAGGCCTACTTTAAGTTTAAATTGTGAATATTAATCTAAATATCTATGTTTCTAAGTGAAGGGAAATTCAACATAAACACAGACATGAACAGCTTGGTCAAGTAATCAACATCCTATGATTTAAAGAATTAGCTAGTCTATCTCTATTATTTAATCCTCATTATGGTACATGGAAAGGGGATTGGATCCCTTCCTTGGTGAAATTTGAGTAAGATCGATCTATCCCCATTATCTCTCTTAGTACCCAATGTGTCCTATCATGTTTTCAAGGAGAAAACTTCCACAAGAATGCATCATTTTCCAACAAGACCCTCTGTGCTCTCAGCACAACTTCAGCTAATGATTGGGTTGCTCTTTTAGCGAAATTTAGGAAGGATAACTTTGATATCCTATATCTTGTAGATTGCATTGGGGAATTCGGAAGGTCATTTGGAGGGACTTATTGAGGAGAAAGAAAATAAGATTTATATCTTGCATCATATGAGGAATGGGAGCTAGTGGAGTCTATTATAGGTCTCATCTCTATAATCCATGTTGACATTGGTGTTTTACAGTATGATGGAAGAACTAGCAAGAGTCTTGGAGACGAGGGAATTTTCTTCTACAAACGTTTCTACTAGCTCAACCAAAAACATAAAAAAGGTACTCTGGTTAAACTCCCTCTCCCCAATTGTAGCTATATTGATTGTCCAATCCCGGACACCATAGTGTGTGATGATCTTAGAAGCAAGTTGTTTAGGGATTTGCAGAGGTCCCTACAAAATTTAGTGCCCACTAAGTTGGTAAAGATTGCTAATTTTTTTTCTATAAGTTTATTTGTGAAATTATTTCACACTTGCCACCTACATGTTGCAAAGACAATGCTGGTATGTAAATCTCTAGATGCTTGCTTCTGTGACAAGCTTCTTGATAGAGGGTGGTATGTTAAAGAAGTGGACGGCATACATTGCGAGGTTTCACTAGACACGTGATTCGCACACTGTCCCTTCTCATCTCCTTCTAGTACCAGCACTCTCAAATTGTTGTAGGCTACTCTAAGTCTATTCCTATTGATCAAGATTCTACAATTGTGGAGAAAAATGGTGTCATAGATGTGGAGGTATTCGACAAAGAGCTCAACAAAGTGTTGATATCATCATATGGGACATGGATTTGGAAAAAAGGTTTATAGTATAGGAGTACATCTGGTTTGGTAGGGAGGTAGTGGCTGTCAATGAAAACACACTTCTTCTGCAAATTCAAAAAATCAAATTGGGAACGTTCGATTCCCGCTACGTTTGCAAACCATATTAACAAGGGGATTGAGGTTTCTCTGCAGCATAGAGGACCATATTGCAACCCAGAACCTTGGAAGTAGAAACTGTATAGATTCCTTAGTTCCCAGATGCACAATGGCTCTGCGATCGCCTATTCCGAAGGTGCACATGTTGACAAGTTTTGTGTGGGGATCATACGGCTTCTAAAACAACAACAATTTGTTGATGTCCAAAACAACTAGTCTTTGCAAACATTGTGTGAAACAAATAAGTAGCTAGACTATAGGTTGACTTTCATATTCTTTTACATTGGTTATTACTGGAACAATCATATCAATGTCTAGCAAAGATCCATACTGGGTTTGCCACTCATTGAGGTTGTCTTGTCTAGTATTGACATCCTCGAGCTTCTTCTCTTGTTCTTCTGTTGTTTGAGACTCTTGTGTCTCCAATGTTGAGGGCCCCATTGCACCTGAATTAGCTTCGAATGTTCTATGATCTCTTTGTGACTTTATAGCTCAACAGGTGGAATTCTGGCAGAGGTGTGCTCTACTTGAGGGTTATAGTGTTCTTTCTCAGCCCCTCTCTCTGTATAAACTTCTTTCTTCTGAAACCCTCCAAGTGTAGAGGGAGTTTCAACATTTATTTCTTCGTCAACCCCTCAGTTTGTGTGCTCTTGCTCCTATGTGGGCTTCCCCTCATTTGGAATTTTCTCCTTGTCAAACTCTCCCTCTACACCTTTTCTTTTCTTAGAAGTTCCTCCCTCCACTTGATTATGTCCTTTCTCAGGTGTCCTTATGAAATCTGTTTGTTGTTGTCCCTCACCAGTCATTGTTAACTCTACAATGGGGTCATCCAATAGGGTTTGTTTTGCATCCATGCTCACAAAATGTGAAATTGCAAGCAGATGCTTGATTAGGGGGGCACGGTATTGCTACAAGTACTGTATGGTGTACTTCTCCAATGCACTCTCCAAAAGACAAAAAAAAAAAACAAAATGGAACTCGGACACAATTTTGTCCATGTCATAAAAACTAATATCTAACCAACCCAAATGGTTTTCTCATATTAAACTGATCACTTAATGTGGGAGACATTAGGCAAAATTTGGACTCACAAAGGGGCCTTATAAGGAGTTTGACTTCCTCTCTCATGTCCAAAATGGGCGTGCCATAAAATTTTTGCAAATCAACTCTAAACTTGGCGAAGATTTGACAGTTAGAATCTACTCTTCAAGCTCTTTCTATTGATATATAGCACGCCATGAGATTCCTCATATTTTGAAAGATTCTATTTTTGAAAGATTCTAGATGGAGTTGTCACATCACAAGAGATGTGATGTGACAACTCCCTCTAGAATCTTTCAAAAATAGAATCTTTCAAAATATGAGGAATCTCGTGGCATGTTATATATCAATATAAAGAGCTTGAAAAGTAGATTCTAACTGCCAATCTCCGCCAAGTTTAGAGTTGATTTGCAAAAATTTTACTGCACATCCGTTTTGGACATGAGAGAAAAGTCAAACTCCTGATAAGGCCCCTTTGTGAGTCCAAATTTTTCCTTATGATAAACGAGAACAAGGGTTAAGATATTGAGATGTGCTTATAGATCTATCTCAACACGGGGTCAATGGTAAAGGGGCCCAAATGACAGATGGTCTATCAAAGATCAAGTATAACCAATGGAGCATAAGACCTTAGGGTTAGCTTCATTGAAGACCTCCAATAGTTAGTGTAAACATCCTTTGCCCTTAGGTAAGCTAGGGTTGATCTTGAGGTGGGAACCCGGCCCAAGCTTGAGGTTCTTGAGGTGGGAACCCAGCCCAAGATTAAGGTGCTTGAGGTGCTTGAGGTGCTTAAGGATTGAGGTGCTTGATATGCTTGAGGTGCTTGACATGCTTGAGATGTTAGGACTGTACTTGAGGTGAGAACCCAGCCCAAGCTTGTGGTGGGAACTGGGCCTAAGCTTAAGGGGCTTGAGGTCTTAAAAGTCAAGATCTAATCCATACAAGGAGGGGGCAAGCCCTACATGAGGGGAGATGAGAGAGAACACCTACACACTCACACAAGGCCTACTTGGTACAAAGAAAGCAAATGGGACACTTGTCAAGTTCCTCTTCATGTTGCCCTCGTGGTGTGCCTAATGCCTATTGGTTGGCCATCCAAGGGTTCCAATGATAATATAGGAGATTTAACTAATTGATTTTGCATTTATCAAGTCCTCTCTCTCAAAGGGGAAAGGGGGACACTTGTCCCAAGGCTACCCTTGTTGCTTGGTATGACTCCTGCTTGTGATTGGCTAGGCCTGGAGGGTCCAATGAGCTTCAAGCATGAGCTACAAGGGGAGTTGAACAAAGAAATCTAGGGGGTATACTCTCCCATACACACTCACACACACTCTCATTATGCATTGTGCAAAGTTCAAGAGCTCCCTCTCCTTCTCCAAGCAAGTAGAGGTTGAGAGCCTACACCAACACTCTTGGCTATGGAGTGCAAATCCAACCAAGAGCCATGCTTCAATGCTTAAGCTTTCCATCTTCTCCTTCTTCATTACTATGCTATTATGTATGCTAGCAAGAAGAGTTATGATAAGTGAGTAACTAATTATTTCTCCTATGAAATGTTTCTTCTTCTTCCCTACCCTCATTCCCTGCTAGCTCTCTCCACCTTCGAAGGTGTTTGAGGTCTTGGGACTGAGGCTTGGGATAGTTAAAGCTTTATTCAAAGTTTATGTTATTCTTGTGATGCATGAAGCTTTCCATCTTCATTGCATCACCTAAGTCACAAGGAACACAAAGATTGTATTGTAACAAGTCTCTCTTTATGGGACAAATCATAATACAAATGCCTATTGGAGGGGGGACCGGCTCCACATAAATCCGGTCCTCAAATGTTTTCATGTTCTCTAAATTCTCTCTCTTGCAAAAGTATTGTTCATGCCAAGTCAGTTAATTGCTATGCTTATGTTGTTATCTTCAATTATGTTCACCTGCTATGCTCACAAAGTAATTTCTCAAAAGTACTCTCATTAATTTCCGCTACTCTCAAGTTAATAGGCCAATTCCATTACATTGGTATCAAAGCATTTAATTTCTCTTTTCTTGATTAAGAAGAGAGGTTCTTAAGTAGCCTATAAATGGTTGATATTGTTAATTATATTAGGGTAAGTGGAACTAGGATCTATTATCGGTTTTGTTGAGCCCACTATGTGGGATATGGTGCACACCTCGGGAGCTTTGGACTTAATAATGGAGTCTTTTTAGACTTGCCTACGGCTTTACCATTATTGAGCCATAAGAAGTCTGAAAGGAGCTAGCCCTCGGCAACTCTGCTATGTTAGACCTACTCCACTACTCTCTATAATTAACCACTTTGAGCTGTGGGTGTAGATTCTTGAGAGCCAATTTTCAAAGGCTAAGAGGAGTAGCAACTAAGGTTTTGAATTGCCAAAGCATACACTAAGTACATACATAAATGTTGTTAACATGGCTAACAATAATCAAGAGAGTATAATGAACATTAATAGCTTTGATTTTTCACATGAAGGTGTTAATGATGATGCCCCCATGTTTGTGAATTATCTCGTTAGTAGGTTGCAGCAAGATATGGGCAACCTTGCTTTGCAAGCCAAAGTTACTCAACAACTTTGTGCCTATGGAATTTCCCCTCCTCTCCAAGAGGAGAGAGAGCTTAGGAGGCCTTGAATAAACCCCCCAAAAGAAGACTACCTACCATTCGAGAGGAGGAATCCAAAGAGCAAGAAATCAATGAAACTTTAAGTTCTTCTGAAGATGTGGCTCCACAAAGAGGGCGGTCTAGACGATCGCCCACTCCTCCCAAGAGGAAAATATCAACACACATTCCTTCTCCTTGTCATTCTGAAAGAGAAGAGAGGAAACAAAGGAAGAAAAGGTCTAGGAAGATGTCACCCTCTTCTCCTTCTTCTTCACCTTCCTCCTCTTCTGACAAAAGCTATGGCTATTCTCCTAGAGGATACAAGAGGGGAGGACATCACAAATCATACCCTGCATGGTGAATGAAGGTTTCAAAAGCTAAAGAAGTTCAAGGAGGGAGGAAAGAGTATCTCTTTTCTCACCTATGATGGCACCTTTGGTGCTACTGACAAAGTGTTGGCCTTCATCCAACAATTTGATGCAGCCTCTAGACATGAGGGCTTCATAGAGTCCTCCAAGCTACACTATGTAGCTATGCACTTTCAAAAATCAGCTCGTCAATGGTGGGCAACGGCAAAGCCCCAAAGACATGGAAAACTTTACAAGTTTCCATCATGAAGCAATTCCTTGCAAGCGATGCAAAGGACAAAGTGCTTATTGAATGGTGCGGCTTGAAGCTTCTCTCTCATGAATCTATCCACAAGTATGTATAGAAGTTTTGGGATTTACATCTCAAGGCTACTATGTTTCAAAAGATAGACTTTGCCGAGCAAAGGCAACAATTTTTTGCGGGATTACCTAAAGAGATGGCCGAATACATCAACTCTCAATGTCCTGGTACTATTACCAAAGTAATCCATCACACCATGGTTGCTTCATGCATCAATTCCATCAAGGGGCTAGACGGAATGTCAAGCCCATGGAGAACAAAGACAAAAATGATGCAAAGGGGAAAACCAATGTTCAAAATTCTTCCCAAGGCACTTCCAACAACAACAACAACAATCGGTCCAAGGAGAAGGGAGTTTACAAAGGCAAAAACAAACTCTCTCCTGAAGAGCTTGAAGCTTTTTGCAAGGACCATAAGTGTTTCAAGTGTGGGGAGCAAGGGCATGGCTATCGTTCTTGCCCCAAAAAGAATGCTCGCAATGAGACTTCTAGGGCTTCCACCATTGAAGCTCCAAAAGAGGATGCTCATTGCAAAGGATCATCAGTTTCCTATGCTTGGGGAAAGGTAAGAGAGCATGATGCCTTCATCTTGTTTGACCTTGGCTCTAGTTTGACCTTGGCTCTACTCACAGCTTCATATCCACGGAGTTGGCCACCAAGTTGGGCATTCAAGATTTCGAGATGGGAGTTATGGTAATGGCTCACATAGCATTCAAGGGATAGCAAGCCTCTGTTTCTCCCTTGATTGGGAAGTTGAGGCTTCATGTCCAAATCTATGTCTACAAAGAAGACTTTTTCCTCTCTCCTCTCCCACATGAGGATGCTATCCTAGGGGCGCCATGGTTTGATCGCATGGCTGCCAAAGAAGAATCTACTTCACCTACAGAGGAAAAAATATGTATATGAATGCTAGTGAGCATGGTTGCACCATTCCACTCGTAAATTCTCTTGCTTTTGATAAATCATTGAGGAGCTCAGTTTTTGCGTACATGATTTTTGTCAAAGAGTCTCTAAAATATCCTAATGTTTCATCAAATGTACATGGTAGGAATCAAGAAAGTTAGACTTGTCTAATTTTCTAAAAGAATTCCAAGATGTTTTCATCGATGATATCCCTATGGACTTACCTCCAAAACGAGGGGAGGATGACCATCGCATTGAGCTCCTTCCAGGAAGCTGACCACCTAACAAACCTCCTTATGGAGTCTCACAAGCTCAACAAGAGGAGATCATGAGGCAAGTACAGGAATTGGTAGACAAAGGGATGGTGAGGCCTTTTTCCTCTCCCTTTTGTTCTCCAGTCCTTTTAGTGCAAAAGAAAGATGGTACATACCGTGTGGACTATCGAGCACTTAACCATATCACTATCAAAAACAGATTTTCCCGTGCCTCGGGTAGAAGATCTATTTGATAAGCTCTGCCTACTTCAGCAGGATTGACCTTAAGAATGGCTCTATCATCAAATAAGGATAAGGATGAAGATAAGGCTAAAGACCGTGTTTCGCACAACCTTTCGTCTTTATGAATATCTAGTCATGCCTTTTGGCTTGACTAATGCACCAACTACATTCAATCGTCCAATGGAGAAAATTTTTAGACCGTACCGTAAATTCACTGGAGTGTTCTTTGATGATATCATCATCTACTCCAAGTCTTTGTAGGAACATTAGCAACATCTCCAAGTGATTTTTCAAGCAAAAGAAAAGCGAATTTTTCCTTCAAGAGATTCAATACCTGGGTCATATTATCTCTCAAGATGGTATCCATATGGATCCATCAAAGTGAAGCTTACCTCCCAACCAGTCCTCCTACTTCCGGATCTCTCAAAACCATTTGCGGTCCAATGTGATGTTTGTGGTGATTGCCAGTGATAGCCATTTTTTTGGCTATCTGTAATTGCCACAGTGAGTTACCTCACCCTACCAAAATCACCCAAACACTGTGGCTATCCCTACCATTTCACTGTACATAGGCGTGCGTGAGTCACGGGACTTTTCCCTTATCTTCTTAAAAACCCTCAGCTAGCTAGTCACTGGGCTAGGTGAGCCAAAAAAAATAAAAAAAATAAAAAAATAAAAGTATATTATGGCCTCTTTGTGTGTAAATATTTCATTGTATATATGGCCTAAATATAGGGATTTTTTATAATTATTTTGGTATTTTATTTAAATATTTCTACTTGGGTGTGTGTTTTATTAAACCTATGGACACCTTCTTTCATCCTCTTACACCATAATTTTATTTTTTTGCCAATATGTACATACTCTAACCTCATATTTTTCCTTTATACAAATCACTCCCACATTTTCACCCTCACCCTCGTGAAAACAAAAAATTGATTTCTACTCATTGGTTACTTTTATTATATTATTTACTTGCATACATACATTTTCCTCTTTCACCCAAAATAATTCAAGGAGGGACCATATCATATGATTCCAATATCTTTCCATATCCATAACTCCTCCATATTTTTATTATTATTTTTACTCATTATTCTAACACCATGTGCTCATTGAGCTAAAGTCCATGAATAGTCCATACACTAGTCCCACCATGTATATATTTCTTATTTCACCAATAATCCTCCTCCATGCATGGGTCAAGGGCAACTTGAATGCTTTGTATTATAATATGACAAAGGAGGAGCTCACTCTTGGATGCATTGTACAAATTCAACAAAGGAGGGGACCATTAAAAGACTTTTGCAGGCCTAAAAAACAGGCTTTTTGGTGAGAATTTTGGCACCTATCTCCACTCCGAATTTGGAGTGGTTGTTAAAAGAGAAAATGTAGCCCATGCTCTGAATAATCACCCCAAATTTTTTCAAGATTTTTGGAGCTACCAGCTGTGAGCTATGATTTTTTTAGTGGACCCCAGTTTTCCCATGCTATGCAGCCACACTCTCTCTTCCACTTTATCATTTTCCTCTTTCACACACACTTCTCCACTCATCATCCCCATCTCTCTCACCACTCCTCTCTGCACACTACTCACCTTCTCCTCAACCTTGAAGAATAAGAGAAACCATTGTGAACTCATACCTCCCACACACAATTCCATTCCAAAATTGACCACCTAGTCTCATTTTTCCTCCTCCAAATTACCCATATCTATCAAAAAACCACAAAATTCAGCCTCTTCTCTTAAAAGATAGCATCATGGTGGTTGATTACTCAGCTTCAATTACCTTGTCTCTCAAGGAAGGTCAAGAGTGGAGAAAAAATGTACCGTCAAAGCTAGTGGACCGTCAACAAGCGTCAAAATTGGCCCTACTCAAGACACTTGGAGCATCAACCCTGTAAGAAATCCACCTTTTCTTACCTCTTAAGAGTTTTTCTTCCTTATTTGTATCCTACATGGATACTCCCATTGTAAATATTCAATTCCATTTGTAAATTAATACTAACTCTACTAACACTAATCCACTATGAAAAGTCCTATCACCTCCATTTCTCTCCTCTCTCTTTCCCCACCAACTTCTTGATAATTCCAAGCAAAAGAAATTAGATAAATTGCTGAAAATCTAACTCAACCATGGTTAGGGGAGTAACCCTAGCCTTCAAAATTGCTATAAAAGGAGGGTGTAGCTAGCATAAAAGGGGGAGCCATAAGCAAGAGCACTATGCTATAGCTTGAGAAGCCAAGCTCAACCTCTCTAGAAGGAGCTCTTGAGTGGAAGCTCATTATCTTATGCATGTGCATATGTTGTAATAGGGGATTAGCAAGGGAAATCTATGCCATTGTAAGAGAGAGAGTGATCATTCAATTGAGAGTAGGAAATCTATCATTTCTCCTACTAGTGTAAGCCCAACATTCGCTGAATCAAGGAGGGTGGATTTGGACTAAGCTTGGATACTTTGTCTCCCTTCCAACGTGAAGTAATGGACAACAATGATGCGTAAGTGTCTTGGTGTTTTTTTTTTGTTAAGTTCTTGATAGCTTGTCTCTGGTGTTGTCATCAATCTAGCCATAAATCCCACATACTGTAAGAGGGCGACAGGGTGGAGAGGACTCCCCTGGCCTTAAGACAGTGATTGGGGTGGCTTTTCTTGTGATGTGTTGTGGTGAAATTTACGCAAGCTATGTTGAACAAGTACTAATCTCACTTTGATTTGTCATGACAGATTTGTAAGAAGGTATTAATGCAACAAGCACCCCCTCCCCCTTTCTCTCTCTTTCTTAAATATATAGTTGTGTTTGCTTGATCATTGCCGATACGTTTCAAAGCAGCCCGAGCACTATCTTTCTCTCTCTCTCTCTATCTCTCTCTCTCGTGTTTTAGTGTGTGAGAGTATTCCATTGGTGTTAGGGTTAGTGTAAATTCCTTGCTTGTTTGTGGGTTGCTCTAACGATTCTCCTCTTTTGCGTCCTAGTTCGCTCTTAAACTAGGTGGTGCCCCTTGTGTAGTTGGGATTTGGCGGTGGGTTTGTTGTTTTGGTTTGTGTTGTGTTGTGCCCCAGTCCCATTGAGCAGCACGGGAGCCTTGAAGGGTGTCTAGAGGCCACTCTTCTTGTTGCCCGCCCCGGACAGCCTCAAATTGGTGCCCCCACTGAGGACGGCTTGTGTATTTTTGTGTAGAATCAACCTTTAGCATAGTCAAGCAGTTTGCATGAATCAAGAAGCTTTGTATGATCCCTTCATTCCCATTGCAAGGCAAAAGGTACACATAATTGTTAGTACTAAGTTGCAATTTCAACGTGTCATTCGTAGAATTTTAGGTCCTCTTAGGTTGGCCGAGATAAACGCTTCAGTAAATCCTTTTATTTTGCCTCTCATTAGGTATGACCTTAGTTTGGACGTCTATATTTTTGTTTTGTTTTAAGCATTAGGACATGCATAGGCCATGGATAATGGCCCAGGAATAGAGGTTTTTCCCTTTCATTTTACTCCACACATTAGAATAAACGTTGCAATTAGTAGAAAGATCCATTTTCAACAACGAATGGTGTTCATGTTTGGTGCCCAAAGAACAGGAGAAATTCTTGCATCACCAAACCCTGTCATTCTACCTCTCATCAACTACCACACTTCTTTTGATGTACATGTGTTCATTTTATTTTAAAATGAAGTGCAGCTCGGCAAGTTAGTGTGTATGTTTGTTTTTTCTTTGTCCAAGTTGTTACAAGAAAAAAAAACGATCATTTGTTCTAACTAGGAATGTGTGTGCAGTGAAAGTTCAATCCTTAGAGATCTAGCTCTATTACCAATTGAGTTGCAGGAGCAAGTAGTAAGGCGTCTCCCTCATAACAAGAGGGTGGTGAAGTTAAGACGGAAGGTCCTACGCGTTGATTCCATTTTCCTCTTGTTGTTGGGCACTAAGGAAGACCGCGCATTCATCCAACTAGTGTGTGCCCTAAGATTGGTAAATAGAGTGAAATTTGGCGTTTGGCGAGTGCATTTCACCATTGAGGAAGACTCTTCAGGAAACTTGCGGCCAGAGTTCATGCTTCATAGACTCACATTTGGTGAATTTTTCCCTCATTTGCATCTTATTAATAGTCTTCCTTTCGCTTTCAACAAAGGAGATAGGGAGCTATTCAGAGCTTGTCTTAATAAACAGAGCATAGAGAAGATTGCAAATTTGTATAAATTCTCATCCTTCTCTACTTTCTATGACACTTTGTTCATAGAGACATTGTAAATCTCTTTATGCTTTTGAATGATTTAACCATAATCCTAAGGAGTTTTTGTCCAGGAATTTTGTAGCACAAGTGGAGTCTTTAAATCTTGCAAACTTGATTGGACTTGATGAGGATGTTCTTTATGAAATTGTGAGAAGGTTGCCTCACTCCGACTGTGTGGAACTCGAAGGAAAGGAGCTCCTAGTCAATTGCTACTTTCTCACGGCCTTCGACGAGCATGAAGATCTAGTTTTTATACAAACCGCTTGTGCATTGGGAATTGTAGAGCAAGTGCAATTTATCACTTGGGACGTGGTTGCTCTTTTGGATCCAGAAAAGGAAGTTCTAGAGATTTCTGTTTATCGCCTTAGCTTTGAAGAATTTCAACCCTTCTTAGAGCTCATCAATAGTCTACCCTTTTGTTTTGATCAAACAAATCGAGACCTTATTGAAGCTTGGATAGCTGAAGAAGAAAACCTAGAGTGGTATTTTCTCACTTCTTCATTTGCAGGCGAGTGGTTCTAGATCTCTATTGTATCCCTTATTGTAACTCGTGTTGTAATCTTTCATAATAATGGAGAGCCAACGCCAAATGTCTGGATATCCTCTTTTCTTTGGAGAGCCTGGAGAGGATGCAGAATTATTTTTAGCAAAATTCAAGATGTCTTGCCGTATCAAGAGGATAGTAACCGATCAAGAACGTGTAGAAATGTTTGAGTTGGTCCTTAGGAAAGATGCTAGTACTTGGTTTGACTCTTTGCCTGAGGAAGTTAAGGGGAATTACACAGAAGTTTTAAATCGTTTTAAGAGATACTTCTTTGATCCCCAAAACACTCAGAAACTATGGCAAGACATTGTTTCTCATAAGCAAAAAGACTTAGATGACTACTACTTGTACAAGCAAGAGTTTCTACGTCTTTGGGCTCTATGGATACGAAATGTTGCTAACCCTGGTGATGGTGCAGAATTTTTAAAGAAGGAGAGGTTCATAGCCGGACTCTTTCCTAACCTTAAGGTAAAAGTTGAGGCGGGTGCACCTGCTACTTTTGATGCAGCTGAAACTAGGGCTGCTGAGAAGTATAGGAAACTCAAGTGCTTAAGGGGAGAGGTTCCAATAGAAGGTCTTAGACCCAAAGGTAAGTCACAAGCATCAACATCGAGGGAGCTTCCTGAGGTAACGGCGGAAGTAATTGAGAAGTTAAACGAATCTTTAAGCAGCCTGTCAATTCACCTTGCACAAGCTGTAGGTCCAAAGGGACAAGCAAAGAAGTCTGAAGAGCGAGATCCACGACCTAGGAGAGTCTTGCAATGTTGGAATTGCGGAGAGTCTGGACATGGGATGTATAATTGTCCTTGGCCCCGTGGGGAGCCAGGGAGGCCTAACTTGAATTACCCAGTGATGAATGCAGGTGAAGGAACAGGTCAACAACCAAGGCTTCTACAAAGGCCAAATGGACCAAGACCACCTTCACAAGGGGTAGAAGGAGTTCCACCTTTGCCAGATCCAAATGTGCATGTGGTAGAGGTGACAAATTCAAATGAGGTTGACATGGAAGCCAATGGAATTAAGCGTGGCCGAGGAAAAGGTAAAGAGAAAGAAGGAGTCACATCACAGAGTGACCATGGACAAGGCAAGAAGGCAAAAGAGACCAAGGAAGCTAAGAGGACTCGACGTCGTATCAATCTCCAAGACTTCCCTCTTGGACATGGTATGGCTCCGTACAACTTGTTGGAAGACATGAGAGGTAAGGGTCCTGATATTTCATGGCCTCAATTTCTTGCATTATGTCCACAAGTTAGGAGGGATTTAACAAGGGCAGTTAGCACTAGGAGAAAGGTAAAAGAGAGTGTGCATGTTGTAAAAATTGCACAAGCTGAAATGAATGAGGACATTACACCAGTGCTAGACTGTTACATCAAAGGGAGATTGGTTAGGAAAGGTCTAGTGGATGGGGGTGCGGACTCATGCAAAAACTAGGCATGCATATCCATGAGACACCTGAAATTAGGGTCAAGATGGCAAACAATAGCAAGGCTAGGTGCGTAGGCATTTGTAAAAATGTTTTTGTGGAGGCCTTTGGCATTAAGAAGGCAGTGGATTTCTATGTCATGTCTACCAAGGGAAATGGTTACCCATTTATCCTAGGAAGACCATGGCTAATGAAAATGCGAGCTTTGCAGGATTGGGAGAGTGGAAAGCTAATTTGCAGGAATGACAATCACAAGAAGGTTGTCTTTGACATGAAGGAGCAACGCCAAGAGGAGCTCCATGAAGAATCATCTCAAAGTGAGACGGAAGAAGGTTGGACCGATAGCACTTCAGAAGAAGAAAGTAGCGGCAGCATTACTGAAGAGGAGTCTTCCATCGAAGTCATGGGGGTAAGGTTTAAGCCAAGCAACCAAGAGACCTCTTGTCAAGGCTTGGAGGAGGTAGGTCCTCAAGAGAACGAAGGTGATCAAGATGAAGGGATGTTGGAAGGTATGCTATCAACAACACTTACAAAGAATGAAAGAGAGGAGTTCAAATGTGTGCTAAGGAAGTTTCCTAGGCTTTTTGCGAAAGACTACACTGACGTGCGTGGAGTAGATGTTGTTCAACACAAGATTGAGTTGAAGCCAGAGGCCACACCTAAGGCTCAAAAGCTACGAAGGCTAGGAGTCATTAAAGAGCAGGCTCTACTCAAGGAGGTAAGAAAGCTTCTAGCAGCAGGGTTCATTTATCCAGTGGAGAATTCAGAGTGGGTCTCTCCTGTTGTTGTCACTCCTAAGAAGAACGGCAAGTGGAGGGTGTGTGTGGATTACCGTCCCCTCAATGAGGCAACAAAGAGAGATCACTTTCCCCTCCCATTCCAGGATGAGATACTAAATGAGGTAGCTGGTCATGAGAAGTACACTGTGTGCGATGGTTACTCAGGGTTGTTATGCTTTTAGAGTCATGCCATTTGGTCTGACAAATGCTCCTGCAACATTCCAACGTTTCATGAATATGGTGTTTCAAGCATTCTTTGGAAAGTCAATTAGGGTGTTCATTGATGATTTCTGTATTTATAGCTCAAAATCATTGCATCTGCAAAGGGTAGAAGAAGGTTTAAAGAAGCTCTACGACATGGGAGGTCAACTCAACCCCGACAAGTGCCATATAGGTGAGGATGAAGTAATCTTGCTTGGTCATAAAGTTTCTTACAAAGGCATTGAAGTGGATCCTTCGAAGGCAAAGGCTCTTATTGAGCTACCATCACCCAAGAGTCTTAAGGAGGTCATCTCGTTCATTCAAAAGGTGAAGTATATGTCACGCTTCATTCACTTAGCCTCGGAGTTACTTCACCCTTTGCAAAAGTTGACACAACAAGTAGAATTTGCATGGTCTGATGAGCTTGAAGAGTACTTTTGTAACATTAAAATCATTTTGTCAGAGCTACCAACACTCATGCCTCCTTGTTGGGAATACACATTCTTTGTTAGCTCTAGTGCTAGGAAAGAAACAATTGGTGCTGTGTTGCTACAACAAGATCCCCACAGTACAAGGATGCGACCCATCTACTTTGCTAGTAGGGTCATGAATGCTTTGGAGAGGGACTACACAGAAGCAGAACTCATGATGCTTTCTCTCATGTTTGCGGTGAGAAAGTTTAGATCCTACCTGCTACCAAAACCTTTTGTAATTCTCACTGCAGAAAATTTGTTCCCTTGGGTGTCATCTCAAATGAATCTTAGTACTAGGATCTCAAAGTGGATTATGGAGTTGCAAGAGTTTCAATACTCTTTCAAGGTAGAAGATAGTGTGCGTGCACAATTGGCAGGGATTCTCACTTATAGGATGCACGAAAAGGAGATTAAGGTGCCTGAAGTAAAGACCCTACCATTGCCACCACCAAAAAGTATTCCTAATGCTTTTACTTTGTTCTTTGATGGAGCTTTTCG
The DNA here is from genome assembly GCF_014529385.1 of Adiantum capillus-veneris. Taxonomy (NCBI): domain Eukaryota; kingdom Viridiplantae; phylum Streptophyta; class Polypodiopsida; order Polypodiales; family Pteridaceae; genus Adiantum; species Adiantum capillus-veneris. Next base: position 75,288,665 of record NC_140949.1, read on the forward strand.
TCGAGCCACAGGAAAAGCAGGGGGAGGGCTAGTGTTGCTCAACCCAAGTGGAGAGGTGGTCATGAAAAAGAAGTTCAATCTACCAAGTTCAGCTAGCAACAATGAAGCAGAATATGACACTCTACTTCATGGTTTGAAGATGTGCATTGGCCAAGGGATACAACGCGTCATGGTAAAGGGAGATGCACTTCTCATTGTTAAACAGATTTTAGGCATTTGGGCATGCAAGAATGAGAGCTTACGGACAAAAGTTCATGCCATTCGTAGATTGTTTAATCAATTTGAAGAAGTGCAACTATATCATATTCCTAGGAAACAGAATGAAGATGCTGATTTACTTGCACAACAAGCCGTTGCATGTGTAAAGAAAGAAGTGCAGGTCATCATGGTGGCGGCTGCTGTGAAGCAACCGCGGTACCAGGGATTGGAGTCATTGGCTCCCATCATTGGCTACATTTTGGAGGGTGAGTTTCCACCAGACTTCACAAAAGCTCAGAAGAGGAGACTCATGAAGAAGGCAAGCGTATATCTCTTCCTAGAAGGCTCCCTCTATCAAAGAGGGAAGGATCAAGTGTGCAGACGAGTACCAACTATCAAGGAAATTCCAGCCATTCTAAAAGGTTTGCATGAAGAGGCATGTGGTGGTCATTTTGCCCAAGAATTAACTGTGAAGAAGATTTTGCTTTCGGGGTATGTTTGGCCAAGTTTGCATGTGGATGTTCAACATTGGTGTAAAAGTTGTCACACTTGTCAGATAAATGGAAATAGAAGGTTGGTGCATGGCCCAAGGCAAATAGTGCTTGCAAATGGACCCTTTGAAAAGTGGGGCATTGATGCTATGGGTCCTCTGCCTAGGACAAAAAATGGTAAACTCTACATTCTAGTGGCTGTAGACTATATGACTAGGTGGGTGGAAGCACAAAGTGTGGCAAAGGTAAATGAGAAGACAGTAAGCAAATTCGTCTACACTCACATTTGTTGTAGATTTGGCACACCTTTGGAGATTGTTTCTGATAATGGTCCAGGGTTTAGAAAAGGATTGCTCACAGAAGTTTGTGAAGAGCTTCACATTCTACATCGTCATAGCACACCATACTACCCACAGTAAAATGGTTTGGTGGAAAAGGCTAATGGTGTCATTGCAGGAATCATTAGAAAGATGGTGCAAAACAAGGCAAAATTATGGGATGACTTCTTGGATGGTGCCTTGTGGGCGTATCGAACCACATATAGGGAAGCCACGGAGTTCACACCATTTCACTTGGTCTATGGTCAAGAGGCTTTACAGCCAATTGAGCTAAACATTCCAACAATGCGACTTCATGGCAAATTAGCACAAGATGATCAAGAGGTATGGATGGATCGACTTCTTACGTTAGTGGAGCTTGAGTGGAAAAGAGAAGCAGCATACGAGTGCTACAAGAGGAAAGCCACACAAGCGAAAGAAACGCACGACAAGAAACTGAAGGACAAAGGCATCAAGGAAGGAGAGCTTGTGCTAAGGTATGACAATCGACTTGACAATCGTTTTGATGCCAAGTTTGAAAATAGATGGCAAGGGCCATACATAGTCAAGAAGGCTTTCAATTCTAGCTACTATCAGCTTATGGACTTGAATGGTAAAGAGCTCTCCAGGAAGGTAAACGGGTATCGCTTGAAGCCCTATTTGAGTCGCCTTCTACCAAAGGATCTACCAAAGATCTGTCCAAAGGCCGCTGTCTCATGTAAGTATTGTTACATGAAGCATGAGTGTAACTCCAGCCAAAATTCTGAGGGGCCAAACAATGAAGATCTCGTCAAGGACTCTGAAGCACTCTCTTTGGAAAAGATGCTCTATGATGGTACATGAATATACCATCATCCAGGGGGAGGGCTAATGATAGCCGTTTTTTTGGCTATCTGTAATTGCCACAGTGAGTTACCTCACCCTACCAAAATCACCCAAACACTGTGGCTATCCCTACCATTTCACTGTACATAGGCGTGCGTGAGTCACGGGACTTTTCCCTTATCTTCTTAAAAACCCTCAGCTAGCTAGTCACTGGGCTAGGTGAGCCAAAAAAAATTAAAAAAATAAAAAAATAAAAGTATATTATGGCCTCTTTGTGTGTAAATATTTCATTGTATATATGGCCTAAATATAGGGATTTTTTATAATTATTTTGGTATTTTATTTAAATATTTCTACTTGGGTGTGTGTTTTATTAAACCTATGTACACCTTCTTTCATCCTCTTACACCATAATTTTATTTTTTTGCCAATATGTACATACTCTAACCTCATATTTTTCCTTTATACAAATCACTCCCACATTTTCACCCTCACCCTCGTGAAAACAAAAAATTGATTTCTACTCATTGGTTACTTTTATTATATTATTTACTTGCATACATTTTCCTCTTTCACCCAAAATAATTCAAGTTGCCCAACCATTGGCTCATACACAATGCCTTTCATGTAAGCCTATTTAAGCCCTACAAAGGAGAACCACCAAGTAAACCTATTATTGAAGACCCTCCCAAAGTTGAAGACCAAGAAGAGGTACTACAACCCGAAGCCATCCTTCGGCATGAAGACAAGGTACTACGACATGGTAAGATTATTAGACGGTATCTTATTGAGTTCAAAGATTATCCTTTTGAAGATGCTAGATGGATGCAAGGAATACAGCTTAGGGATAGTATGAACCTTGTCAATGCTTACAATTCTACATTAGAGTAAGCAAATGTACAAATTTCTTTGAAATGACCAATCTTTTTGTCTTATAAGACTAGTTCTCTTTTTATTGTGCACAATTTTAGTATGCATGCTTAGAATCATGTTTGTGATGACGACGTCTCTCAAACACCAAGTAGAATTTTTCACTCTACTTTGGGAGAATGAAATGGACTAAAGAGCAGACATGCTTATGGCAGCTATGTCTCCCAAGCACCAAATGGATTAGTCGTCCATCTTGGAAAGATGTCATAGGGTAAAAAGGGATCCTCTACCTGCTAAGTAAGATTGACTAATGACTAAGGCTTTATCTCTTCTACCTCATAGTCGAGGATGACTATGATTTCAAGAGAGAGGTAATGTCATAAAAACTAATATCTAACCAACCAAAATGATTTTCTTGTATTAAACTGATCACTTAATTGTGGGAGAATAAACGGGAACAAGGGTTAAGATATTGATATGTTCTTATAGATCTATCTCAACACGGGGCCAATGCTAAAGGGACCCAAATGAGAGATGGTCTATCAAAGAGCAAGGCTAACCAATGGAGTAGAAGACCTTAGGTTTAGCTTCATGGAAGACCTCCAATAGTTAGTGTAAAAGCCCTTTGACCTTAGGTAAGCTAGGGATGATGGGAACTCGGCCCAAGCTTGAGGTACTTGAGGTGGGATCCCAGCCCAAGCTTAAGGTGCTTGACATGCTTGAGATGCTAGGGATGTACTTGAGGTAAGAAAACAGCCCAACCTTGAAGTGCTTAAGGTTGGGGGGCCAAGCTTGTGGTGGAAACTGGGCCTAAGCTTGAGGGGCTTGAGGTGTTAAAAGTCAAAGATCTAATCCCTACAAGAAGGGGGCGAGGCCTACATGAGGGGGGATCAGAGAGAACACCGACACACTCACACAAGGCCGACTTGGTACAAAGAAAGCAAAGGAGACACTTGTCAAGCTCCTCCTCATGTTGCCCTCATGGTGTGCCTGAAGCCTATTGGTTGTCCATCCAAGGGGTCCAATGATGGAGAATTAACTAATTGATTTTGCATTTATCAAGTCCTCTCTCTCAAAGGGGAAAGGGGGACACTTGTCCCAAGGCTACCCTTGTTGCTTGGTATCACTCTTGATTATGATTGGCTAGGCCAGGAGGGGTCCAATGAGCTTCAAGCATGAGCTACAAGTAGGGATTTTAATTACGCGATGACGCATTTTGTTAAATGTTAATTATTGTTGTTATTATCACTATTTTTTTCATGTCGATAACATATCTAATGTCATGACCTACGAAAACCGGTAGAGAACGTAGAGCCGGCGGGACAACCAACAATCCCGGCAGGCCCGGCGGGTTTAATATGAAACCCGACGGGCCCGACGGGACAAGCAAGAATCCCGTCGGGCCCGTCGTGTACCCCCTCCATATTTGGCGGCTCTATATAACCCTTGTATAGACCTCACATCACATCACCTCTTCCTCTAAATTTGGTCATCCTTTAAAATTTAGAAGAAAAACTAAAGGTTAAAAAATGAATAGTCTTTAAAAAAAATTAAAACTTAATGTAACTCTGATCATGGATCATTAGTTCTTTTTTGGACTGAACTGATTCTTGAAAGGAGGTAGAAAGGTGAATCTTTGGGTCGGTATGTCTACATTTGGGATGGACTGATTTCATGTTTGGTTCATCGTTATATTTGCTAAATTGATTGCTATATTGATTAGAACTTCTATCATGGGTCATTAGTTTTTCTTTGGACTGAAGTAATTCTTGAAAAGAGATAGAAAGGTGAATCTTTGGGTCGATATCTCTACTTTTGGGATGGACTGATCACATGTTTGATTCACCGCTGTATTTGCTTGCTAATCCGATTAGAGCTCCAATCATGGATCATTAGTTCTTTTTTGGACTGGACTGATTCATGAAAGGAGGTAGGAAGGTGAATCTTTGGGTGGATATCTCTACTTTTGGGATGGATTGATCACATGTTTGATTCACCGCTGTATTTGCTTGTTATTCCGATTAGAGCTCCAATCATGGGTCATTAGTTCTTTTTTGGACTGGACTGATTCATGAAAGGAGGTAGGAAGGTGAATCTTTGGGTCAATATCTCTACTTTTGGGATGGACTGATACTGATGTTTGATTCACCACTGTATTTGCTTGCTATTTCGATTAGAGCTCCAATCATGGGTCAATAGTTCTTTTTTGGACTAGACTGATTCATAAAAGGAGGTAGGAAGGTGAATCTTTGGGTCGATATCTCTACTTTTGGGATGGACTGATCACATATTTGATTCACCATTGTATTTGCTTGCTCATGTTTGAGTAGATTGAGGTTTATTCCCTTCAGGCTTCACTACTACGCTTGTGTGTGATATTGATTATAACACTAATGTTTGGTTTGAGTAATACTTGAAAGAAGAGATAGCATATTGAGCTATGTTTATTGGTCTTGCAGGCATCCAATAAGTATGTCTTCCACCGGGAATGTGAGCGGTGATGTTGGTGTCTCAAGCCTGGCTTCCTTGAGGAGACCTCCTACCTCGATGCCAGGTCCTGCTTCGCAGGGCAAGCGAAAGGCAGGTGGAAAAAGTCCAGGACCCGAGTGGAATTTTGCCATAAATTTAAATAAGTATCAAGATTAGAAATGTAACTTTTGTGGCGAAGAGAAATCTTGAGGAGCACCAAGAATAAGGGATCATTTTCTAGGTGGCAATACCAGAATCCAAGGAGGAAAGTGCAAGGGCTTAGATGCAAAAGAAGCAGCTATGCGCTTAAAAGCTTTAATTGGTAAGAAAATTTCCACAAGCAAAAGATCAAAACTCTCTACTTTCAACCATCACACCCCGGTATCGATAAGATCAAACCAGGATGAGGGATCATTGGGTGTAACGCCCACCAATGGAGTCACTCAAAGCAGGGAACCAACTTCTCATATCGATGGAACTACACCTCCAAACCATTGATCTCCTGACTTTCAGGTAGGATCGTCAGAAAGTAGACAGGTTAGCTTACAGACGAGCTTCAAAACGCTTGCCTTAGAAGAAGCACAACTTGCACTAGCTAAACCGTCTATTTCACTGGGGGATCATTGGCCATTGTCACCCGTGATGCATGGAAGTCAGCTTGGAAACGCATTGGGGAGTATGGTGCTGGATTTACCCCTCCAACATATCACCATATGAGAAATCAACTGTTGGATAAATGTTACACAAGCACACAAGGATATTCAAAGGGTAATATTAAATGCAACAGAACAATTTGGATACACCATAGCTAGTGATGGTTGGTCCAATGTTCAAAGGCAGCCATTGATCAACATCATGCTTGTATGTCCTCGTGGTGAATGTTTTATCAAAGCTGTGGATAGCTCTGGTCAAATAAAGTCTGGCAGTTTTATAGCTGACATCATTGGCGGACGCAGTGGAGGAACTTGGAAAAGAAAATGTTGTCCAAGTAATCATGGACAATGCCAAAAATTGCAGGGCTGCAGGTAGGATACTTGAAAGTCGCTTCTCTCACCTATATAGTGCTGGTTGCAGTACACACAGCTTGAACTTGGTATTGCAAGATTGGTACAAGAGTAATGACATAGAGTGGTTCAAATGGATAGTAGACAATGCTCACTTAATAGTCAAGTTTGTTTTGAAGCGTCAGAGGGTTCTTGACATGTACCGTCAGAGGATGTCTGCTATGTTAAAACTGCCGTGCGAAACTAGATTTTGCACCAACTACTATACGGTAGAATCACTAATAAAAAATAAGAATGCTGTGATGGAGAAATTTGTTTGTGCCACTTTTTCAGAATGGAAGGCCGGTCAAAGGGAGAAGATAAAAAGCAAAATAGGGGTGATCAGAGATCTACTAGCTGATCGCCACTTCTGGGATGATGTGGTGAATGTGCACAATTTCATGATGCCAATTATGCTCGCATTACGCCAATTGGATTATGCCTTGCCTAACATAGGTAAGGTGTGGATGGCTTGGTGGAGTGTTCAAGAAAGCCTTGCAAATTGAGAGGAGCCCCAGGAGCCAATTGTGAAGCCTTGGAAGACACCATTCACTCAAAAGAGGAGAGAAATTCTGAGAAAGTATGTGCATGGTTGATGGGTTGGAGCACATAGTCCACTACACAGCGTAGCTTTCTTATTGGATCCAGAGTATTGGGCAATGGAGATAGACAAACTTGATGAGGCGGTGCTGGAAGACTTTTATGATGTGATAGGCAGGTTTTATGCTGATCCTGATGAGCATGCATCAGCTTTTACTGATCTTACAAAGTTTAAACTCAAAGAGGGTAAGTTTGGTACATAATTTGTGCACAAACTTGCCACGGAGCAACCAACGTGGAAGTGGTGGATGATGAATGGTGGTAGTGCACCCACCCTTAAACGCCTAGCTGTTACAATCCTAGCCCAATGTGCATCTAATTCAAGTTCTGAGAGAAACTAGAGTACATACAAATATGTACATTCCACCATCAAAAACCGCCTTCTAAATTCAAGAGCTGAAAAATTGGTGTATATGTACTGCAACCATCGGCTATTGGCAAGAGTGCAAGCTGAGAACTACAAAGAGGAGATGCCGCGCTAGACTTATGATGTAACCAATGATGAGGTGGACGAAGACAGTGAGCTGCAAGGGGAATCTCATGAAGTAGAAACTACATGTACTTTAGAAGAGATCGAAGAGAATCTGGAAATTGAACCAACTTTGACCCATCGCAGCAAGCAACGGTGGTTTAATTAATAGATTATCCAATCCATTGAGTGACTTTTGTTTAAGTTCAGAAACTGTTTATCTTATAAGATTTTTTTTATAGTTAGTTTAAGGTTTAGACATTTGCTTAATAATAAACGAAGCCCTTAAAAACCTTTACAAGACAACGAGTAAATGTTTTCAAATGTTACAAAAACTATCCAAGTGTGATAGTGAAATATTTGTGAGAATATCTTCATTCTCCTGTTCACGCTGATCTTTAAGCTTATTATAGTCTTCAGACATTTTGAACATTGCATATAGCTTTTTGGATATCTCATACTCACATTAGCACAATGAAAGCTATTCATCATGCTTTGCATCAAGCATGATATATGGTACATATGTCCGCATGGCAAGCTGAAGTGGCCACACCACTCATGAAAGAATTATCTACATATGGGGCAAGGACCACCGTGCTCACCAGAAGCTGGAGGGGCCTCAATAGATGTTGGGTGCTCAATCAATGTGGCAGCATTTTGTTTTTTTATAGTTGCCTATAACTCTTTTACGTGGCGAGATAGCACCTTCACCTCCCTTTGCAAGTCTCTATTTAGGGTTGCTTCTGCATGAGAGCCTTGTGTAGCTTGTGATGCTTGCCTGAGTTGAGTTTGAAGCTCCTCCTTAACTTGGTGCACTTCCATTGATGCACCTTCTAGTGCCAATGACATCTCTTGCCGTGTGACGGTGATTGCACTGCTACGAATGTCCTCAACCATCATATGAGGTGTCCTTGAGCTGAAGTCCACTGCTTCACCCAAGACATAATGCATGTTTAACATCTTGGCAAACCACAATGGACAATCCATATAATGCATAGGATGACCCATAACATCGAGATATATGTTCTCTCCATTGTCTTGTATGTCTGCATTAATGCATTGTGATAGCTTGAGTCGGCCTTTCTTGATGTTGTCATCTGCAACACCTGGCCATATGGATTTGACCATTTCTCGGTCAATCCTAGAGTTCACCTCTTTCCATTGTGTACCCACTGGGTTGGCCCACTGAGAGCAACGAGCTGCAATTCGAGCGGTGTCATTCACTCCACCGCCTTGACACATGGATCTAAGACGCTCAAAAGCGCGCTTAGCCCTTTGATTATCATTATCCATATCCTGATTAAACACTATACTTCAGTTACGGCATACAAACTTAATGATAATCAATTGCTATAAGAGTAACCACCATTTTACGACAATCAATTGATATAAGAGTAACCACCATTTTACGACAATCAATTGATATAAGAATAACCACCATCTTACAACAATCAATTGATATAAGAGTAACCATCATTTTTTAAATCAATGAATAACAATCAGTGATTCCACGTGGCTTATTGCTTGAAACTTAAGAGAAAAAACAAAACTCATAGAAAATTTGTTGTCTATTGAGATATAACAAAGTGTTTTTTTACTCATACATCATCCATGGCGCATAAAACCCAAATGTTAAAAGTGCTTTTATAAGTCAAAAGTCTCAGAAAACCCTACTTCATAAAGTACATCATATATCCATCAAAAAAAGGCTACACTCATTTCAGAGGGAGGGTCGTTCTGGCTGGGCTTCAAATCTTTCTAATTCTTCATCCAAAAGTGCCAAGGTCTTTCTCTCTGTGGATTTCTTCCTCACCCAACCTTCCACAACAATCCTGGATATGGTTTGTACCTCCACTGAAACCTTATGTTTGAACCAATATGTGCTATAGTAGTTAGACAAATCTCCACAAAACTTACAACAAAATTGCCATATCACCCATCCTATGGCGTACACATCTGTGGCCTTGGTCCATGGGCACGGGTGATTGCCATCTAGTAACTCAGGAGCTCTCCAAGGATGAAGCTTTTGTCAAATTTCATCGGTATTGTTGGTCTTTTCTGTCTCTAAGCCAACAGGCAGAGCCAATCTCCAATCAATTATTCCAATACGGAGAGTGAGATCCTTGGTAAAGTCCAACATGATGTTCCATGGATGGAGATCATTTTGGATCACTCCCTCGTCATGTGTGAATCGCAATGCCTTCACTCAACGAGGGAGCATGATTGCACATGCTCTTGATACATGTTTTCTGGTCTTCAGAGGGTTGCTCCCATTTGAAGTCTGCAGGGATCTTTCCTTTCCCCTCTTGATGCGCTACAAGCGTCGTGAAAGAGCCATGTGGATGGGGCACTGTCTCCATAAGATCACCTAAAGTTCCCCCATTGAAGTAGGGGAATATCAGAAACCATGGCAACGTTACAGAGATGGCAATACTCCTCACAATCCCTCTATGGTTGAGATCTACCCCACTTTCTGATTCAAAGTTTTTCCACTGATGCTTGGCCTGTCCTTTGAACTCCTTGGCACAATAAGTATTCGTTGCAGGAAGGAAACTGATCCCTTTGATTTGAACTTGCCACCCTGTGCCATAAGCCCCTGACCCAAGTTTCTTGATCTTCTTAATGGACTTATTTGGAATGCCCAGAGTCATACTACATTCAGAATTGTATATACTGCTCTCTAGGTGACTTGCAGAAGTAGTAGAACCCGATGTTCCCTCAATGGCAGCCTCGTCAATAAATGGTTCTCCAACTTGGCTGCTCCCCACAACACTGGTGACAGCCATTCGCATTTTCTTGCTTAGGCCAAACTGTGTGTCTATGTGGGATGCTCGCCTTGACCTCTCCTTTTTAGCTCTCCATCTAGTGTTCCAATGCTCTAGCTTACCCTTGTCTACTTCTTGAGGGCATTCCTCTTTCAAATCAAAGGCCACCTTGGTCAAATTGCCCACCCAACTGCTCAGTAATGAGTTTATTGATTCGGTTGTTTTGTCTGGATATAACAACAACATTTTGCGGGCAATCTCACTGTATATTGATTGCAATCTAGACTCATCTGCAATAATCTGCACTATATCGTCGGGATCTAGTGCACTGACGATCGTAATCAACAAATGTCTAATTTTCTTTTTGAACTCTATCATTGAAGTAGCAGAAGGATCCATTTTGCCTGCAATGGTATTATTGCAAACAACACATTGTGAAATATAACTATGTGCCACTACATTTGGATCTTTTCTACGTGAAAGAAAAAGTGCAATATAGACCATAGATCTCGTACGCTTTTGCAGTAACACACCTAATCGCAATTGCAACCATGTGTCAATGCCTCACCGTATGACAACTTACAAACAGATGTTCCTATCATTCTAGCAGCAACACACCTAGTCGCAAATGCAACCATGTGCCGAAGCATGAATGACTGGGAGCAACATAAAACATAGTCACCCTACGCTTTTGCAATGACATACCTAGCCAAAATTGCAACCATGTGCCAGTGCATCCACGCACGGTGACTTCTTTCAAACAGATGCTACCGTCATTCTAGCAGCAGCACACCTAGTCGCAATTGCAACCATGTGCCGAAGCATGAATGACTGGGAGCAACATAAAACATAGTCATCCTACGCTTTTGCAATGACACACCTAGCCGCAATTGCAACCATGTGCCAGTGCATCCACGCACGGTGACTTCTTTCAAACAGATGCTCCTGTCATTCTAGCAGCAACACACCTAGTCGCAATTGCAACCATGTGCCGAAGCATGAATGACTGGGAGCAACATAAAACATAGTCATCCTACGCTTTTGCAATGACACACCTAGTCGCAATTGCAACCATGTGCCAGTGCATCCACGCACGATGTCTTCTTTCAAGATTCAAGCATATGAAGCATTATGAAATTATTTGAGCACACATTCATGCATTAGATGCTACCATCAATCTAGCAGCACCACAACTAGTCGCAATTGCAACCATGTGCCGAAGCATGAATGACGGGAAGCAACATAAAACATAGTCATCTTGCGTTTTTGCAATGACACACCTAGTCGCAATTGCAACCATGTACCAGTGCATCCACGCATGGTGACTTCTTTCAAACAGATGCTCCTATCATTCTAGCAGCAACACACCTAGTCGCAATTGCAACCATGTGCCGAAGCATGAATGACTGGGAGCAACATAAAACATAATCACCCTATGCTTATGCAATGACACACCTAGCCGCAATTGCAACCATGTGCCAGTGCATTCACACATTGTTACTTCTTTCAAACAAATTCTCCTGTCATTCTAGCAGCAACACACCTAGTCACAATTGCAACCATGTGCCGAAGCATGAATGACTGGGAGCAATATAAAACATAATCATCGTACGCTTTTGCAATGACACACCTAGCCGCAATTGCAACCATGTGCCAGTGCATCCACGTACGATGATTTGATAAAAGAAATTTTAAACCTTTAAGTTTTAACGCAAAAAACTCAAAAAACATCAATAAAATAAGGAAGGGTTTAAAAAATTACAGCTACATTGCTTTGAGAATGTGGAAAGCTGCCAGAAAGTTTGGTGAAGACTTTTCAATGTACCTCTTTTGTGAAAAGACAAGCACCGGCATCACCTTTATATAGCCATGGCAGGCCCGGCGGCAGGCAAATAGCTTTACCCGGCGTGACCGCCGGGAAGATTCACTAGCCCGGCGGGCCAACTAATTAGCCCAGCGGGCTACGAGCCGGTCTCCAGGTCTCCCTGGAGATCAAAAAAGATGAATGTCAATTAACAAAATATTTGTTATTTTGCATTTCTATTGTTATTAACCTGAAATTATAGTGTGATCACGTCATTTTGAAATCCCGGGCTACAAGGGGGGGTCGACCAAAGCAAGCTAGGGGGCTGCTTAGGGGATATACTCTCCCACACACACTCTCATTATGCATTATGCAAAGTGCAAGAGCTCCCTCTCCTTCTCTAAGCAAGTAGAGGTTGAGAGCTTACACCAACACTCTTGGCTAAGGAGTGAAAATCCAACCAAGAGCCATGCTTCAATGCTTAAGCTTGCCATCTTCTCCTTGTTCATTACTATGCTATTATGGATGCTAGCAAGAAGAGCTATGATAAGTGAGGAACTAATTCTTTCTCCTATGAAATGTTTCTTCTTCCTCTTCCCTACCCTCATTCCCTACAAGCTTTCACAACCTTCGAAGGTGTTTGAGGTCTTGGGACTGATACTTGGGATAGTTAAATCTTTCTTCAAAGTTTATGTTATGTTTGTGATGCATGAAGCTTTCCATCTTCATTGTAAGGTTTCCAGTTTCTAAAACCTTAAAAATTGTACAAAGCTTGTAAAATTAACTTGAAAACCACTATTGAATGATTCAATCATGGCTGATATTGGTATTTTTGGAATCATAACCAGAATCCGATAAAATATGGAAAAGTTACGGGCCCTAAAAGGTTACACTAGGAATTCAATTAGTTAAAAAAAACTAGATGGTTTCAGTAATTATTATTAAGAAAGACTTTCTTATCATAACGTTCTAGAATTAACTGATATTCCAATTTTCATTATTAAAAATCAGTAAAATCAACCAAAATCGATTCTAGAAGCTGAGGCGGCAGTGTGGAGCTATGGGGAACGTGCCAGAGATAGAAATGGCAATAGTTGGCGCTACCTTGAAGCTGGGGGCCTGCTTGAGGTGTCAAAATCTACCAAAACAGCCAAGGGCCCAGAAAAACTATAAAAAGACCCCCTTTCCTTCATAAAAATTTAGACTCAGAGCCTTGGCACACTTTCTCTCATCTAGAGAGACCGCTAAACAGAAATCACTAGAGATCAAGCTCTAGTTGGTTAATTAAACGATAATTAGCCTAATCCTTCTTAATTAGTAAAACCTATTTTCTTAATAAATTAAAGATTAATCTTATGTATACTCAAAAATCCTCTCTTAATTAAATATTCTCTGTTGATTATTGTAATTAAGGTTAGGGATATTAAGCTAATTAATTATTATATCATATTAGGATTGAAATTATCCATATTAACCATAAATTAATGGAAATTATACTAATTAATTTTAGAATAAGTTGAGATAATTATCAGAGTTGTGTTAGATTGGCATTAAGCTAGAAAAATTATCTTAAATTTGTTTTAGTAATTTTCATAATTAATTAAGCACAATTACACTGTTTTTGAGAGAAAATAAAGAGGAAAGTAATTAATTTGATTCAAAATGTTTTAAGATAATTATCAGAGGTTAATTACATCTTAGAGAGCTTGTGATAGTTATGTTAACCTTAGATAATTAATTTACCTAACTATTTTAATAGAATTATACTGCTTTTAGTACAAATTAAAAGGGGCAAATTAGCAAATTGATTCCAAATGCTTTAAGTTATTTACCAGAGGTTAATCACATCTTAAGAAACCCGTCCTACTTATGTTAACCTCAGATACTTAATTTACCTAATTATCTTAGCAGACATACACTGTTCTTAGGAGAAATTAAAACGGGAAAATTAGCAAATTGATTCAAAATTCTTTGAGTTACTTATGAGAGGTTAATCACAATCTTAAGAAACCTATGATAACTATGTTAACCTTAGATAATTAATTTACCTAATTATCTTAGCAGAATTACACTGTTTTTAGGACAAAAATTAAAAGAGAGAAATTAGCATATTGATTCAGAATGCTTTGAGTTATTTATTATATTTTACTTACATCTTAGAAAGCCAATGATAATTATGATAACCTCAGATGATTAGTTTAACTAATTATCTTAGTAGAGTTACATTGATATTATGACAAATTAAATGAGAAAAATATCAAATTGATTCAAAATGCTTTGAGTTATTTATCAGAGGTTAATTACATTTTAGGAAACTTGTGATAATTATGTTAATCTTAGATAATTATGTTAACTTAATTATCTTAGCAGAATTACACTAATTTTAGGATAAATTAAAAGGGGGAAATAACAAATTGATTCAAAAGGTTTTGAGTTATTTATCAGAGGTTAATTATATCTTAAAAAAACTTGTGATAATTATGTTAACCTCAGATAATTGGTTTACCTAATTATCTTAGTAGAATTACACTGTTTTAAGGATAAATTAAAAGGGGAAAAAAATAAAAATTATTTGAGTTATTTTTGAGAGGTTAATTACATTTGAGAAAACCCGTGATAATTATGTTAACCTCAAATAATTAGTTTACCTAATTATCTCAATAAAATTATATTATTTTTAGGGAAATATAAAAGGGGGAAAATAGTAAATTAATCCAAAAACCTTTGATATAATTATTAGAGGTAGAACACACCTTGAGGAATCCGTGATAAATATCCTAATCTTAGATAAATAGTTTAAATACTTTTTTTCATTAAAAGTAACCAATTTTGCGTATAAAATAGAGAAAGGAAATTAGTAAATGAATTCATCTAATTACTAAATAAATACCTGAGGTCAAAAATCACTATTGAAGGTTGGAAAAATTACGTCAGTATAAATGGTTGGTATAACAAATTACTATCAGCAAGATTTTGCCTAAATTAGACCATACGTATAGGAGGGAAAGGTTATAAATTAAATTTATGAAAATTCCTAAAGATAAAACATATTAAATTACATTTAGGGTGAGTAATCCATTAGCCAATAGGAACTATAATTTTCTAAGGTTAAATATAAAATATTCATGGAATATAGACTAAGGAAAAACCTAGTTAAATAGATTCCCTAATTAAATGGTAATTATGGGAAATTACTTATAGTACAAGGAAGTTACAGGAGGAATATCTCATCCAAAACTATCAAGGATACCTACTTACTCCCAAAATCTTTATTTTTGGGTAAAAAAGAAGAAAAGATATTATTCAATTAAACCTCTAATCCATTAAGTCTTTTTATAAAGCTGTCGATATGGCTCCAAAGAGAACCAGAGGAAATCCTCTTACCGAGGAAGAGAATATTAGCAACAAAGGAAATAAAGCCACTAATGACCATGAGACTGGGCCTAGCCATAGGCCGACGGAGGAAAGTCTGCAGGCTCCAACGCAGCAGCACATGGATGAGCAATCCCAGGTGGATTTTCTATTTTGTTCACATAAAATCTTTTAACGTTTATTTTAAGTTAGCATTGCATATGTAAGGGTTAGGAAGGATAAACTGGCTGTAAATGGAAGGTAACTTCCAAGAAACTAATGAGCAATGATTGTAAATAGGAAAGAAATAATTGGGTTATGACTGATTGACCTAGGAAAGAAATGTTTGACCATCCTTAAGACAGCTTGTCTCAAGACACCTCTGATTCCTTAGAAATATTTTACTACAGGTAATGAGTAATGATGGCGATTCTACCATGGATGAGTCGGTTTCCTTAGCGCACGTGGAGTCTTCACTCCGTGTTTGTGGATATTACTTAAGATTTCCAGTTTATCCTAGAGGAACCACCCGGTTGTATGGGCAGCCGGTTGGCGTATGGGCACCCGAACTTTGGGTGATGGCTTTTTCCACCCCGGTTTTATAAATAAGGAATGGGTACCGTTTTTTCACCCCTGTATAGGTGGTCTTGAGACAAGCCAGTACTGGTCAAAGATACTTCAGAATGATAGTACCTTGTCTTAAGTCTAAAGATGTTTGGTTGCTGAAAGAATGTCTTCAATACTGTTTTCAAGGGTTATCTTAATGAAATTCATTTGTGAAAGTTAAAAGGAATCATTGTTTTAATTGTGAAAAGAATGTGGTAGTAATTAAACAACACAAAAATCATGTGTGAGTGCGGGGTGGTAAATGGGGATTGACTAAGGTTGTCAATCATGGACAGGTGGAACTGATTAGTCAGGTAACTATCCATTCCCATGCACTAAAATGTTTAGAAACTTCTTCACTTGGAAGAGGAATCCACTAACAG
The DNA here is from genome assembly GCF_014529385.1 of Adiantum capillus-veneris. Classification (NCBI taxonomy): domain Eukaryota; kingdom Viridiplantae; phylum Streptophyta; class Polypodiopsida; order Polypodiales; family Pteridaceae; genus Adiantum; species Adiantum capillus-veneris. The sequence continues at coordinate 75,304,856 of NC_140949.1, forward strand.
CTGTGCCCTCATATATGTTAGGGGGAAAAAAAGCGTTAGCTAAGGAAACCATAATCTGAATGATGAAGTTATAGAGCCGGAATAAGAATTTTTTTTTGGTAGTCCGGTTTCCACTGCAAGACAGGACTAGGTCTCTTTCTAGGGCTATAAACCTAAACCATTTTCAATGTTAAGGGTGAATTCCCTGGAATTTTTCTTGTTTAAGGACTCTGACTTTAGTAGGCCTAGAGACCTATCAATGATCCCATCCCGTTTTTTATGTCGGCGGTTTGGGAACCTTACATTGATTGCATCACCTAGGTCACAAGGAACAAAAAGACTGTATTGTAACAAGTCTCTCTTAATGGGAGAAATCATATGACAAATGCCTATTGGAGGGGGGACCGGCTCCACATAAATACGGTCCTCAAATGTTGTCATGTTCTCTAAATTCTCTCTCTTGCAAAAGTATTGTTCATGCCAAGTTAGCTAATTGCTATGCCTATGTTGTTATCTTCAATTATGTTCACCCGCTATGGTCACAAAGTAATTTCTCAAAAGTACTCTCATTAATTTCCGCTACTCTCAAGTTAATAGGCCAATTCCATTACACTTCAAACTGTCACAATGTTATAGAAATGCTGTGCAAAATGGATACCTTTGACATGAATGGATTTAGTGCAAAAAAGCTATGCAGTATATACTCAGCATGGAGGAGGCACCTCCATCCACACAAGTTGCCATCCATTAGTAAAGGCACCATGACTTCCTTAATGTTTGACCTGTACGGCTCTAGATTTTTGCATAGCCTTCCATATAAGTGCAACAATCTTTTTATGAAATCTGCAAGCAGGAGGAGTTGATATGAAACCAACACAATAATTGTCTCCATACTTTATCCAAAATAAAATCAAATTACAATTCTCAATACTCACAGTATTAATTTTGGATGCGTTTCTTGCATTGAGTTTAGTGCCCAGACAGCTGGCTTGTCAAGTTCAATGCAAATGAGGCTCCTATAGTTGTTGCTCTCATATGGGAAAATTATGGTGGTTACTTACAGCATTGGACAACGGGCAAGCCACTTCTTGAATGTGTTGATAGGGATGTTTTTCATTCTAAGAAAGACAGACATTTGAGAATCAAAGATATATATTTTTGCATGGCTTTGTGCAGGTAGCTAGATCTTGATCAAACTACAAGACAATTACTAATTGCTAGTCTCTAGCCTCAAGGTTGAATAAAAAGGATGTAATTTTTGGGCGAGCAATTTTTGGCGAACGCTTTTTAAGAATCGGGCGAGCGGATTCCCAAAAGTTTCTTTATCTACCTCTCCCTCTCTCTCTCTCTCTCTCTCTCTCTCTCTCTCTCTCTCTCTCTCTCTCTCTCTCTCTCTCTCTCTCTCTCAACTATTCCAGAGTCTAGAACCATTCGCTATGTGCCTCTCTCTCCCTTTTCAACTAAAATGTAACATTGAAGATTGCACCTTCAAGGCCAACTTACATTCAGACAAAAACATGATTTACCCCCATGGATGCATTCAATATACTATTGATAGACAAAGAGAAACACCTTATTCCAATTCTATGTGTTCCATTGAATCAAAATTAAATACATGTGGAGGGGGGATACATCATGGGTGAGGTGGATGAAAGAAGGGCGGTGGAGGGCCATATGCTGCTGGAGGAAACAAAGGTCGTGCCAACGGGGGCAGTGCACCAAAAAATGGGGGAACTCCTCCGAATGGCAAAGGTACAAACCATATGTGGGGAGGCTTGTAGGTAGTGTGCGGGGCAATGGATCAACTTTGGGTGGGGCCTCAGATGTGGAGGCACTGAATGCATTGGGGGACGGTCCAGTTTTGCAGGCCATGCCAAGAGTGAGGCTGTGAAAGTCATATGTGGAGCTGCTATTGCCCCCTCTAATTGTTGAGTGGTGTCTGTAAAAGTGGCTCCATTGGATGAATCTGCTCTGTCACCTGCTTTGGATGCTCAATTATATCTACCCAAAGAAAAATCAATGTCGAGTCTAAATCGGAAGGTAGGCGCTGAGCTGGCCCTAGATAAGCATTGAAAACTGACCAATCCTTCTCACAACTGATGCAATGCCTGCGTAGCAGTAAACATTGTGTTGCAAATGTCCCCACTCCTTCAAAATATTCAAACACAACATCTCCCATGTTTGTGAAGGTACCTAGTAGCCACCTACAAAGCAACAAAAATCCTTAGATTTGTTATACCTCCAAATTTCTAGGAACATGAAGTCAAAACATCCAATAATTTTCTAGCACCTGGCAAACGCTGGACTCCTCCCAATACCTCTATGATAAGGCCTTCCCATCAATCAAGTGTCCACTGTGTGGGATCCGTACCTGATAGCTTCTCCCACAACATGTCGTCCTTTGCAGGCAATCCACGTTCATTTGATGTAGTCTCTCCATCCGCTTGATCATACCTCAGAAGCCACCCGCCATCTCTAGGGGGTGCAAAAATGACTAGCAACAAAGTACCAACCTACAAATAACATTAACACTAAAATTAGCATATGCAAGATACTGGTAAGCATGAGATGTGTGGTAGTTAGCATAATGATTATGTACATATATACAGTATGCTAGGTAGCATATCATTATGATTCCTTGTATGCTTAGTATGTCAATAAGAATTCCATGTACTTGGAATGCTAACTAGCATAATTGGGTAGCTAGCTAGCATATTGTGTGTGCTAGCCACCATAACTAGCATACAAACTACACTAACTAGCACCCCTTTCTTTCTTTTAGTCTTGCACAGTATACCGGCTAGCATACACTATCATGACTAACATAATTGGGTATGCTGATTAGCATACTCAGCATGTATGCTAGCTAGCATAACATGTATGCTAATTAGTATAATTGGGTATGATAACTAGCATACACACTATGCTAGCCACCATACCCACTATGCTAGCTAGCATAACTAGGTATGGTAACTAGCATACATAGTATGCTAGCCACCATACCCACTATGCTAACTAGCATACATAATACCATGTATTCTAACTAGCATAACTAGGTATGCTAAGTAGAGTAACTCGGTATTCTAACTAGCATAATAGGGCATTATAACTAACATACACAGTATGCGTGCCACCATACTCACTATGCTAACTAGCCAACAAACTCTGCTCACTAGCATACATAGCTTAATAAGCATGTATGATTACTAGCATACACAGTAGCATGTATGCTAGCTAGCATATCTGGGTATGTTAAATAGCATTTAGATGATGATGACTACCATGCATAACATAATTAGCATGTATGTTGACTAGCATAAACAATAGCATGTATGATAACTAGCATAATTGGGCATGCTAACTAGCATGCTAACTAGCAAAAAGACTCTGCTAATTGGAATACATAGAATAATTATCATGTATGCTGACTAGCATACATAGAAGCATGTATGTTAACTAGCCTAGCTGGGTATGTTAACTAGCATACACAATACCATGTATGTTGACTAGCCTAATTAGGTATGTTATCTAGCATACATAGCACCATGTATGCTAACTAGCATAGACATTAGCACATATTCTTACTATCATAATTGGGTATGCTGACTACCATAATTAGTTATTCTAAATAGAATACACAGTAGCATGTATGATTACTAGCATATGATTGGGTATGCTAACTAGAATATACAATATTCTAACAATGATACCCACTATGCTAGCTAGCATACATAGTATAAGTGGATATGCTAACTAGCATACACAGTATGCTAACCACCATGCCCACTATGCTAGCTATCACACCAATATTTTCTTATTAGGATGGGTAATTAGCATGCTTCCAGTTACGATTATCTTACTAGAGATTGGTGTGATTGGATGTCCTTCCCCTATAAGCTTGCAACACCATTCTGTTGGTATCCTCTATTGGCAAGTGGAAGTTGTACACTCTATCCCCAGGGATCATGTAGCAACAAATCAGAGAAGGTGATAACTATGCTCATAGGGCATCTTGACCTTTGCAATGATTTTATGTGCTTCTAGTGGTAGACCATAGCCAGTACACTGGTTCATCATCGTCCCATCACATACCCTTCCTATCCTTTCAATAAAAGTGTCCATAGCTAATTTAAAGATGGCAGTGGGGAAGAAGGAGCCTTATAGCATCTTGCTTATATGATGAGTAGTTGTAAATGATTTTCACAAGCATGCACTTTTTCTTCATGCACCTCCATATTAATCTAAAAACCAAATAAAAGAGAAGCATGGTAAGTACATAGGTTAGCTGTGCACATATTCCAAGGATAAGGTGCAAGCACAAAAGTCACGGACACTTACATGATGATAAGTTATTTCAATTTCAGCATCAACGGAAGGTGTCCTTACTACGAGGAAACCTCAAACCATCCAGTGTGTCTTTAAGCGTCTCTATTTTCACTTTGATCTCTATTTCCCTCTTCACATCCTCATTGTGGCTCTGTAGTAAACTCTGCAATTCATTGTTATCATCACAAAGCTTTCGTATCATAGCAACCACATTTGGGCTAACCCTAACATTTCTTGCTTTCAAAACCCTTGAAACTTTGAACTCCTCTTGCATCCACGAGATGCTATTTAGCAACCTGCACTTGTTTTCTAAGATGTCCACCAAAAACCTTTGTGTTGCAAATACTCAAGTCCAAAATATGATAGGCTTTCAACCCCTTAGTGAGTGTTGCGGTGAGAGATGGTGTCACCTTGGTAGCTTTGGAAATATTTGTAGCTACTTAGCCTGAGTAGACCTCCTTCAATTCAAGAAACCCCCCCTTTGTGTTTTGACATAAATGATGGGATTATGCATCCTCCAATTTTTGACATGGGCCTTGTAGAATCCCTTTTCTCAAAGGTCTTGCAAATGTTAGACAACAAACTGAGCTCAATTGAAGTGCATGGTTGAACCTCTTGCAATTACCACCGGATTGAATTCTTTTACAAATCCCTTTGCAAATGTAGAGTTGATCTTCATGTTGGTTGCGGCCTTTTGGTACACCCTCTAGTGTATCTTCATCACCTAGTAATACATATCGTTATGTATACAACTGCATTTGCAATCCTTTGCCTTTGTGAATATATTGAATGACTCCACATAAGTAATTTGTCCCACTTCACCAATTTGGGGTTGGCACCATCCATGAAGAGGCCATGAACAACATTGAAATATTTTGTTATAATACAATTTTTTTCCAACACTGGGATGTTGATCTTGGGAGCTTTACATTGGCATGCACACCCCCAATGTCACAAGATAATATGATGCAAGGCTATCCATGGCAAAGGGAAAAATTTCTATTTGTTGCAAAATAATATGTACCTCACATTTCATGCGTATAGGAGATGCTTAAACATAGAGAAACAATAGATTCTTTAAGCAACCCCACTAGAAAATAACTCTTGATTGGCACAAACTTGAACCATATTTGTGACACAAGTAGTGCAACTACTCGGTTGCACAACACAAGTTGTGCAACTGCTAAGTTGACACACACACAGGCCTGGTGTAATGTGAGAGGTAGTCAGTGTCATTTGATGGCGTGCACACAAAAACACACACACACAGAGTACGACATGCTTCTCCTTCCCTACATCCATGTTATTTGGGATTGAGGATTTTTGGGAATCATACAACTTCATAGTTTTGTGGGGTGGAGGAGAAGCAGCAAAAGCTTTAGCCCTTGACTTCCTTCTTGGTGGTGTCAAGAGAGTTGTCCAAGGTGGGTGGCTGGTGTGATGAGCTATTCTCCACCTTGGCAGTCTGGCAAGCTAAGATTGAGACACTACTTGCAGTTTGCAATTGCCTCCCCCCCTCCCTCCTACCTATGTCCCTTGCACCCTCCTTCCCTCCATGCATCATAACTGAACCACACCTTCAAAGTAATGTCTCAGTGTAAATTTTCAAGAATTTGAAAGCACAATACACTTTGGTCCAATTTTTTAAAATTATTTATACAGTTCATGATGGATGCCCACACACTTGAAAGCCAACATTGTCCTTATGCTTACAAAAGATGATTGTTGGCACATGCTAACTAGCACAAAAATCATGACAAATTAACATGCTTTCAACATGTTCTTTCAATTGTCAAGGAATAATTCAAACAAGTGAAAAAAATTGTAGGTATACAATGGTGACATTGTCTTTGAATTGTCCCCAAATCCTACACTTATGGACCCAACCACATAAAACAAACATGTCAATGTTTAGTGTGGTTGAGTTATTATTTGAAATCATTGGTCATGGAATAACTTGTCCCTTCTTTGTGACCACTAAAATTTTTTGGCGTGTCTTTTTTTCAATAGCTTTTTGGATAGACAAGTGAGAAAGGGATTGCTTTGTGAAGATAGAAAACACAGAATTACTTGTCACTACTGCAAAAATGTAGAATTCTGTGAATATCCACAAAAATATAAGGCTTATTACGTTGTTCTATAAGAATCAAGGATGATCAAATGAATGGTGCATGTGGGACCACCTGCACGAGGTCTAGTCACGAGTACATGTAGGGCTACAATACAAAGAACATACAAAATGGCAACAATTTTTTTTTAGTGAATTGAAACCATGGACATAGAAGAGTTCAAATTATTATTGCAGGACAACATCTACTTGAAGCAATTATAGAAAAAGAGTAGGTGAACATGGGATGTCACCAGCTTTAAAACATTTTGGAGAAATGATTCCTCTAGTTCAAATCCAAAGGTTGGCTCTTCTTTGTTTGGTTTAAATGGTTGGTTTTCATTGAGGTTAATTATGACCATCATTTGGTTATCTGCTTGCCAGTTTAAAATTATGTTGTATTTTGAAAAGAGACAACATTCCCTCTCTTGTTTGTGATGGGTATAATGATGCAAAAAAAAGTCTTCTTCCATATTTCCATGGTATTCACTTTCTTAGATAGAGTGAACCTACAAAGAAATATTCAAAATGTCTACTACAAGGGGTCAAGGGTCTAGCGTTGGCCTTGTCAATCAAATATGGCGGATTAGATGTGGAGTTTTGAATGTTGCATGGGTACACTTTGAACTTATTCATAGAATGGACAACTAAGTTACAATTTTGTGCTCTAGAGATTTATGATCCCGAGTTTGTTCCCCTTGGATGGAACTAATTATATATAACCATGAACAATATGCCCCAGGGAAGTAATTAGTGCATACTCTTGCAGCTTGAAAGGATTGATGGTGACACCAATATGCAACACTAAGAAGGAGGATAGTAACACACAGCCTCTTTTGGATTTTTTTGAATGATGTGATACAACAAGATTATCCCCAAGCAAACTTTGCAGGCTTCATGGTAGTTGAGTTGTGATATTGTTCTCATAGCTATTCAAGTCCTTGAAGGAAAGTTCAAATACCACCCAAAAAAAAAACTAGAGTGCTTCGTTAGCTACATTGACACAATTTGATGACCATTTGATTTAAGAACATGAAAGAACATAAGTGAATTGAGAATGGAACTATATATATTAGTGAAACTGTTTGATGTTTATAATACAGATACCGATGTAGAATGAGTAAAAGAATTAATGAAATTTAAAAGCCAAGGACAAATTTAAACATGTTGCTCTCTAATCCATTTATCTTGTTGTCAAAACAACACAAATGCAATTAACGAGGCAATCTAGTTGTTGTTTGAGAGAAACAATAGATTATATCGGACAGATGGTTAGTAGTTTTGCTTTCTCAGGAAAGAGAGAGAGAGGGGGGGAGAGAGAGAGAGAGAGAGAGAGAGAGAGAGAGAGAGAGAGAGAGAGAGAGAGAGAGAAGAGAAGAAGAAGAGAATTTTTATATTGCAGGAAAGTATCCCAAGAGACCTTAAGATCTATCCAACGAGGAGAGTTGAACAAGATTTTAGAAATTGGATATATATATATATATATATATATATATATATATATATATATATATATATATAGAGAGAGAGAGAGAGAGAGAGAGAGAGAGAGAGAGAGAGAGAGAGTAGGAAAGAGAAAAAGAGAAAGTTTGTTACCGCTCATTAAAGCATGTTTCCATGGTTTTTAATTGGTATCCCCTCTAGTACGCTATGATCGCGACGCCCATTTTTTATCCGCGTACCTCGAAAAAGAACCATAAGAAGAGTTAGAATTTATAGCAATTGATGATACGGATCATTTGAAATATATTTGCTTTAAGATGTTGTTTCCTTTTTATGTTTGGAAAAAAGGGAAAACATGCAAGTCTCCTTGCATGGGGAAGTTTGCACAGTCCTTCCCAATTCTTATAATACGAGGGAACGTGCCATTCCCACGGAAGCATGCAATTTTCAGTGCGTTCATTTCACAGCGTTCTCAGCAATCAAGAGTAAAATGTGGTAGTTCTTACTTACCATACACTCAAATATCTCATGTTTGTAAATGTACAAGAGTTTTGTCGAGGCTCTTTATACGTTGACTGCAATGAAACATAATTACATCATGAAGGTCTCATAAGTAGGATGCATGAAACATTTTTCTAACTTTGAATATTTTACCGATCAAAATAAAAATTAAAACAATTTGTGAGTATTTGCACCAATCCAAATACAATGCTATTTCACAACAAAGCTTTGGCATTCTCCATAACGATTGAAATGTCAACATAAAAACTCTAACTCTTTATCAGAGCTTGCTTGCAATAATGGAGTTGGATATATCTTGGAATTTTGGTTGTCTGGCTTTGAGCCCAGCACTACTCATTTGCAATAGACATGGAGAAGCTGTGGGATACCGAGTAGCCATTTGGGATGCATGAGGTCCATCGTATAGGTGATTTCATCTGGAGTGATACCCTTGCTTTGTATTTCAAGGGCTTGCTAGCCCTGCCACATTTGTCATACATGTCGACTAAGGCAATGTCAAGCATAAAGATTTTTTTGACAATTCTTGACTAACAGTACGATCATAAGTTCTTTTGCCTATCTTAGCGTCTTTCAAATTGCCACATGGCTTTGAAATGCAAGCATAGGTAATTGCATATATAGAGAAACTCGTTTCACATTAGCTGAAAAGTGTCTAGAGCTTCCTTGCCTCGCTCATGTACAGCACATCCTGCAATCAGTGCAATTTGAAAGAGCAACGCAAGTGAACAGTTGCGAGATGTATGTTTTGAGCTAGAGAACTCTTGATTACACATTAGGAAAAGTTTGGACTCAAAAATGGGCCTTGTAAGAATTGTTGATGTGGCATAGCTTTCAAAAAGTGGGGATCGGTAAATTTTTTTTGCAAATAAGATCCAAACTTGTCGGAGGTTGGATATTTAGAATCTACTCTTCAAATGCTATCTATTGATATATAGCATGCATGTATCGGACATTGCCTTCATGTAGATCTAGAAAAAGGTGATTTTAGATTACCGTAACGATAACAAAACCTGGCTGATTGAAAAAAAAATGGAATAACTTTCATAGAAGTCATCCAAACTTTTCGGACCTTGGCTCTTTAGAATCCATTTTTCAAGAACTTTCCAATGATAGGTAATATCATGGGGTTCTAAGCAATATTTAGAGGGGTCTACCGGGTTGCTTTCTATTGTACAACTTTGATGATGTGGCACTCTTAAAAGGCCCAAAAATGAGTTCAAAATTTTCCTAATGCATATTATCACATGCCTCCAAGATGCAAGCATATGTGATTGCATATAGAGAGATGTTCTCACTTCGCATCAGTTGAAAATAGTCTAGAGCTTCTTGGTCCCACCCCTGTTCGGTACATCTCGCTATCAATGCAATATGAGAGAGGGATACATGTAAAGGATTGTGGGATGTATGTTTCGAGCTAGAGAGCTCTTGATTATGCATCTTCATGTATTCTGAGTCATAGTCGGCTCTGCGAGTTGAGGCTTGGTGTTCCTCCCTTGCTCATCCTACTAGGTGGATCGCGCTTGTGGGCTATTTTGATAGATACACCTCGATCTCATCAGAATGAGAGTAGGTCTTCTCTTTGTTTTCGATGACTACTTGATAAGCAGCAATCAACGGTGTTCTCCTTTTATGTAAAGGGTTGAAGGAAATATGTTTTGAGCTTTTTGTGTTGAGCATATCCCACGATCAATGTGTTCCAAGAGACCACATTCCAGACAGAAAGCTGCTCAAGCATGTTTTGTGCTTTCTCAAGAGCCCCACATCTCGTATATGTGATTTTTTCTCCTATGGTGCCACATGCTCTCAAGATGCAAGCATAGGTGATTACATCAGGAGAAATATCCTTGCTTCGCATGTTGGAAACAGTCAGCCAGAGCTTCGTCGCTATCGAGCATATCTCGCAAGCAATGTAGTTGAGAAGATGAAATTTCAGACATGAATGCAGTGCCACATGCATTCAAGACGAAATCATAGGTGATTTCATCCGAAGAGATGCCTTGGCTTTGCATCTGTTGAAAACAAAAAGCCCATCTCAGCATCTTCCAAATTTCCAGATACCTTCAAGATGCAAGCGTAGGTGACTGCATCTAGAGAGATGCACCACATCTTCCAAACCGTGCCCTTGTCTCGCATATTCCACAATCAATGCCTTCCAGGAGGTGACATTCCGTACAAGAAGCTCTTCAAGCAACTTTGTGCTTTTGAAGAACACCATATTTCGCATAGTACATGTCGTCCTAGGCAATGCAAAGCACAACTTTTCAGCAGCCCTTGAATAACAATATCATCGTGCATTTTGTTGCCCATGAGTGTTAGTGTCATCTGAATTTCCACACGCATTCAAGATGCAAGCATAGGTGATATCAATGCACTTGAAGAGACGACATTCCGAACATCAATGCAGTGCCACATGCCTTCAAAATGGAAGCATAGGTGATTGCATCTCGAGAGATTCCCTGGCTTTGCATATGTTGAAAATAGTCCGGGGATTTTGCCCATCTTAGCATCTTCCAAATTGCCAGATGCCTTCAAGAAGCAAGCATAGGTGATTGCATCTAAAGAGATACGCTTGCTTTAGCCCCTCAAGAACTCACTTGCTTTGTGAAGATGGCTTTCCACAACCATGTCGTTCGCACCTAGCACTCAATGTGCTTGAGAAAAATGCAATCAATAGAAAAAGCGGATCCATGACGTTTTGGAGTTCCGTGAGGGCACCACATTGGGGATGCATATTAGGCAAAACACCGTTGGTCATGATAATCTTCTCCAACAACCCGCAGCTAGCAATTTCATCATCATGAATTGTCAAACCCATGCATAAGGTGACCAACTTCCAAGGTGCAAGCATGGGTGAATACATCTGGAAGAAGACGTTTCCTTTGAAAAGCTTTTGATGCACATGAGAGTCGTTTTTGCTGGCAAGCAGAAAGGTATGGATCGCGGCTACACATCAGCTAAAAATAGTGTAGCTCCCTCTCCCCGCTGATGTTAAGCACATCCCACAATCATTGCGTTTGAAGAGGTGGAATTTCGTACAAGAAGCTCCTCAAGCGCTTTCCGTGCATTTTGAAGAGCACCATATTTGGCTATTTTGGAGCAAAAGAAAAGCATGGAAAGAGAAGGGTAATTTGTAGACCCACATCCAGTAATGCTTGTTACCTCCTAATAAGTTTCTTAAGCGTAGCGTAAATGCAAGCTATTTTGGAGCACAAAATAAATGCATGGAAAGAGAAGGCCAATCTGTAGACCCACATCCAGCAATGCTTGTAACTTCCTGCAGTACTAGCTAGAAAGAAGTCGCAGCCTCCTGTAGCAATTACTCATGTGAGTATGTGTGTGGGAAAATTATAACATGTTGCGATGAGTTTTGGTGATTCGACTACAGATCAGACCAACTGATCATCGATTGAACAATGAAATCTAATACCTTCTGCTTCAGTAACACTAGTAGAACAAACCTCTGCCATGGGTTGATCGCACGAAATATCTGAGCTTTGGGAGTGCTCATCATGTCGGCAAGCATCCGAAGTACTCTCCAGCTTAATGATCTGCGAAATATTACTAGGGTTTGAAAGATCTTCGATACTCCTTTCCGGTTCTGTCCGGTTGGCATATTGCCTGGAAAAGAACTAGTGTGAATCTTGAGAATTAGGCATGGGACCTGCTGTATATCATTTCCATGAACATTGAAGGATGGCCAAGGGCACAGGGTTGTTGAATCTACATGAGCTATACTTGGAGCGGTATAATGCTGGTCATAAATAACTAGTAGCGCCTACAGAAACGAGCTGATTCTATGTGCTCGTATCAACCTATTGTGCAAAGCATCATGTCTTCAAGATGCATGCGTAGGTGATTGCATCCAGAGAGGGGTCCTCGCTTCGCATCTAACGAAAACAGACTAGAGCTTTTCTCTTTTGGGGGAATCCTGCAATCAGTGCATTCCAAGAGTCCACACTCCGCATAGCCTTGCTTTGCATGAGTTCAAAACAGCCCAGGGCTTTTTCCCATCTTTACATCTTCAAAATTGCAACATGCCCTCAAGATGCAAGCATAGGTGATTGCATCTGGAGAGATGTGCTCGTTTCATATACAAGATGTGCTCATTTTGCATCAACTGAAAATACTCCAGAGATTGCTAGCTTCCTTGATGTTCGATGCATCCCGCAACCACTGCATTCCAAGAGTCAATACTCTTGATAGGAAGCTGAAAATAGCGTAAAGCTTTCGCATCAATTGGAAATATTCTACAGCTTGCCCACTTCCCTGATGTTCGGCAAAAGAAGGCCGATTTGAACATGCCGATGAGGCAAACAGTGACATTGTCGACCTTCTACTGCTGGAATGAATAGGGAGGAGCTTGGCCTATAGACTCTACGCTACTGAAGAATGCTCTTGCCATGTTGACGAGGTAGGCTTTTCTTCATGGCTCTTTTCTTTCATGTGAACATGTATAAGGTGCCAGTACAACAGCTAGCTGGGCGTTGCCACTTCCAACATCATAGGTGGGTGTTGCCACTCCCAGCACCATAGATCAGAGGATGAGTCGAAGGCAGTAGGGTCCACGTTTGATGGTTCCATTAAAGCTCTGCGCAAGCAAGTACTTTTAACTTTTTGCTCCATTGCTTTCTCTTATATGACTTCATATGTGAGTAGAAGCTGTTAATTAACCTCCTAATAACTTGCTTAAGCATAGGGTAAATGCGAGCTATTTTGGAGCACAAAAGAAAAGCATGGAAAGAGAACGGTAATCTGTAGACCCACATCTAGCAATGCTTGTTACCTCCTAATAACTTTCTTAAGCGTAGCGTAAATGCAAGCTATTTTGGAGCACAAAAGAAAAGCATGGAAAGAGAAGGGAAATCTGTAGACCCACATCCAGCAATGCTTGTAACTTCCTGCAGTACTAGCTAGAAAGAAGTCGCAGCCTCCTGTAGCAATTACTCATGTGAGTATGTGTGTGGGAAAATTATAACGTGTTGCGATGAGTTTTGGTGATTCGACTACAGATCAGACCAACTGATCATCGATTGAAATCTGATACCTTCTGCTTCAGTAACACTAGTAGAACATACCTCAGCCATTGGTTGATCGCACGAAATATCTGAGCTTTGGGAGTGCTCATCATGTCGGCAAGCATCCGAAGTACTCTCCAGCTTGATGATCTGCAAAATATTACCAGGGTTTGAAAGATCTTCGATACTACTTTCCGGTTTTGTCCGGCTTGCTGCTACGCGTGCATATTGCGTGGAAAAGAACTGGTGTGAATCTTGAGAATTAGGCATGGGACCTGTTGTATATCATTTCCATGAACATTGAAGGATGGTCGAGGGCATAGGGTTGTTGAATCTACATGAGCTATACTTGGAGCGGTATAATGTTGGTCATAAATAACTAGTAGCGCCTGCAAAAACGAGCTGATTCTATGTGCTCGTATCAACTTGTTGTGTAGAGCAACATGTCTTCAAGATGCATGCGTAGGTGATTGCATCCGGAGAGGGGTCCTCACTTCACATCTATCGAAAACAGACTAGAGCTTTTCTCTGTTGGGAGAATCCTGCAATCAGTGCATTCCAAGAGTCCACAGTCCGCATAGCCTTGCTTTGCATGTGTTCAAAACAGCCCAGGGCTTTTGCCCATCTTTACATCTTCAACATTGCAACATGCCATCAAGATGCAAGCATAGGTGATTGCATCTAGAGAGACGTGCTCGTTTCATATACAAAGATGTGCTCATTTTGCATCAACTGAAAATACTCCAGAGCTTGCTAGCTTCCCTGATGTTCGATGCATCCCGCAACCACTGCATTCCAAGAGTCAATACTCTTGATAGGAAGCTGAAAACAGCGTAAAGCTTTCGCATCAGTTGGAAATATTCTACAGCTTGCCCGCTTCCCTGATCTTCGGCAAAAGAAGGCCAATTCGAATATGCTGATGAGGCAAACAGTGACATTGTTGATCTTCTACTACTGGAATGAATAGGGAGGAGCTTGGCCTACAGACTCTACGCTACTGAAGAATGCTCTCGCCATGTTCACGAGGTAGGCTTTTCTTCATGGCTCTTTGCTTTCATGTGAACAGGTATAAGGTGCCAATACAACAGCTAGCTGGGCGTTGCCACTTCCAACACCATAGATGGGTGTTGCCACTCCCAGCACCATAGATCAGAGGATGAGTCGAAGGCAGTAGGGTCCGCATTTGATGGTTCCATTAAAGCTCTGCGCAAGCAAGTACTTTTAACTTTTGGCTCCATTGCTTTCTCTTATATGACTTCATATGTGAGTAGAAGCTATTAATTAACCTCCTAATAAGTTGCTTAAGCATAGGGTAAATGCGAGCTATTTTGGAGCACAAAAGAAAAGCATTGAAAGAGAACGGTAATCTGTAGACCCACATCTAGCAATGCTTGCTACCTCCTAGTAACTTTCTTAAGTGTAGCATAAATGCAAGCTATTTTGGAGCACAGAAGAAAAGCATGGAAAGAGAAGGGCAATCTGTAGACCCACATCTAGCAATGCTTGTAGCTTCTTGCAGTACTAGCTAGAAAGAAGTCGCAGCCTCCTGTAGCGATTACTCATGTGAGTATGTGTGTGCGAAAATTATAACGTGTTGCGATGAGTTTTGGTGATTCGACTACAGATCAGACCAACTGATCATCGATTGAAATCTGATACGTTCTGCTTCAATAACACTAGTAGAACATACCTCTGCCATTGGTTGATCGCATGAAATATATGAGCTTTGGGAGTGCTCATCACGTCGGCGGCAAGCATCCGAAGTACTCTCCAGCTTGATGATCTGCGAAATATTACCAGTGTTTGAAAGATCTTCGATACTCCTTTTCGGTTATGTCCGGCTTGCTGCTACGTGGGCATATTGCGTGGAAAAGAGCTGGTGTGAATCTTGAGAATTAGGCATGGGACCTACTGTATGTCATTTACATGAACATTGAAGGATGGCCGAGGGCACAGGGTTGTTGAATCTACATGAGCTATACTTGGAGCGGTATAATGCTGGTCATAAATAACTAGTAGCACCTGCAGAAACGAGCTGAGTAAGGTAGTTGAAGCGGCACATACTGTTCAACTAGCCACTGGGTCTTGTTGCACACAAAGTTACTACGATTGCTACACGGGGAAGGCGTAGAGGCTTCGCTGCAAAAGAAGTTCGATTTCATTATGCCAATGAGGCAAATAGTGACATTGTCGATCTTCTACTACTGGAATGAATAGTAAGGAGCTTGGCCTACAGACTCTATGCTACTAAAGAATGCTCTCTCTCTCTCTCTCTCTCTCTCTCTCTCTCTCTCTCTCTCTCTCTCTCTCTCTCTCTCTCTCTCTCAAACAGTGGCCAGAGACAAACCTGCAAACAAAGCTCCAAGCTGCTTCTAGAACCCGTGAACTGCTTGTGGAGAAGATCGAATTGCTGTTGAGAGCCTTCTCTCTCTCTCTCTCTCTCTCTCTCTCTCTCTCTCTCTCTCTCTCTCTCTCTCTCTCTCTCTCTCTCTCTCTCTCTCTCTCTCTCTCTCTCTCTCTCTCTCTCTCTCTCTCTCTCTCAAACCTGCAAACAAAGCTCCAAGTTGCTTCTAGAACCTGTGAACTACTTGTGGAGAAGATTGAATTGCTGCTGAGAGCCTTCTCTCTCTCTCTCTCTCTCTCTCTCTCTCTCTCTCTCTCTCTCTCTCTCTCTCTCTCTCTCTCACTCTCACTCTCTCTCAAACAGTGGCCATAGACAAACCTCCGAGCTGCATCTGGAAACCTGCGAACTGCTCGTGGAGAAGATCGAATTGCTGCTGAGAGTTGGCAGTTGGTGGCTTTTGATGGCGTAGTTCTTTTTCATCGCAGTGGCTTTTTTTATAAGAGCATCCACGTGGGTTACTGAGAGTCCACGGATGTGAAATTGCTTCCTACGCTAACGAAGTAATGAAAGGGAATTCATGTAGGTTGGTAGGAGAAGGTGGTAGAAAAAAGATTACTTTGTATGATGCATGTGTTACTGATGTGATAAATTCTTATATTCAATGCCCAAAGCAACATGGGTTTTTTATTGGACATTACATAGGATCTAGTCCAGATATGCAAAATTATTTTGCAAGGGTAGGTTCTCAAACACACCAAGTTCGTGTGTGGTGGCTCATGTTGTCCAAAGTGCAGTGGTAGGCACACCTTTCTATGAACAACCAATTATCCACAAAGATAGAGAAAAGGTTGAAAAGAAAACTACTAAGAGATCCATGGCAACATCTTCACATAAGCTTGGTTATGTGGTGGAGTCTAGACAAAGAAAAGTTCATGACCATCTGAGGAAGATTTCTTTTGAGGGTGATGGAGATACAGAGGGGAAAATGTTTGATGTGAATGTAGCATCCACGGATGAGGACTTGTTTGAGGATAATACATTAAATAGATGTGGTTGCTTGTCAAACCATATTGAGGTGTCCCTACCCACAGTACTTGGGCAATAAGAAAAATTCCACAAAATTGTGTATGGACTCTGAAAGTGCTTTGGTATGGTGCAAGAGGCACGATTGTCAATGTTATGCAGAATAGGGTACCAAGATTGTTGGCTCCTTGTTTTTGGGAAGAAAGAACATATCGAGCTCAAAGTCAATACCAATGGATATGGGTTTGTGGCCATGATGTTATCCATTGTAGAAACATGGCCAAGTAGGTAGTCTCCCCACCAGACACACCAACAACATGGTTGATAAACAGTGGCACAAATGTCACAGGAGGAGTGGAACATTTTTCTTTACTTGGAGTTGAGTTTTCATTTGCAAATAGCCATGAGTACACTATGCATAGTATAAATATTGTTGGAAGTTCTAGTAAAGAAGCAAAAAAGGGTGAAAAAAATGTGTCTAAGGAGGCAAGTAAGTGTTTAGAGAGGATTTTACAAAGGTGCATGTGAAGGATGAGCCCTTTTGCACTTGCCTCAATGAAAGTAAGAGAAGAAATCTTATTTAGCATGCAAGCATGCATATTTTGTCTACATACATATTCTGGGACTAGATCACAAGCAGCTATCTATTAGCCAACATTGAGTGACAGAGATCTCACATTCACTTTAAGTCAACCTTGATATATTAATCCTATTCAAAAATAGCAAAAAAGTGGACTCTCAATGAGTATTTTAATTTGGATTTTTTTTTAAAAAGAAACTCTTGATAATTTTGTAGATGTGTTTGGAATATGTTTTTTTTAGCTGGCAAAGTAATATTATTCAAGGTGTTCTTATTTTATGCTCCATTGAATGTTTTCGTTATTTGGTATCTGAAGGAGAAGACTTTTAAATTTTGTTTGGTGGATTCCATGAATCTATATAAAAAATGCATTGTGCCAAGCACACAAGCTTAAAAGACCTAAAACTAAAAAATACTAAAGGCTCTAAATAAGAAGCTCTTAAAAAAACACTCATCAAAGTACTAATATGCTGGATTCTTGGTGCTGACCTGACCTCTTGGTCTCATAAAGCTGACATCTTGATCTTGTTTCATGCATGGGCTCACCCCAGGGCTAGAAAAATACATTTTCCCTAACCGGTCAAAATAAGGGGAAACTTGAAATTCTCTCGATTTTTAGGTCAAGATTTGAAGCTCTTGCCAGCAATTACAATTTACAATTTTACAATTTTAGTTGGTTAAAAATACACTAGAGCCAGGGTTTTTTCTAATACAAGCTCGTACAAACTTGGATATTTCAAAGCATGGATGCAAACCCAACTTTTTTCTATAGGGATCTTTCTAGTAATAGGTAGATGGATTTGCACCTACTTAAAGCTTTGTCTTTTTGGGCTTATTGACAATGTTTGTTGATACATAATGCAAATCTTAAGTAAATCTAGGCGCACTTCACAAAAAGGAGTTATCCTTAAACATTGTCATCAAAAGGTTTTTTAATTATCTTTTATCCAAGATATGTGTGTTGACATCAGAATTGAGGACCATGGTCGTGGGTCATGCCATAGTCCCAAAAAAAATTTGTTGTGTCATATTCAATGATGAAACGGTAACAAAAATATCATTCAATAGAATACAAAGCTAAAAAGTAACTATTAATTGATCATAATAAAGCCCCAAAATTCAATTTATGGGCATTCATGAATTAGATGTTGGTATTTAGGAAATAGTACAGTTGATGTTGGTTTGTTGCTTTGCAAAACATTAAATATCTTGTTTTGGTTAGTGTTGTTTAGTGTTCTTGTTCTTGTTTAGTGTTTCTTTTTTCTTGAAGGGGTGTGTTTTTTTTTTTTCTCTTGATCTGGAAATTTTTTTCCTATTGATGTCATTGTCTAGAAAATGGTGGCTTGAGTAGCAAAGTAGTAGGTCAACACCAATAGCTTTTCTAGCCCCGCCATGCCTTCGGGCTGTGTATTCCAGCACATCAAGCAATCTCAATCGTCCATTGCATTAGCATTCTAACAGTGAATAGGACAAATGCCTGACGGATGGGAATCTCCCTCACCCCCAGTGTTCCGAGACAGGGAACAAGCTCGACCTCTGCCTCGCCTATTCAGCCCGAAACAATGGGGGTGAGGGAGATTCCCCACCTCTTAAAAGCCCCTATATTTCCTAGCTTGCCATTTTAGAGAGAGAATTTCAGCTGCCATGTGGATGGCCTCTTTTATCAAGAATCTTGAAATTAGGTGTCAAGTTGCTTTACAACTTTCTAAATCTTTGTTGGGTAATTTTTAGGTGGCAATCACGAACCTTGCCATGGAGTTTAAGGGGTCCTAAGGGATCTTCAAGATGGAGAATTTTTTAATTTTTCTTTTATATGTCTTACACATAGGTGAATTTTCGGCAAGCTAACATTAATTTCAACTAGTGTCAAGGTTTGAGAAACAAATCAAAAAACAGGGGTTTAGTTTTGTGTACCTTTAATATTGCATTCTTGCTTGTTTGAGAGGCTTTGTACCGTCTCGTCTTGACTTTTGTTGTCACATCTAAAGCATTTGTCGTAACCATATTGAGGATGGAAGGTAATTTCCACATTGGGAGGCTCATATCCAAGGTAGTGATCATGGTCCTTGCCTATTTCAATGATTCGCAAGACTCGTTCCATTGTAGAAGTAATGTCTGCAAAGTAGATAGTACTCCATTAAGTGAAGTGAGCTAGTAGTAGTAAACAATAAAAGATCCTTTCTAAGGAGATAATGCTAATTTGTTATCTCCCTGCCTATCAAAATACACATTGCAGACATAAGAAAGTAAATATTCATGTCCAACATTAGCTCTTTTAATTGAGCTCTATGCTCTCTCCTCTAACTTCATTCCATGTGTTCTTGTATAGTTGGAGAGTTACCACGTTTAGAGATGTAAAATTTAAGAGAGAGCGGTTGTGGACTGCATTTAGGACATGAGCACGGAATTCATCTGAAGTTTGAGCACTCTGATCTGACTACTCAATCATCTGCCAATGATTTGCTGTTTTTTTTCCTACATCTGTATTGTGACCAATACAATTGGTGAGTGATTACATGCTCATCTTAAGTGAAAGATGCATCATTCGGAGATGTTGTCCTCTTACATCCAAACATACGCTATTGATATGTTCTAATGATCTTTTGACCATAAGATTTTTCTCCTCCATCACCCCCTACAGAAACTTATAAAAACCCCATTCTAACTCTTTGTTATGTCTCTTCAACTTATCCACTACCTGTAAGTCCCTTCAATTGCAATGTTCTACCTTCACCATATGCTCCCATGACTTTTGTGAACATCCTTGTTGTAATTGACCAGTCACTAACATAGCTTGTCTTGAGATTCACCTTAGCTTGAGCTCCATCGACTCCTGGCAACAACAATTCTTCATGATAGGGTTTCTTTTCTAGTAATCCAGTGATGCCTAAAAGGCAAAATTTAATATACATGCCAACCAAGGAATTTCCAAAGATAGGGTCACGATTATACACCAGATGTTCTATTTTTTGGATCTCTTCATGTGTAGCTTAGATGGCTACCCCATAGGCCCTCAAAAGGTGCCCTTTGGGGGGCCTTGTAAACCAAGGAGAGCATCCCATAGTTGTAAAGAGTTTTCCACATTCAACCTACTACAATCTGATACGACTACTTGTGTGGTCTTTTTTTCTAGGGGGTGCTTCTACCTCCCCCTACAATAATATACGTCCCTTTACAAAGGTATTTTGTACGATATAGGCAATTTGTCAAGGCTTTTTACAAGCCGCAAGCAATTATAGCACGATGAGGGAAGGAGGGCCTCTGACTGAGAAGTAATCTTCAAAGTGTGCATGGGGAACCCTATTATTCTCCCTATATATAGTTTCATAATAAGATCTCTTTGCCTTTTGCTCCATTTTTTTGGGATCTTTGCAAGAATCAAAGGTTCAACAACCTTCCCTTTGGCTTTTCTCTCAAGTTGACGGGGCTTGGGTTGTTCATTATATCATAAAATCTAATATCTAACCAACCCAAATGAATTTCTCATATTAAATTGATCATTTAATGTGGGAGAATAAACGAGAACAAGGGTTAGAATATAGACATGTGCTTATAGATCTGTCTCAACACGGGGCCAAGGTTAAAGGGGTCCAAATGAGAGATGGTTTGTTAAAGAGCAATGCTCCTAATGGAGCTTAAAGGCCTTAGGGTTAGTTCCATTAAAGACCCCCAAAAGTTAGTGTTGAAAAAGTCCTTTGATCTTAGGCAAGGTAGGGTTGGCCTTGATGTGAGAATCCGACCCAAGCATGAGGTGTTTGTCGTGCTTGATAACTAAGGTGCGTAAGGTGTTTGTGGGAACCTTGCCCAAGCTTGAGGTGCTTCTCATGCTTAAATGATTAAGGTTCTTGAAGTGTTCAATTCAAACATGACTCTCAAGAGGCATAAGCGATTTTCATGCTTAAATGACTAAGGTGCTTGAAGTGTGCAATTCAAACATAATTCTTAAGAAGCATAAAAGACACATGTCAAGATCCTCCTCCTTTGGCCCTCATAATGTGCTTGATGCATAGAAATAAATAATTAAGTTCTTTCTTTCAAAGAGGAAAAAGAGGACACATGTCCAAATGATATAATTAGATAATACAAAAGAGAGAGAGAGAGAGAGAGAGAGAGAGAGAGAGAGAGAGGTGGACCAAGCATGAGAGGGGGTATACTCCCACACACAACACAGACACACACTCATTATGTGAAGTGCAAAGTGCAAGATCTCCATCTCATTCTCCAAGCTTGTCAAGAAGCTGAGAGCCTACACCAACACTCTTGGTTATGGAATGAAAATCCAACCAAGACTCATGCTTCAATGCTTAAGCTTGCCATCTTCTTCCTCTTCATTACTATGCTATTATGCTATGCTAATCAAGAAGAGTGATGGTAAGTGAGGAACTATTTCTTTCTCCTATGAATGATTCTTCTTTCTCTTCCCTACCCTCATTCCCCGCTAGCTCTCTCCGCCTTCGAAGGTGTTTGAGGCCTTGGGACTGAGGCTTGGGATAGTTAATGTTTTTTGCAAATTTTATGTTATGCTCATGATGCATGAATCTTTTCATCTTCATTGCATCACCTAGGTCACAAGGAACACAAATATTGTATTGTACCAAGTGTCTCTTGATGGGAGAATCTATAATACAAACACCTTTTGGAGGAGGGACCGGCTCCAAGTAAATCCAGTCCTCAATTATTATCATGTCCTCTAATACTCTCTCTTGCAAAAGTATTGTTCATGCCAAGTTAATTAGGTACTATGTTTATGTTGCTACCATCAATTAAGTTCACCGTCTATGTTCTCAAAGTAGTCTCACAAAAATCTCACTCTAATTCTCTTAATTCCGCTATTCTCAAAGTTCATAGGCCATTTAATTACATTACAATAGTATCAGAGCATTTGGTTTCTCTTTTCTTGCTTAAGAAGAGAAGTATTTAAGTAGCCTATTAATGGCTGATTTTGTTAATTATATTAGGGTAAGTGGGACTTGGATCTATTATCGATTTTATTGAGCCCACTATGTGGGATATGGTGCACATCTTGGGAGCTTTGGTCTTAATAATGGGGTCTTTTTAAACTTTCCTACGGCTTTACCATTATTGAGCCATAAGAAGTTCAAAAGGAGCTAGCCCTCAGCAATTCTTCAATATTAGATCCACTCCACTACTCTCTATAATTAACCAATTTGAGCCGTAGGTGTAGATACTTACATGCTGATTTTCAAAGGCTAAGAGGAGTAGGAACTAAGGTTTTGAATTGCCAAAGAATACACTAAGTAAATACATAAGTATAATTAGTATGGCTGATAATAACCAAGAGATTAGAATGAACATTAATCACTTTGATTTTTCACATGAAGGTGCTAATGATGATGCACCCATGTTTGTCAATTATCTTGTTACTAGGTTGTAGCAAGCTATGGGCAACCCTGTTTTGCAAGCCGAAGTTACTCAACAACTTCGTGCTTATGGGATAGAGATTAGGAGGCCTTTTGATGCGACCCCCAAAACAAGACTTTCTCCCATACGAGAGGAGGAATCCAAATAACAAGAAAGTAATAAATACCTAAGACGTGGCTCCAGGAAGACGACGGTTTAGATGATGTCCAGCTCCTCTCAGGAGGAAACGGTCAACACACAGTCCTTCTCCTTGTCACTCTGAAAGGAAAGAGAGGAAACAAAGGGAAAAAAGGGCAAGAAAGAGGTCACCCTCTTCTCCTTCTTTCTCACCTTCCTCCTCTTTTGATGAAAGCTATGGCTATTCGCCTAGAGAATACAAGAGGGGAGGACATCACAAAACGTACCCTGCATGGCAAAGGTCCCAAAAGCTCAAGAAATTCAAAGAGGGAGGAAAGGATATCTCTTTTCTCACCTATGATGCCATCTTTGGTGCCACCGACAAAGTATTGGCCTTTATTCAACAATTTGATGCGTCCTTTTAGACTAGGGATTCACGGAGTCCTCCAAGCTATGCCATGTAGCTATGCACTTCTAGAAATTGGTTCATTAATGGTGGGGTAGCCTTGGTGGTGGTGGCAAATCCCCAAAGACATGGAAAACTCTACAAGTTTCCATCATGAAGCAATGCAAAGGACAAAGTCCTTACCGACGAATGGCGCAATTTGAAGCTTCTCTCCCATGAGTCTATTCACAAATATGTGGAAAATTTTTGGGATATACATCTCAAGGCTACTGTCTTGCTGAGAAAAAGAAAAAAAATTGTGCGGGATTTACTTGAAGAAATGGCCGATTATGTCAACTCCCAACAGCCTGGTTCTATCACCAAATTGATCCACCACACCATGGTTTCTTCCCACATCAATTTCCAACAACGGGCTAGATGGAATGTCAAGGCCATGGAAAACAAAGACAAAAGTGATGCAAAGGGGAAAACCAATGCCCAAAATTCTTCCCAAGGCAATTCCAATAACAACAACAACAACAATCGGTCCAAGGAGAAAGGAGTTTACAAAGGTAAAAACAAACTCTCTCCCAAAGAGCTTGAAGCTTTTTGCAAGTACCATAAGTGTTTCAAGTGTGGGAGGAAGGACTAACAAGCAGCATCTCTAAGTGATTTTTCAAGCATTGAGGGAGAACAAGCTTTTTCTCAACCAAAAGAAAAGCAAATTTTTCCTTCAAGAGATTCAATAATTAGGTCATATTATCTCTCAAGACGGTATTCATATGGATCCATCAAAGTTAGAGGTAATAAAAGAATGGCCTACTCCAAGGAATTTACATGAGCTAAGAAGCTTTATTGGTATATGTGCATATTGTAGATGCTTCATAGCTAAATTTTCTAAAATAGCAGGACCATTACGTGACTTAACAAAGAAGAACGTTAAGTATTCATGGATTGATTAGGAGAAAAATGCTTTTGATAAGCTCAAAGAGAAGCTTACCTCTCAACCAGTCCTCATGCTTCCGGATCTCTCAAAGCCATTTGAGGTCCAATGTGATTATTGTGGTGATTGTCTTGGAGTAGTCTTGCTTCAAGAAGGGCACTCCATAGCATATGAGAGCCAAAGGCTCAATACGGATGAACGGGTCTTGGGAATTTATGAGAAAGAGCTTTTAGTTGTTCTACATGTCCTAGACACATGGAAGCACTATTTATTGGGGACTCCATTCATTTTACAAATAGACCACCAAAGTCTCAAGCACTTCATGACGCAAACCAAGCTTTTCGACAAACAAATGAGGTGGGCAAATTTTCTTTTATAATTTTATTTTCATATTGCTCACGTTGTTGGTAAGCACAATCAAGTGGCTGATGCACTTTCACAAGACAACCAAAAGTAAATACGATGTCTATAGCAACTCACAATGATCTATATTCTATGATAGGTGAGTATTCTACTGTAATGGAATTTGCCTATTCAATTTGAGAGTAGCGGAATTTAATGAGAATACTTTCAAGAAATGATTTTGTGAGCATAGCGGGTAGACATAATTGAAGATAGCAACATAATCATAGCAATTAGTTAACTTGGCATAGACAATACTTTTGCAAGAGAGAGAATTTAGAGAACATGACAACAGTTGAGGACCGGATTTATGTGGAGTCGGTCCCCCCTCCAATAGGCATTTGTATTATGATTTCTCCCATAAAGAGAGACTTGTTACAATACATTCTTTGTGTTCCTTGTGACCTTGGTGAAGCAATGAAGATGGAAAGCTTCATGCATCACCATCATAGCATAGCCTAAACTTGAAGATAGCTTTAACTATACCAAGCCTCAGTCCCAAGACCTCAAACACCTTCGAAGGTGGAGAGAGCTAGCAGCGAATGAGGATAGGGAAGAGGAAGAAGAAACATTTCATACGAGAAAGAGCTAGTTCCTCACTTATCATAACTCTTGAGCTAGCATACATAATCGCATAGTAATGAAGAAGAAGGATATGACAAGCTCAAGCATTGAAGCATGGCTCTTGGTTGGATTTGCACTCCATAGCCAAGAGTGTTCGTGTAGGCTCTCAACCTCTACTTGCTTGGAGAGGGAGCTCTTGCACTTTGCATAGCACACAATGAGAGTGTTTGTGAGTGTGTGTGTGGGTGAGTATACCCCCTAAGCACCCCCCTAGCTTGCTTGGGTCGACCCCCCCTTGTAGCTCATGCTTGAAGCTCATTGGACCCCTCTAGGCTTAGCCAATCACAAGCAAGAGCCATTACAAGCAACAGGGGTAGCCTTGGGACAAGTGTCCCCCTTTCCCCTTTGAGAGAGAGAACTTGATAAATGCAAAATCAATTAATTAAATATCCTAAATTATCATTGGACCCCTTGGGTGGCCAACCAATAGGCTTCAGGAACACCATGAGGGCAACATGAGGAGGAACTTGACAAGTGTCCTTGTTGCCTCTTCAAGCTGGGGCTTCCCTTGTGTGTGTGTGTGTGTGTGTGTGTGTGTGTGTGTGTGTGTGTGTGTGTGTGTGTGTGTGTGTGTGTGTGTGTGTGTGTGTGTGTGTGTGTGTGTGTGTGTGTTCTCTCTCATTCCCCCCCCTTGTAGGCTTGCCCCCTCCTTGTAGGGATCTTTTTGACTTTAGGAGCTCAAGCACCTTAGTCATCAAGCATGACAAAGCACTTGGACTAGGGGGTATTCCCACAAGCATCTCAGGCAAGCATGTCAAGGCACCTCAAGCACCTTAATCAAGCGGCAAGTCAAGCACCTCAAGCATGGAGTAAGTCAAGCACCTCAAGCACCTTAATCAAGCACCTCAAGCAGGACAAACACCTCAAGCATGACAAGCACCTCAAGCAAGTCAAGCACCTCGAGCTTGGGCCGGGTTCCCACCTCAAGCTCAGCCCTAGCTTACCTAAGGTCAAAGGACTTTTTCACACATTATTGGAGGTCTTCAATTAAGCTAACCCTAAGGTCTTATGCTCCATTGGTTAGCCTTGCTCTTGATAGACCATCTCCCATTTGGGCCCCTTTACTATTGGCCCCGTGTTGAGATAGATCTATAAGCACATATCTATATCTTAACACAAGTTCCCATTTATTCTCCCACATTAAGTGATCAATTTAATATGAGAAAATCATTTGGGTTGGTTAGATATTAGATTTTATGACATTACCTCTCTCTTGAAATCATAGTCGTCCTCGACTATGAGGTAGAAGAGATAAAGGCTTAGTCATTAGTCAATCGTACTTAGCGGGTAGAGGATCCCTTTTTTACCCTACGACATCTTTCCAAGATGGATGACTGATCCATTTGGTGCTTGGGAGACATAGCTGCCGCAAGCATGTCTGCTCTTTAGTCCATTTCATTCTCCCAAAGTAGAGTGACAAATTCTACTTGGTGTTTGAGAGACGTCATCATCACAAACATGATTCTAAGCATGCATACTAGTTAAATTTGTGCACAATTAAAAAGAGGACTAGTCATATAAGACAAAAACATGAGTCATTTAAAAGAAATTTGTACATTTGCTTACTCTAATGTAGCATTGTAAGCATTGACAAGGTTCATACTATCCTTAAGTTGTACTCCTTGCATCCATTTAGCATCTTCAAAAGGACAATTTTTGAACTTAATAAGATACCATCGGATTATCTTACCATGTCGTAGTACCTTGTCTTCATGCCGAAGGACAGCTTCGGGTTGTAGCACCTCTTCTTGGTCTTCGACTTCGGGAGGGTCTTCAATAATTGGTTCAATTGGTGGCTCTCCTTTGTAGGGCTTAAGTAGGCTAAGATGAAAGGCATTGTGTATAAGCCAATGGTTGGGCAACTTGAGTTGATAAGCCGTCTCATTGATAGGCTTCAAGATTTGGAAAGGACCATAGTATCTTTTTGCTAGTTTAGCATAATACTTTTGATGGCCCGTAGGATTTTTGCCCGTCGTTTGCCTTAATCGAGCCTTAGGAAACTTGAGTAAGACCCAATCATTTTCTTTGAACATTAAGCCTCTTCTGTGCTTATCAGCAGCAGCTTTTTGCCTTTGTTGAGAGATGGCTATAGCCTCCCTAATCTTTTGAAAAGATTCTTGTAGGTCACGGTGTGAGCGGGATGAAAACACACACAGAGCCTCTATAACGACCCGACACACACTCTTGGGAAGATACACACACACACTATGGGGCACCACTCGGCTTACACAACACACCTGGCCGAGACAGGGAACACACCTCTGGAGTGAGAGGAGAGAGACTATCCACTTGCCCACTCCACACAGACACACACACACACACACCCAAAAAACTCAGCTCAAAAGAGGAGAATTTCTGATGTTTAGATACAATTGAGCTTGGGCCAACACCAATGGGGCAAATAGCTCACACAATATGGGTAAAATAAGCCAGATACAATCACAAACTAGAGCAGAAACTTCGCTCATAGGAGAAACTTACACAGAAAAATAGCAGGAAAAGAGTGAGGAATTTGGCAAAATGGACAACGCCATCGCGTCTAGAAAGTCCCAAAACCCCAGTCTACAATGTCAAAGTGCTCAAATCCGACCTCGGATGAGCAGTTTACGGCCAAAACAGACTCCAAAATGAGCAAAAAGACAGCTGCGGCTGTTCCTCCTCTCTTCTCGGCGTTTTTTCTGGTCTTCTCTTTGTTTTTTTAGTTCCCACACTTAGCTTTTTTAGTTGGGCACCCTTGGCCTTTTAGATGACCTCAAACGGACCCCGAACAGGCCAAAAACTGACCTCACAGTGCATAGTTGTCACCTTTTTGCATCATTTGCACACCTCGCACTCAGCTTTTTTCCAATAATGCATCTCGCCACCACGTGAAGTGGCCCCAAAAAGTGGTCCTAATGATGACCTTTCTGCATAACTCTCACAAGAAAACACCCACGTTGTGTCCGTCCTCATCCGTGTGCAAATATTGACCTCGTTCGCCCTCCTGACGCCACTAGATGCCATCTGACGCACCTGCTGACCTCACGTCGTCGGCCCGTGGATAGCTTCCTCAAGAATTTTTACGCGCTATAAACTCCTCATTATTGTAGAAAAAACATATTGGTACTGGTGATAGTGAAAATCGATGCACTATGTACACACTGTCCTACCTGTACACATGTGGGCCCCACATAACCACCTGGCTAAGGAAAATGTGCAATCCTTTATTTGATGCACCATGCATGTATATGTACATATGCGCAATCCCTTGCTCCAAAAAACTCCTGACATAATTTGCCTATCCCCTAGCCTGCTAGATCATTCATGATTAGCAGCAGCAAAGAGAGATATGAGACTCGCCGCATCACAGGTCTCCTCATCCCTCACCAACACTGCTTGATCCACAGACAGCTCATCTTGCTCCACCATCATCAATCTAGCATGATACAATTTAAGACGCAACCCATTTACCCTTGACTTATGTAGAACACCATCCAGGTTAGCCAGCTGATATGTGCCATTTGGAAAACACTCCACTACCTTGAAAGGGCCTTCCCACTTAATTTGAAACTTCTTTTGGAAGGTGTTGTCCAGCTTACTATTGTAGTGCAAAACCAAGTCATGTTTCTTGATACCCTTACTTTTAACCTTTTCATTTATCTTTGCCAAAGCCTTATCCTGCATCTGCCCATAATGCTCCAATGCGCTCATCCTATCCAACTGGACCTCTTGTAACTGCAAGAGCCTCTCTTTGAATGCATCACTAGGCGACCCAAGCAACTTCTCTAACATCTTGACCGCAAGCAACTCTACCTCCACAAGCAATAGTGCTTCCTTTCCATACACCAAATGAAATGGAGTAAACCCTGTACCTGTCTTCACTAAAGTACGGTAAGCCCATAATGCACTAGGCAATTCCAAATCCCAATTCTTTCCTTGGTGCTCTGTCACTTTAGAAAGAATTTGTACCAACTCACCATTGAATCTTTCATTTAAGCCATTACATTGCGGGTAATAAGGAGTGGTATGCTTGTGCCTAATCTTCATCTTTGTGCATAAGAAGTCTAGCAGTTTAGCTCTAAATCCTGGCCCCTTATCTGAAAGTAGCTCTAATGGCACCCCAAACTTGCAACATATTTCATCATACACAAATTTTTCCACATCCTTTGCAGTGATCTATTTTACTGCTATAGCCTCTGCCCATCTAGAGAGATAGTCCACTGCGGTCAAGATATAGCTTTTGCCCCTGCTTGTGATAGGTAACGGGCCTATTGCATCAATCCCCCACTTTTCAAACACATCAAACGCCATAATGGTTTTTCGTAGCTCTGGCTTCAACACTCTCTTCCCAAATGCTTGACATCTATTGCAAGACCTACACCAATGGTGAACATCCTTGTACAAACTAGGCCATACATACCCCTCTTGCAAAATCTTATGCAAGGTGATCTTTAGAGAAAAATGGCCACCACATGCGCCTTCATGATTCTCTTCCAACACTCTGTAAAGATCCTCCCGCCAAGGTACACGTCTCAACACGAGATCAGCCCCTTTCATGTATAAGACATCACCAATCAATTTGTACCTGTATGCTCTGCGCACAAAGCCATACTTCTTAGACTTCTGAATCTCCTTTGGAATGATTCTTGTTAGCAAAAACTCCTCTTCTTGAGCCA
Organism: Adiantum capillus-veneris; assembly: GCF_014529385.1. NCBI lineage: Eukaryota > Viridiplantae > Streptophyta > Polypodiopsida > Polypodiales > Pteridaceae > Adiantum > Adiantum capillus-veneris. The sequence continues at coordinate 75,334,703 of NC_140949.1, forward strand.
AACTTTCCCGGCCATGATATAGAGGTAAATTGGTCCTCAACACGAATAGCTCCCCAATCATGCCTTGAGCTGCTTCATGTGCCTCTCCATTTAAAGCACGTTCAATGTGTCTGATGCTCCATGCTTCAAACTTTTTTAACAGGCCTTTAATTCTGAAGCACATTTCCTTCAATGAGGTGTTCTTGCTCTTCCACACACCCAACACTTGCTTCACCACTAACAAGGCATCACCTTTTATACTCAACCTTCGAACCCCATGCTTCAAACAAATGTGTAATCCAGATTCCAGAGTAGCATATTCAACCTCATTGTTACTATGAGCATCCAATTTGAACCCTCTCTTGCATACTAGCTTCCCCTCTGGATCATAAAGTGCTATACCCCCTGAAGCTGCATCGTGGCTCTTTCTGTATGAACCATCAAAGAACAACACATGTGCATTGCTGATCTGTGGCACTTCTTCAACTACCTTTCTCACCACCTCTTCCTTAACAATAAGGGGATTCTCCTTGTAGGTCAACAAATCAGCTAGGGTAGCCCTTGTACTATCTTCCACTAGAAAAGAGAACTCAAACTCTTGCAGCTCAATTACCCATTTCTTCACCACATTTGACATGTTAGTACCATTAATTAACTGTGGAAAAAAAGCATAACTCGTCAAGAAAACAAAAGGCCGTGGTAGCAAGTAATGACAAAATCGTCGACAAGCAAATATTACACTGGCCATCACTAGCTCTACTTCCGATAACTTTTTCTCCGCTACCAACTTCACTCGGCTTGCACAATACACTGGCCTCATATAATGGCTACCCTTCCCCTTTTGCAATAACATGGCTCCAATGGCATCATCCCCTACTGATGGATTTACATAAAAAACTTTCTCCCAATCAGGAGCCTGCATGGCTGACAACCCCCCTAACACCTCTTTCACCTCTTGAAACACTTCTTCACACTTGTCATTCCATTGCAATGGATCATGCTTTGCCACTTGTTGTAATGGATAAAGAAGCTGCGAAGACAATGGAATAAACCGTGCCATGTACTTCACTTTGTGTATAAAGGTTGCCAATTGCTTCGTACTCATAGGTGATGGAAGAAAAATAATAGACTTCACCTTATCTAGATCAGCCTCAATGCCATTTTCTGACACCACATGGCCCAATAACTTCACCCTTGGCTGTGCTAGATGACATTTCTTTGGATTTAGTTGTCCTCCACATTCATCATATCGATCCAATACCATCTGCAGCTTCTCATGGTGTTCAGCCCTACTGCTATAGACACAGAAGTCATCCATAAAAGCTTTAACACAACTACCAATGAATGGTTCCAACACCCAATTTGCTCTCTCTTGATAGAAGGAAGGTCCATTTGACAACCCAAATGGCAATACTGTGTAGCAATAGCAGCCCCATGGCGTAATAAAAGTGGTCTTTGTGCGGTCTTTAAGAGAAATCTTCAAGTGAAAATAGCCTGAAAAACCATCACACACACTGTACCTCTCATAACCTGCCACTGAATCCAAGATCTGATCGATGAATGGAAGAGGATATGAGTTTCTCTTAGTGGCTGCGTTTAAGGGTTTAAAATCCACACAAATTCTCCACTTCCCATCCTTCTTTGGACTGACTACAACTGGACTCACCCATTGTGTGGTCTCCACTGGAACTATGAACCCTGCCTTCAATAACTTGTCCACCTCTACCCGCAAGGCTTCCATTTGCTCTTGACCCATCCTTCTTAGCCTTTGCCGCACTGGCTTAGCATCTTCTTTCAGCTCTATATGCATCTCATTGCCCTTGAACCCTCTGATCTCTTCATATGAAGTAATGAACAAATCAGGAAAACTAGCCAGCATATGCAAATATATATCCTTCTCCATAGCTGAGAGGTCTCCACTAATCATTTGTGTCATTAATTCCTGCTTCTTTGACAACTCAACCTTGGTTTGCATCAGCCCTTCAATCACTTCATAAGGCCCTTCACTTTCATCCTCGACTTCATTTGCAAATGCGATTAAACCAGACTCCTGGATTTCTTTATCCATCAAAAGAAATGCAACATCAGCATCCTCATCACTGCTGGTAGTGCTATCATTGTCCTCATCTGTCACCGTGGAAGAGTCTTCATCACTAGACTCATCCTCATCTTCATAAAGCTCCTCTAATCGTTTCCTTGTGTCCATATTATAAAGCTTCTTGGTACATGTCTTTCCATAGAGGCTAATCGTACCATGTCGCCAATCTTGAACAGCTCCCACTGCACGTAACCATGGTCTGCCCAGTATAATAGGATATGCTCCCAACCCTGCTGGCATCACATGAAAATCAACCACTGCCTTTGCATCATATGCCTCCACTTCTAAGCTCTTTACAACACCCAAACATTTTACTTTTTGATGGTTTGCCAATCTGATCCGAAAACCTGACACCCCAGCCACTGTGAGACCCATCTTCTCAATGCATGAGTGTGTTATGACGCATATTTGGGCTCCGCCATCCACATAACCTTGTCCCAAATTTTTCCTTTTATGCCACACATCTACTATTGGACAAATGTCTGGTAGCTCGTCCATTGCCAACACCTTCACTGAACCTCTCTCTGGCTCTTTCTCCATTGGGTTAACCATCCTCTTCCACTGTCGCTTTAGCTTAGGCACCATCTCTATAAGCTACCCAAAAGTAACATCTGCCTTCCTGCTCGTCAGATCCTCCTTCAAGTCATAGCTTAATTGCCCATCCCCTAGTGGAAAATCTGAAACATGAAAACTTTCGACGAGCTCTCCTTTTCCTCTTGGCCTTGACATCCTCACCTTCATGACTCTTTCCTTTCTTCTTACTAGGACCTGAGGCACTTCTTCCTTCCTTATCCTCTGTGGTCCTCTTCCCAATAGGCATCACTAATGTATCCTCTAGCTTTGATGCCTTCTCCAAGGTGACTACACTTAGCACTTTTGTCTTTCCCTTTTCCTCCTGGGTCAGTCCACTGGTTCCTTCGTCTCCCTTAATTCGATGCCATAATCATTTGACCTAGTTAGCACCTATCTTGGCAATGGATACATGTCTCCCCCCATCCTTGGTGGCTTATCACATTGCGGGCTGATGTGACCCAACTCTCCACAATTATAACATGTGGGCGTCTGCCTCCAAAACCTACCATTGCTTCGTCCAACACCATTCCTAGGCCTTTCTTCACCTCCTGGCTGATTTGCAAACCTCCCTCGACCTCGATTAGTTCCCACTTGACCTAGCATGTTTAGGCTGAGATTCTTCATCAAATCTACCATTTGCCTCATGTCTTGCCTTAGCCCATCATCTTGCACTGCTGTAGTGACCACTGCTGGCATAACCTGAGTAGTAATAGGAACCACTGGTTCATGATGAACCCCTGACATGCGACCTTGTAAAGACTCTATAGGCTGAAATTCAGACCTCATTGGCAAAGACTCCACCTCTAAGTGGCTCATTTTCCTCAGCTTCCACTCTTTGTTCCTTGCTACCTCTAGTGCATCTTCATATGTCCTAGGCTTCTTTAGCTCCACTCTCCAACGTATATTCTCCCAAAGACCAGCTAAGAACCTGTCCTTCTTCATCATGTCAGGCGGGGGTACCTGTGGTGCTAAAGCCTTGCACATTCGCTCCCATGCCAATGAAAACTTACGTATGTACGCATCTACTGGCTCACCTTCCTTCTGCACCAAACCTTGTACTTCTTGCCACACTTTGTTAGGATCTTCTATCTTCACAAACTCCACTTCCAATCCATGCCTTAGATTGTCCCAACTCAATCTTATAGGTGGATCTGTTGCACGCAACTCCTCTTCAAATGCTTTGGACCAAACTCATGCATCACTCTTCAAACAAATTTGGAGAAGGCGTAACATTTGCGTAGGGTCATGAATCTGGTTGCTAATACAGGCAACCTCCATCTTTTCCAAAAATTCTTCCACATCTTCATCACTTCTTCCATGAAACTCCGGATAAGAGAAAGCCATGGCTACCCAAGTTACAATGCTTTGAGAACCCCTTTGAACACACGTGCAAGAACCCAAAACTTTTGACTACCCAATCCCCAGAAACTTCAATGGAGATCAACTTTAGATAAGGACAAACACATGCACATCAAATGAGTTTTCATAGTTGATCATCGGAATGACAACAGGCAAAGGACATTCCAGGATCTCTCTCAATCTTCTTGGCCCAAACATAAAGACTATGTGCTGCTGGAAAAAGATCTTCCTGGACACATGAACATTAATCTGAATCCTTTGAGTTAAATGAAAAGGAGTGAAATGAGGGCTATTTTGATCATCCATTAAAGCCAACCATGAAGCTCCCAAGAAGGCACACCTGACTTATCCTCTGATTTTTGCCCAAATTTCAGCAGCATAACAGCATAAATGGCTCAAAATACCAAAAAACCAGCCATCATAACTTGGGAAAATTTCGACAGAGTTTCCCCAGAAGTAGAGCAGTAGGAACCCAAAATATAGATTGTCTATGTATGCATAAACTGTCAACAATAGAACCCGAGCATCAAGTAGGACTCACTAGTACATAGCCTATGGCGAGGTCACAAAAAGGGTGCTCCAGCTACCTGTATCACCGAAAGGATCTCCACATTTGAGAATCCCTCAGCTCAATAAAAACCTCACGCTATCGACCCTCACACGAAGGCTAATGCAAATCGCATATAGTCAAGTCTCAGAAATGACTATCTTCCAGACCAAGTCTCAGAAATGTCTGGGACTGCCAAATACAACCAAGTATGGCTCCACAAATGCGTACAATGGCAGTTTCCACAAGTAACGTACAATCCAGCAGACAATGCGCTCAAACAGGCGCCAAGTGATGCATACCCACAACAACTGCAAGTGACATCACTGCTAGTATATCACTGTACTCCAGCTACCTGTACCTATGTGAATCACCTGTACGTGTACCTGTACCTATCCCTGTAACCTGTAACCTATAATCTGCAACCTGTAATCCCAAATCTCGAAGCTTGAAGCTCGAAGCAGAAGGTACTCGAAGAAGATCCTCCGTGGGGGCGCCAAAAGAATGTGAGCGGGATGAAAACACACACAGAGCCTCTATAACGACCCGACACACACTCTTGGGAAGATACACACACACACTATGGGGCACCACTCGGCTTACACAACACACCTGGCCGAGACAGGGAACACACCTCTGGAGTGAGAGGAGAGAGACTATCCACTTGCCCACTCCACACAGACACACACACACACACACCCAAAAAACTCAGCTCAAAAGAGGAGAATTTCTGATGTTTAGATACAATTGAGCTTGGGCCAACACCAATGGGGCAAATAGCTCACACAATATGGGTAAAATAAGCCAGATACAATCACAAACTAGAGCAGAAACTTCACTCATAGGAGAAACTTACACAGAAAAACAGCAGGAAAAGAGTGAGGAATTTGGCAAAATGGACAACGCCATCGCGTCTGGAAAGGCCCAAAACCCCAGTCTACAATGTCAAAGTGCTCAAATCCGACCTCGGATGAGCAGTTTACGGCCAAAACAGACTCCAAAATGAGCAAAAACACAGCTGCGGCTGTTCCTCCTCTCTTCTCGGCGTTTTTTCTGGTCTTCTCTTTGTTTTTTTAGTTCCCACACTTAGCTTTTTTAGTTGGGCACCCTTGGCCTTTTAGATGACCTCAAACGGACCCCGAACAGGCCAAAAACTGACCTCACAGTGCATAGTTGTCACCTTTTTGCATCATTTGCACACCTGGCACTCAGCTTTTTTCCAATAATGCATCTCGCCACCACGTGAAGTGGCCCCAAAAAGTGGTCCTAATGATGACCTTTCTGCATAACTCTCACAAGAAAACACCCACGTTGTGTCCGTCCTCATCCGCGTGCAAATATTGACCTCGTTCGCCCTCCTGACGCCACTAGATGCCATCTGACGCACCTGCTGACCTCACGTCGTCGGCCCGTGGATAGCTTCCTCAAGAATTTTTACGCGCTATAAACTCCTCATTATTGTAGAAAAAACATACTGGTACTGGTGATAGTGAAAATCGATGCACTATGTACACACTGTCCTACCTGTACACATGTGGGCCCCACATAACCACCTGGCTAAGGAAAATGGGCAATCCTTTATTTGATGCACCATGCATGTATATGTACATATGCGCAATCCCTTGCTCCAAAAAACTCCTGACAACGGCTATACTCATCGGCGGCGAAGATCTTCCCATGTACTTTCAGTAGCAAGGGACTTTTAGGTCTTCCCTTTATGATCTCGAAAGGTGCTTTCCCCGTAGAAGTATGTACAGTATTATTGTAGGCATACTCTACTAGCGGTAAATACTTTTCCCATTGTGAGCGTTGATCTACTTCGGTAACATAAGTTTTGAGTAGATCGAGTATCGTAAGATTGGCTATCTCACTTTGGCCATCCATTTGTGGGTGATAGGCCGAAGAGAAATTCAATCTTGTTCCTAGATTTTAAAAGAGACCTTTCCAGAAATTACTGGTCATTCTAGGATCTCTATCTGACACGATAGATGTGGGTAATCCATGGTGCTTGAAAATCTGAGATATGAAGAGAGTTTCCATTTGATGTGCCTTAATAGTCTTTTTGACAGGTTTTAAAATGTGCTTGCTTGCTAAACCTGTTGACTATTGTCCATATTCCTGTATTCCCATGGATAGACTTGGGCAATCCAAAGATGAAATCCATGGATATACTCTCCCATGGTGAATTTGGAATAGGCAATGGCTGGAGTAATCCAGGTTGCTTCCCTCTATCATACTTGGTCTTTTGGCATACTACACATTTTGAAACATACTCTTGTATGTCCACTTTCATGGTAGGCCAATAGAAATACGTCTCTACTCCTCGGAGAGTAGGTTGAATACCTCTATGCCCTGCATATGGAGGAGCATGGGATTCATACATAACCTTCTCACGAAGGGAATGGGTAACACATAGCCTATTGCCGTGGAGAAGATAACCATCCTGCAAGGTGAATGGTTCCTCTTTCTTCCCCAAAGCAAGGGCTGACATTATGTCTCTAAAGTCAGGGTCAGTAGCATACTCATCTATCATAGAGGATAGATCATTGTGAGTAGCTATAGACACCGCATTAACTTTTGGTCGTCGTGAAAGTGCATCAGCAACTTGATTGTGCTTACCAGCTATATGAGCAATATGGAAATTAAATTGCGAAAGAAAATTTGCCCACCTCATTTGTTTGTCGGAAAGCTTGGTTTGCTTCATGAAATACTTGAGACTTTGGTGGTCGGTTCGTAGGATAAATGGAGTCCCCAATAGGTAGTGCTTCCATGTGTCTAGGGCATGTAGAACAACTAAAAGCTCTTTCTCATAAATGCCCAAGACTCATTCATCACTATTGAGCCTTCGGCTCTCATATGCTATGGCATGCCCTTCTTGAAGCAAAACCGCTCCAAGGCAATCACCACAAGCATCACATTGGACCTCAAATGGCTTTGAGAGATCCGGAAGCACGAGGACTGGTTGGGAAGTAAGCTTCTCTTTGAGTTTTTCAAAAGCATTTTGCTCCTTAGCAGTCCATACAAACTTAACGTTCTTCTTTGTTAAGTCGTGTAGTGGTCCTGCTACTTGAGAGAATTTTGCTATGAAGCGTCTATAGTATGCACACATACTAATAAAGCTTCTTAGCTCATGTAGATTCCTTGGTTTAGGCCATGATTTTATTACCTCTAACTTTGATGGATCCATACGAATACCATCGTGAGAGATAATATGACCTAGATATTGAATCTCTTGAAGGAAGAATTCACTTTTCTTTTGGTTGAGAAAAAGTTTGTTCTCCCTCAAGGCTTGAAAAATCACTTGGAGATGTTGCTTATGTTCCTCCAAAGACTTGGAGTAGATGATGATATCATCAAAGAACACTCCAGTGAATTTACGATATGGTCTAAAAAATTTCTCCATGAGACGATTGAAAGTAGCTGGTGCATTAGTCAAGCCAAAAGGCATGACTAGATATTCATAAAGACCAAATGTTGTGCGAAACGCGGTCTTTAGGATATCTTCATCCACTATCCTTATTTGATGATAGCCACTCTTAAGGTCAATCCTACTGAAGTAGGTAGAGCCTTGTAGCTTATCAAACAGATCTTCTACCCGAGGCACGGGAAATCTGTTTTTGATAGTGATATGGTTTAGTGCTCGATAGTCCACACACATATGGTATGTACCATCTTTCTTTTTCACTAAAAGGACTGGAGAACAAAAGGGAGAGGAACTAGGCCTCACCATCCCTTTTTCTATCAATTCCTGTACTTGCCTCATAATCTCCTCTTGTTGAGCTTGTGAGACTCGATAAGGAGGTTTGTTAGGCGATGAGCTTCCTGGAAGGAGCTCAATACGATGGTCATCATCCCCTCATTTTGGAGGTAGGTCCATAGGGATATCATCGATGAACACATCTTGGAATCCTTTTAGAAAAGTAGACAAGTCTAACTCTTCTTGATTCCTATCATTTTCATTTGATGAAACATTATTAGCTTTTAGAGACTCTTTGACATAAATCATGTATGCAGAAACTGAGCTCTTCATTGATTTATCAAAAGAAAGAGGATTTACAAGTGGAATAGTGCGACCACGCTCACTAGCATCTATATACATGTTCTTTCCCCTGTAGGTGAAGTAAATTCTCCTTTCAGGGAACTTCATGTTGGCAGCCATGCGATCAAACCATGATGCCCCTAGGATAACATCCTGATGTTGGAGAGGAGAGATGAAGAAGTCTTCTTTGTCGACATAGCTTTGGACATGAAGCCTCAACTTCCCAATCAAGGGAGTAACAGAGGCTTGCTGTCCCTTGAAAGCTGCATCGGCTGTTACTATATCTCCCATCTCAAAAGCTTGAATGCCCAACTTGGTGGCCAACTCTATTGATATGAAGTTGAGAGTAGAGCTTGGGTCAAACAAGATGAAGGCATCATGCTCTCTTACCTTTCCCCACGCATAGGAAAGTGATGATCCTTTGCAATGACCATCCTCTTTTGGAGCTTCGATGGTGGAAGCCCTAGGAGTCTCATTGCGAGTATTCTTCTTGGGGCAAGAACGATAGCCATATCCTTGCTCTCCACACTTGAAACACTTATGGTCCTTGCGAAAAGCTTCAAGCTTTTCAGGAGAGAGTTTGTTTTTAGCTTTGTAAACTCCCTTCTCCTTGGACCGATTGTTGTTGTTGTTGTTGTTGTTGTTGTTGGAAGTGCCTTGGGAATTATTTTGAGCATTGGATTTCCCCTTTGCATCATTTTTATCTTTGTTTTCCATGGGCTTGACATTACGTCTAGCCCCTTGATGGAAATTGATGCGTGAAGCAACCATGGTGTGGTGGATTACTTCGGTAATAGTACCGGGCCGTTGAGAGTTGATGTATTCGGCCATCTCTTCAGGTAATCCCGCACAGAATTGTTGTCTTTGTTCGGCAAAGTCTATCTTTTGAAAGATAGTAGCTTTGAGATGTAAATCCCAAAACTTGTCTACATACTTGTTGATAGACTCATGAGAGAGAAGCTTCAAGCCGCGCCATTCGGTAAGAACTTTATCTTTAGTATCACTTGGAAGAAATTGCTTCATGATGGAAACTCGTAGAGTTTTCCATGTCTTTGGGGCTTCTCCATTGCCACGAAGGCTAGCCCACCATTGACGAGCTGATTTTTGGAAGTGCATAGCTACATGGCGTAGCTTGGAGGACTCTGTGAAGCCCTCGTCCCCAAAGGCCGCATCAAATTGCTGGATGAAGGCCAACACTTTGTCGGTAGCACCAAAGGTGCCATCGTAGGTGAGAAAAAACATACTCTTTCCTCCCTCCTTGAACTTCTTTAGCTTTTGTGACCTTCGCCATGCAGGAAATGATTTGCGATGTCCTCCCCTCTTGTATTCTCTAGGAGAATAGCCATAACTTTCATCGGAAGAGGAGGAAGGTGAAGAAGAAGGAGAAGAGGGTGACCTCTTCCTAGCCCTTTTCTTCGTTTGTTTTCTCTCTTGCCTTTCAGAGTGATGAGGAGAAGGACTATAGGTTGCTCTTTTCCTCTTGGGAGGAGTAGGCGATCGTCTAGACCGCCGTCTTCGTGGAGACACATCTTCAGAAGAACTTAGACTGTCATTGCTTTCTTTCTCTTTGGATTCCTCCTCTCGAATGGGAGAGAGTCTTCTTTTGGGGGTATCTTCAAGAGGCCTCCTAAGCTCTCTTTCTTCTGGGAGAGGAAGGGAAATTCCATAAGCACGAAGTTGTTGAGTAACTTCGGCTTGCAAAACAGGGTTGCCCATAGCTTGTTGCAACCTAGTGACGAGATAATTCACAAACATGGGAGCATCATCATTAGCACCTTCATGTGCAAAATCAAAGCTATCAATGTTCATTCTACTCTCTTGATTATTGTCATCCATGTTAACAAAATTTATGTTTATACTTAGTGTATGCTTTGGAAATACAAAACCTTAGTTGCCACTCCTCTTAGCCTTTGAAAATCGGCTCTTAAGTATCTACACCCACGGCTCAAAGTGGTTAATTTTAGAGAGTAGAGGAGTAGGTCTAACATAGCAGAGTTGCCAAGGGCTAGCTCCTTTCGGACTTCTTATGGCTCAATAATGGTAAATCCGTAGGCAAGTCTAAAATGACTCCATTATTAAGTCCAAAGCTCCCGAGGTGTGCACCTTCCCCCACATAGTGGGCTTAACAAAACCGATATTAGATCCCAGTTCCACGTACTCTATTATAATTAACAACATCAACCATTTATAGGCTACTTAAGGATCTCTCTTCTTAAGCAAGAAAAGAGAAACCAAATGCTCTGATACCAATGTAATGGAATTTGCCTATTCAATTTGAGAGTAGTGGAATTTAATGAGAATACTTTCAAGAAATGATTTTGTGAGCATAGCGGGTAGACATAATTGAAGATAGCAACATAATCATAGCAATTAGTTAACTTGGCATAGACAATACTTTTGCAAGAGAGAGAATTTAGAGAACATGACAACATTTGAGGACCAGATTTATGTGGAGCCGGTCCCCCCTCCAATAGGCATTTGTATTATGATTTCTCCCATAAAGAGAGACTTGTTACAATACATTCTTTGTGTTCCTTGTGACCTAGGTGAAGCAATGACGATGGAAAGCTTCATGCATCACCTTCATTGCATAGCCTAAACTTGAAGAAAGCTTTAACTATACCAAGCCTCACTCCCAAGACCTCAAACACCTTCGAAGGTGGAGAGACCTAGCAAGGAATGAGGGTAGGGAAGAGGAAGAAGAAACATTTCATACGAGAAAGAGCTAGTTCCTCACTTATCATAACTCTTGAGCTAGCATACATAATAGCATAGTAATGAAGAAGAAGGAGATGACAAGCTCAAGCATTGAAGCATGGCTCTTGGTTGGATTTGCACTCCATAGCCAAGAGTGTTGGTGTAGGCTCTCAACCTCTACTTGCTTGGAGAGGGAGCTCTTGCACTTTGCATAGCACACAATGAGAGTGTTTGTGAGTGTGTGTGGGTGAGTATACCCCCTAAGCACCCCCCTAGCTTGCTTGGGTCGACCCCCCCTTGTAGCTCATGCTTGAAGCTCATTGGACCCCTCTAGGCCTAGCCAATCACAAGCAGGAGCCATTACAAGCAACAGGGGTAGCCTTGGAACAAGTGTCCCCCTTTCCCCTTTGAGAGAGAGGACTTGATAAATGCAAAATCAATTAATTAAATATCCTAAATTATCATTGGACCCCTTGGGTGGCCAACCAATAGGCTTCAGGCACACCATGAGGGCAACATGAGGAGGAACTTGACAAGTGTCCTTGCTACCTCTTCAAGCTGGGGCTTCCCTTGTGTGTGTGTGTGTGTGTGTGTGTGTGTGTGTGTGTGTGTGTGTGTGTGTGTGTGTGTGTGTGTGTGTGTTCTCTCTCATCCCCCCCCCCCTTGTAGGCTCGCCCCCCTCCTTGTAGGGATCTTTTTGACTTTAGGAGCTCAAGCACCTTAGTCATCAAGCATGACAAAGCACTTGGACTAGGGGGTATTCCCACAAGCATCTCAGGCAAGCATGTCAAGGCACCTCAAGCACCTTAATCAAGCGGCAAGTCAAGCACCTCAAGCATGGAGTAAGTCAAGCACCTCAAGCACCTTAATCAAGCACCTCAAGCAGGACAAACACCTCAAGCATGACAAGCACCTCAAGCAGGTCAAGCACCTCGAGCTTGGGCCGGGTTCCCACCTCAAGCTCAGCCCTAGCTTACTTAAGGTCAAAGGACTTTTTCACACATTATTGGCGGTCTTCAATGAAGCTAACCCTAAGGTCTTATGCTCCATTGGTTAGCCTTGCTCTTGATAGACCATCTCCCATTTGGGCCCCTTTACTATTGGCCCCGTGTTGAGATAGATCTATAAGCACATATCTATATCTTAACACTTGTTCCCGTTTATTCTCCCACATTAAGTGATCAATTTAATATGAGAAAATCATTTAGGTTGGTTAGATATTAGATTTTATGACATCTACTGACCTTGACTTTAAAGATGTAATTCCGGCGCTTGCTTCGGAAAAGAAAGAGGAACCATTCACCTTGCAGGATGGTTATCTTCTCCATGGCAATAGGCTATGTGTTACCGACTCCCTTTCTGACAAAGTCATGTATGAATTTGTTAGTGGGTCGCCGTGACGGACGTCTGCAGCATAGCTTTATGGCACTGACATAATGTCAATACTCAAGGAAAGTGACTCGGATGGGGCACGGAGACACTATGAGATCATCAATCTCACAAAGTGAACCTTAACAAGCAAACACAGTAGCTCAACAAGAAAACCAACACTCAGTGATCAGGGAAATCTGCGTATGTCCTTTCTCACAGCTCTAGGTCATCACGCCATTTCGGTACTCGAACGGACTCGAAATGCAACGAAACTTTAGGAGGAGGTCTAGGAAACCTAGGGGCACTATCCTAGCAAGTCTGGTCGTAATCCGACAAGGTACCAAAATCAAGATCCATCATGAAAAAGGTCCTAAAAACTGCAACAGAACATGTCAGAAATGTCGTCCTATGGTCTAAGAACACTCTCCTATGGTCAAAACAACTAAAAATAGTGATTTAAGCACTCAAATTTTCAATTAAGGCTCACTAACACGTAGTCATGAACCACAATAAAACTGACAATGCTTACACTTAATTGTAAGAGCAAAGAGAGAGGAACACAATGCAAGTTCCATATTTGAAAACGGATTACCCAATCATTAGAAAAGTCGATTACAAGTTGGAGCAGCTCGTAGCTTGAGCGTGCGTACAGCAGATCTCTTTGTTCTTCTAAAGATAATCCTTTCTTCACATTAAGGTCATTGACCTTTATTACCTAGGGATTTCTAAATGGCCAGTGGTCGGCTCACACGGTCCTTTACAATTGTCATGACAGAATTACAACTCAGGGAATTGACTGCTACTCTGGAATTAGGATTTACACAGAGTATTACTACACTAGCTCGGAAAACTAATAGAGTACAAATGTGGTGTCCAGCTACGTGTCTGGCCAAATGGGCATCCGTTCAGTTTGTCCTCAAACATTCCCCACTTCCTAATTCATGCCGTCCCTTGACACGACCTTGTGCAACCCCGTCATAGGGTTGTCTTCAGCTTTGTCTTCAAGGTGGGACTTCAGCTTGGGAAGTTCTTTGTTGTTGATGACGCTCCCCCCTTCCTGAGTGATTCATATCTATTGTGTTGTTGATTCGTGATTTGAGCTTGATTATTGTGGCTACTTTTCTTCTTGTTGCACATTTGCCCCTTCGTTGGCAATTTGAGTTGCCGTAGAGATGGAAGTTGATGTGTCTGAGCTTGTAGAATTGATCCTCTTTGTTGCGTGAACTTTATGATGGATTTTCTTTCAAGGTCCACTGCAATTTGAGTTTTCCACAATAGGTAGCCAATGTTGAAGCACTGTGTGAGCTATTTATGGTTGTTGTGGATAGCTCGCTTGCTGAATTTTTCATTGCTTGTCGTTGTAGTCCATTCTTTGACTTTCCATTTTGATGGAGCTTTGTTGTCATCCTTGAAGATAAAAGATGCTCTTGATAAGCATATGGAGACCTGTTGTGTTTGCTCCAAGTTGTTGTCGATTGATTTGGGCAGCTACTTCCTTATTGTTGATGTAGAAGGAATATATACAAGAATTTGATGATGAGGGTTTCTAAACTAGGGTCTTAAAACCTGGATGACCAAAGGGAAAAAATCCGGTGGGAAAAAGTGTCTTTGGTATATGTTCTTATTAGAGTTGATCATTTGGACTTGAAGTACCTATCATGCAAAGTGAGTACTTGGGAGAAACAAAGGAAGAGTGCCTAATGCAAGTGCCAATTATGAGACACTCTATATGCATATGAAAATTTTCAAACAAAAGCATGCAGTGTAAGGGATGAAGTTGATGGGTGCTTCAAGGAACAAATGTAGCACATGTGACATCAAAAGACGTCTCAATAGCTTCCACGTTTCCAAGAAGGGTTTTCGATGTAGAAGCTTCTCCACTCATATCTCATTGTGTTGAGTGCGTGAGTGTCTTTTAGACTTCCTATTTCACTTACCACTATACTACAATGACTTCAATTCTTATGTTCACCTATATCAGCATGAGCGACACAACGTAATTATGCTCAACTCTTTTAGCTTGAGCAGTACCTAGAATAACTAAGACTTAGACCACAGAGAATATTACATGAAAGTTTGGGACTAATGCCTCGCTCATTTAGTGGCTTAGCTGGTCGACTCTGACTTTTATGTCATGTATTTTTAATGGAAACTTGGACTTACCTATTCAAGGCCAGAAACCCAATTCCATAAGTTTTATAAATTTAGGCCTCTTCCATTGTGTTGGTCTTTGAATGCCACCATTTTGTCAAGGAGCTTGGCATACTTTGGCTCCTCTTGACTTGCTCGTTGAGTCACTGATGTAGCCTTTGCTTTATCTCGCATGAGAAGCGGTTGTTGAAAGGTGTGGGTTCTTTGTGATTAAATTTCCTTTAGCAATTGGAACCCATCTTGTTTTTGGTTCGTGTGTGATCGTCCTTTGTATTTTCTCTTTTTGCTTGATGACTTGATGGACACTAGGCTTCGGTAGCTAGATCTAATGATTTCCTTTGTAAAAGCCTTGCTTTTGTAATTGAGGACAAGGTATCCATGTGGAGGTTGTAGCACCCTTAATGGTGACTTGTTGTTGGCTCTACCTATTGATTGTGTGCCTTCGGGTGGAGCCTTGTGGTGCTTCTTGATTGAGCGCCATTTTTCTAGGTTGAGCTACAATTGTTGGTAACCATATTTGATTTTTACCTTCATAAAATCCTTGTGCTTTGAGTAGCTTAATCGGAATCATCCGTTGATTCACCTGTTTGTGTTGGGTATCTTCGTTGAAATCTGATTTCACTACCCAAACTTTTTGTGTTGCCCGCTTGAAGGGTCTTTTCGTTTGCCTTTTGTTGGTGTTCTTTTGCTTGCCTGAGTATTTTGTATTCCATTGATAGCACGTCTTGTTCCTTGTAGAAATCGTTGGTTGAGGTGGGTAGGTCCAAGCTATTATCTTAGGATTTTTAGCCCAAACATTAGTGTTTCCTTGGAAGTAGCCCTGAGCAGTGATTGACTCATTTGATGCTACCCACCCTATCACCTTTTGTTGATGTTGAACTTGTGCTTCATGTATCCAAACTGGGTCTTTGACTTTGATGTGCTCTTTGGATACCAACACTTGCTTGACATTCTTTGGCTCCTTCCTAATGCTTTGATGTGATGGAAACTTTGGTTGATAGACTTTTTGTCTCGGTTTCCATTACATTGTTGATGGTTTTTCTCTTGATGTAGAGGCTTCGTGGGCAGCCTGATGGAGGCTCGTTGAAGGTAAAGTCGTCTTGCGAGTTTGATATACTTCAAATTTTTCTTAGCTTTACCTGTTTTTGCTATGCTTGGTTGCTCCTTTTTTGCATTGATTTGAGTTTCTTTTGGGATTTTTGATGGTGTCATTGCTGAAGCTTTTCCTTGTGGTTGAAAGAAGATGTTCCTCCAGCTTTCTCTCAGGATCAGACTCTCTTTGATGTGATGGGAGTCGATTATATGGAAAGTATCCTTATACTCCTTGGTACTCAATTTGAGTATAGCTTCTACCACTCCGAAGCTAGGAATCAGCATTTTTGAATTTGTGTACACGATGTCCTCTAGCTCAATGATTGGTGGCTTTCCCATCATGATCCACATTCCATAAGTCATTATATTCTTTGTTGCTTGTGGGTCTATCTCAGCTGAACATGTGATTTTCAGTCCTGTTTCTCCGCATATGCTAAATTTGATCATCGTAGGAGACAATCGCTCTTCTTCCTTGTCCTTGCTCTTCTTTCGATCTTGCATTTATTGAACATTTGACGTTGAATTTGGAAACTTTTTTCCTTCATCTGCTTTTATTTGCACTTTTTTTGGAGTCGGCTTCTTTGAAACAGCTTTTGTCAATTCTTCAGGTATATCAATGATGACACATTCTTGTGGTTGCTCTGCTTCCTTCGTTTGCACCTTGGAACCATGCTCCATGATGTAGCAATCTGTATCAACTTTTTTGCTTTCACACTCCCAAACTTCATTAGCTTGCTTCAAGACCTTTATCTTAATAAGGGAGTTATATCATACCCATCTTCATCACAAAATTTAATCAGGGTCGCCTCATTCACACACACATCAAGAGTCGTCAGTATTTGATCCCATCCAAAGGGTTCAAATAGCTCCTCTGGAAAAGGTTCTTGTACATATGCCTCATCTTCTATTGAACTCTCCAGGATGCAATCTTTATTTCTAAGACTTCCACTCTCAGGAGCTCCATACATCCAAATATACGTTTTTCTTTCCAAATCAATAGTGGAGTTTAAATCTTCCCCGGAGATACGCACTACATCTCTATAACTATGATCTTTGACACTGATTTTTGTTGTGACCTCTTTGTGTCTCGAGTAGATATAGTTATAGCCCCAATCTTGTACCATTTTGAGATGAGCATGAATGGTCTGCCCAATATGATATCAAAGTTGCTGCTCTTGTAAAATTCATTATGGCAAAGATATGCTCATACTCTATGCCACACGAGGATACAATGATTTGTTCTAATATTCCAATCGGTTTCTCCGTGTATCCATACGCTAATTGTAGTTTCATTCGAGTTTTCCTAAGAGCATGCTTTCCCCATTTTTTCCATATCTCTTTGGTTGCAATGGCAATTTCTGCCCCACTATTTAATATAGCAATCGTCTTTACTCTTTTGTACTCAAGTGGTAAGGTGGTGTTTCCTTCTTCTCCTTCACAATAGTCACCCACCTTATTTACTGGTATTGGCTTTGTCTGTGGTTTCTTAGGCAAGGTGTCATCCATGTTTTCATTTGCAAGTTGGTCATGTGAAGGGATTTTCAGCCCCATGTTTTCCAGGTTTTTGCCCCAATTGGCCCCATAGATACGCTCTAATTTTTAGTAGCTCCGAGAGATAAAGTGTGCATTGTATGGGAGAAGACATCAATTCATGCAAGCCTTGGTATCCATCATTTTTGGTGTGGCTTTCCACTGAGAAGGTACCATTTTAACCTCCGATTTTGTTTCAAGTTCTCCTATGAAAGATGGCAATGTCTTTAGGGAGCGTGGTTTACTCTCTTCAGATGTGACAAATCCAACATCCCCATATAAAGATCTTATATCTCCTTGGAAAAATTGGTGATCCATGTTTATCTCAGGAATAGGTGTTGACTGTAAGGTAGCACTACCATCTTTTCGGTTTCTGATTGATTTCCACAAGGATTGTGGCCACGGTTCGTCTACCTCTGGAATAGTCATCGCTGCTTGTGAGCCCACCCCATCTGTGGTATTGGCTACTTCCCTTGTATCTAAAGGAGCCTCAACTGCCGGCTCTTCCTCTTTGTTTACAATACCTTGACTTTTCATTTCCTGCATTTTTTCACGGATTAGCACCTTCATTTTTAGAGCATCTAGAACTAGTTCCATAAGAGCTTGGGCCTTTTGGATGAGCTCCTTGCACATTTGCAACCTCTCTTTTTCATACCTTGGATGAGGATACGTCAGCCATCTATCCTCCTGGGTTTGGTTGAGTTTTAGCCTAGCTTCATAGGCCTTCAAGATCGCATCTAAAGGTTCAAAGACTTTTTCCACTAAGACTAAACCTCTAGAGTTAGTCTTTGACTCTTTAGGTCCCTTTGCGTTTTTGTTCCTTTCTTGCTCTTGTCTGAGCTGCTCTCTTGTTTGATTGATTTTAGTTTCCAAAGCCACTTTCTCCTTCAGCCTCTTCAATTTCATTTTGTCTCGTCTGCCTTTCCATGATCTTCTTCCAAAGGTTCTCATCGATTTGTTCTCAAATTCTGTTTGAATTGGCAATGTGGCTTTTTCAGCTGGTTTTTTTTTGGCAGCTTCTTGAGCTTGAGCTCGAGTCATCACGTTTAAAGGAATGGTGGTTCTACCTCGGATCCGCTTAAAGAAGGCATTACGCCTACGACATTCATTTCCCCCTATAGTTTGGATTTTTAGCACAGTGTTGGCGTAGATGGTCGGTCCCACAACATTCACAAAATACAAATAATTAAATTTGTGGACCCTTGTTTGGACAACTTCATGCCCAATGATCACCTCCACACTCATAGCATGGACCTTCTTGTTTTACAGCTGGTGATCCAACTAATGGTTGTTCTTGCCTTGTGAGGATGTTCTTTGAACCATACTCATGATGATTGGCTATGAACATGAGCGTATTTGCATCCAAGGAGTACTGGTTTCTTGTGGGTTGCGGCACATGTGTTGGTTGAGTGTAGTTGACTATCACTCTCCCATCGTTCAGAAGATGCGATTGTTTCCCTAGCACTTGTTGCGGTTTTGGTTGAGTGCTACACCATAGAGTGGGATGATCCCCTCCACAAGTATTGCATATCCTCAATTGAGGCTGTCGTACATTCAGGTTCTGTATGTAGCCTTAGTTTATTCTTCTAATCACCCCCTCAACCATTTGTTCAATGATTGGTTCCCAAATAGTTTGAATATCTTGCTTTGTTGTTGATTCGCTCTTCAAAGAAGAGGCGCTACTAGTCGTATTGTCTGTATCTTCAGTCACCTCTCCATAGGCCTTGCCATTGTCAACTAGATATAGAGCTTCTCTAGTGACTTGATCAAACATTGTGCATCCTTTTAGATGTAGGTCCTTTTTGAGAGTTTCATTCCTCAAGCCCTCTATGAAGAGAACCGATAATCTCTCGTCTTGCGGCAACTCTCTCATAGGACATCTATCAATGTATTGTTTGAAGCGAAGCAAAGCTTCCTTCACTCTTTCGTTCGCTTTTTGTTTGAAAGCATAGATCTGTGACACCGTGTTATGTTTGATCCCCCTTTTTGAGAACTCCTCTACAAACTCTTGTAAGAGTTGTGCTATGTTTGGAAAATCATCTCTATTTAGTGGTTGGAACCAAGTCAAGGCTGTTCCTTCCAATGTTAACCCAAATCCCTCATATTGAGTATGAAAATCCGCAATTCGTTCAACTCTCAACACTTGTTTGAAGAGTGAGACATGAGCATATGGATCCCCTGACCCATTGTACTTTGTCTTCACACATTGAGCCACTTGATATGGCCTTAATTGTTGGGGTTTAGTCACTAATCTAACCAATTTGTTGTCTCTTAGAAAGACATCTCTCGTTTTCTCCTCTCGTCTTGGAGAAAATCCTGGCGGAATCCTCTCTGATATGCGCTCTGGCATCGTTTTTGGTTGAAAGTAAGTAGGAATTAGAGTACCCTTGTATGTGTATCTCTCTAAGTCACTTGGATCGGCAAGTTTGTACTCTCTTCCATACTTATCTACCACCAAAACTTGCACTCCGCTGGCATTTGTATATGTGAATGCATAGAAGTTCTTATTGGTGGTCAACTCTCTAGCATAGGGCTCTACACACTTGTAGAAGATATATGGATTTCCGTTTGTGAATCTATACAAGCCCTCATAATTGTAATTTGTAAGCACTCTCATGGATTCATTGGCTTTGATGAATCTCACATTCGGTTTGTTGATCAGAGGATGCCCCTCCTCTATGTATTCTCTCAATCCCTCTATTGAAGGCATTGCAGCGTTTCTTGCGTTTTTCATGTCTTTGAGTGGAGTAGAGAACCCTGGTGGTGGATGATTTGTCATGGTTAAGGCTCACTCAAAAGTCTCAAGATAGTTCTTGACAATCCCACTTTGGCTTAGCGCAACCTATCCCCTTTTGACCTTGATGAGGTCTCTCAGAAGTTAGGAATTTTTGACTTTTTGGTCTCTGGAAACTGGTTCTGGGTACCCTAAAAGTTTGGAATTAGGAAACCTAGTAAAATTCTTCCTCGCTATACCTGACTCAATTTGGAGTTGTCTATCAAAAATTAGAGCAATTTTGGTGAATTGCACTTGAAACAGCACTCAAAACAGTTCTAAGACCAGAATACAAGGACTTTGTCTTGTATCTAGGTCTCTAGAAGGTATTTTTAGCTCAAACTTGAGATTTGGGATGTTCTCAAGTATGTCTACAAGATCACCAAGTCAGATACCCCCACTATGCTGAGAGGTACATGGATCACGATCCATGTTCCATGTTAGGTTTTTTTTTTTCAAATTTTCCCAACTTTTGACTGTGTGTAGACAAGGTCATAAGTAGGATTTTAGCAAATTTTGAGGTTGAGGTACATGGATCGTGATCCATGTTCAACCACATCTGGACTTGATCTCTTGGCAGCTTGTTGCACTCTATGTCCACAAGCTAAATCTCAAATCTTTTTTGATTTGGACTTGTTTTGATAGGTCAAATTGCCAACACTAGGTCTGTACTGCGTTTTTCAATGTGTCACCTGTTTTGCTCCCTTTTCACCCAAATTTGCTCAATTTTTTTCCAAAACTGGACTTGGGGATATGTTTTCTTATGTAAGCACTACTGATCTGGAAAGTTTCAGGTCAAGTTGTCACTATGGGTTTGGAGCCCAAATTGACTTCTTTTGGTACCATCAAAATCAGCATGATTAGGAGGTCCTATGGTATGAAAATTTTTGAAAATTGACCTCTGCATTGAAAGTTACGTCAGTTTTGGCACTTTGTCAAAATGCTTGGTAGTTCTGGGCTTTTGGTTCGTTTTTTGGTATCCAAATTCAGTTTTGAAAAAACCACTAGATTCCTTGTGATGTCCTCTAGCTATGGTGCAAGTTTGGTATTAGACTGTGACATAGGAACATGGATCGCGATCCATGTACCTATGTGTCAGATTGCATTGAAACTTGGCACACAGCTTTTCCTTGGTCTCCTGATTCGTGTTATATGGTTTTTGTGTGATTTGGACAAGCAAAAGTCAATCCCTAGGTCTGTTTTAGGGTTTTCACCTTGAATTGCTTTTGGCTCTTTTCACCCAGGTTTTGAACTTTTTTGAACAAAAAATATTTGGGGACTTTTGTTCACAATGGTCTCTGCTACAGGGTTGAAAAGTTTTTTTCCAAAAATTTCTCAGAGGTACATGGATCACGATCCATGTTCCACCACTTTTGGATCTAAATTTTTTGTGTGTTGATAGCTTGTGATGTTTGTAGCCTGCTCCACAAATCTTTTTGAATTTGAATCAGTTTTGCCCAACCAAAAATGACTTCTACAGTGTGTTATGGCAGTTTAGAGAATGTTTTGTTTTTGGCTCTTTGGACCACTTTTCACAATTTTTTTGCATTTGGTTCTTTTGGGAAAAGTGTTTGTCTATGTCTCAGTTACCTACTTCTCAAATCTCAACCAAAAAAATTTCAAAATTTTTTCATCAGGTACATGGATCGCGATCCATGTTTGAAAGCCAAAGTGACATTTCTTGGTACCATCAGAATCAACATGTTTAGTTTTGTATTTGGACTAGTTTTTGTCATTCAAAAGCAAGTTTTTCTGTCTGTCCTGTGGTTTTTGACTAGTTTCTGTATTCGGCTATTTTGACCAACTTTTTTCAATTTTTTGACATGGTGCCTTTTGGAAAAGTTGTTCCAAATGATATTAGGAATGTACTTGTCAAATATTAAACCCAAATGCCAAAAAGGTACATGGATCCCGATCCATGTTTCGCAACATTTTTTCATGAATTTTGTTCTGTTGGTTCTTTATGCCCTGTAGAATCCAAATCTCACCCCTTTTTGAATTTGGATCCCAAAATCTCAAGATTTCTCAATTTTGTGTTTGCAATGTCTGTAATGGGAGAAGTACTTACCCCTTGTAGAGTATGCATACAATAATACTGTCCATACTACTATGGGAAAAGTACCTTTTGAGATCATAGAGGGAAGATCTAAAAGTCCCTTGCTACTTAAAGTACATGGGAAGATATTCGTTGTTGATGAGTATGGTCATGACCTACAAGAATCTTTTCAAAAGGTTAAGGAGGCTATACCCATCTCTCAACAAAGGCAAAAAACTATTGCTGAGAAGCATAGAAGGGACTTAATGTTCAAAGAAAATGATTGGGTCTTCCTTAAGTTCCCAAGGCTTGATTGAGTCAAACGACGGGCAAAAATCCTAAGGGCCATCAAAAGTATTATGCTAAACTAGCAAAAAGATACTATGGTCCTTTTCAAATCTTAAAGCCAATTAATGGCTCATACACAATATTTTTTATGTGAGCCTACTTAAGCCCTACAAAGGAGAGCCACCAAGAGAACCAATTATCATAGACCCTTCAATAATCGAATACCAAGAAGAGGTGCTACCATCCAAAGCTATCCTTTTGCATGAAGACAAGGTACTACAGCATGATAAGATTATCTAATGATACCTTATTATTTGAAGATGCTAGATGGATGCAAGAAATACAGCTTAAGGATAGTATGAACCTTGTCAATGCTTACAATGCTACACTAGAGTAAGCAAATGTAAAAGCTTTCTAATGAACAACTCTTTTGTCTTATAAGACTAGTCCTCTTTTGTACACAAATTTAAATAGTATGCATGCTTAGAATCATGTTTGTGATGATGATGTCAAACACTAAGTAGAATTTGTCACTCTACTTTGGGAGTATGATATGGACTAAAGAGCATACATGCTTGCGGGGCAGCAACATCTCCCAAGCACCAAATGGACTATTCATCCATTCTAGAAAGATATTATAGGGTGAAATGGGATTCTCTACCCGCTAAGAAACGTAGACTAATGACTAAGACTTTATCTCTTCTACCTCGTAGTCAAGGAAGACTATGATTTCAAGCGAGAAGTAATGTCATAAAATCTAATATCTAACTAATCCAAATGATTTTTTCATATTAAACTGATCATTTAATGTGGGAGAATAAACAAGAACAAGGGTTAGAATATAGACATGTGCTTATCATGATATGCCTGAACATGGGGCCAAGGTTAAAAGGGTCCAAATGAAAAATGCTCTGTTAAAGAGAAATGCTACCTAATGGATTTAAAAACCTTAGGGTTAGCTTCATTAAAAACCTCCGAAAGTTAGTGTTGAAAAAGTCCTTTGACACCTTAGGCAAGCTAGAGTTGACCTTGATGTGGGAATCCTACCTAAGCATGAGGTGCTTTCCATGTTTGCTAACTAAGGTGCCTAAGGTATTTGTGGGGACCTTGCCCAAGATTGAAGTGCTTCTCATGCTTAAATGACTAAGGTTCTTGAATTGTTCAATTCAAACATGATTTCTCAGCAGGCATAAACAATTTTCATGCTTAAATGACTAAGGTGCTTGAAGTGGTCAATTCAAACATGATATCTTAAGAAGCATAAAAGACACATGTCACGATCCTCCCCATTTTTCCCTCATGATGTGCTTGAATCCTATTGAATAGGCTTTAAAGGGGTCGAATGAGAATTTAGATGCATACGAGAGAGAGAGAGAGAGAGAGAGAGAGAGAGAGAGAGAGAGAGAGAGGCGAGCCAAGCATGAGAGGGGGTATACTCTCCCTCTCTCTCTCTCTCTCTCTCTCTCTCTCTCTCTCTCTCTCTCTCTCTCTCTCTCTCTCATTGTGTGAAGTGCAAAGTGCAAGAGCTCCATCTCCTTCTCCAAGCTTGTTGAGAAGATGAGAGCCTACACCAACACTCTTGGCTATGCAATGAAAATCCAACCATGAGCCATGCTTCAATGGTTAAGATTTCCATCCTCTTCATCTTCATTACTATGCTATTATACTATCCTAAGCAACAAGAGTGATGATAAGTGAGGAACTATTTCTTTCTCCTATAAATGATTCTTTTTCGTCTTCCCTACCCTCATTCCCTGCTAGCTCTCTCCACCTTCGAAGGTTTTTGTCATAATAATCAATATCTAATTCTCCTAAATGATTTTATCATGTTAAACTGATCATTTAATATGGGAAAGTGCCAGGGGATAAAAAGCTAGAGTATTGGTTAAGCTAGCAGACCGGCCACATTAGGGATCCAAAGGAGGGAAAATAGGGATAAAAAGCTAGAGTATTGGTTAAGCTAGCAGACCGGCCACGGTAGGGATCCAAAGGATGGAAAATAGGGATCAAAAGGGGGGTCCATCTGTAAAAGAGCCATGTGCATCAATGGGCTTAAAAGACCCTAAGGTTCATCCCATTAAGACTTCCAAAATGCTAAGGTTCCAAAATTTAAAGGTTGTGTCCAAAGGTCAAACATTGGGGGAATTGGATGCTTTGTGTGTGTCCCAAAAGTCTTTAGCAATCCCTACATAGGAGGGGGCGAGCCTTGCAAGTAGGGGATGAGAGACAAACTTACACACACACACACACACACACAAGCTCCCTTTACACAAAGAGAATGAGGGACACATGTCAGGTCCCTAGCCCAGATGCCCACAAGGTGTACCCAATTCCTATTGGATGGCCTTGGAGGTGGACCAATAAGAATTAGGCTAGAGTAAATCTAGTTTAATTAATTTAAAAACACTTAACAAAAGAACCAATAATAATTAAGCTCTCTAGAAGACTATTGGATAGTCTCCCAAGGGGACCAATGAACATTCAGTAGCCCAATGGCTTGCCTGATTCCTATTATCCAGGAGGCAAAGGGGTCCAATATGATTTTAGTTGAATTAAATAATTACCTAAAGCTCTCACAAAAGGGGAAAGGGGGACACATGTCAAAAGGCTATCACTTATGCTGCCTAATTATCATTGGCTAAGCCTGGGGAGGTCCAATAGGATGCTAGCAAGAGCAAATAGCAAGAGGGGTGGACCAAGAGAAAGAGAAGGCTGATTTTTCAAAGGCATTATCACCTACACACTCACACTAGCTCTTGTGTGAAGTAGAGAAGACTCACTCTCCTTCTCGAGCTTTAATGGAAAGCTTATCACCTACTCCAAGCTTGTGAGAAGGGAGGCCTACACCAACAACTCTTGGCTTTGTGATGCAAATCCAACCAAGAGCCAAGCTTCAATGCATGCCCATCTCCTCTACCATGCTAATTACTAAGCTAAGCTATGCTAATATGAGTGATTATGTGAAGAGATGTACATCTTTCTCGTAAGAATACCCTTTCTTCCTCTCAATCTACTCTCATACCCCGCTAGCTCTCACCATCTTTGAAGGTGTGTGAGGTCTTGGGTCTGAGACCGTGAGGGAATTGATGTTGTGTTTGATAAGTGTTTTTTATAGTGCATGAAGTTTCCTTCTTCATTGCACTAGCTAGTATTGAAGGAACACAAGAAATTGTATTGTAGAATGTCTCTCTTGATGGGAGAACCCAATATAATACAAATCCTTTTGGAGGGGGGACCGGCTCCATGCAAATCCGGTCCTCAACTGTTGTCAATTGCTTAATTTCTCTCTCTTTTGAAGTATTGTTCATGCTATCTAACTAGGTGTTATGCTTTTTGTTGCTTTCTGCACACAAGCACTCTTGTTAATCTCATTAAAAATCTATTCTAATGAAATGCTCACTATGTTCATGCTATTTTCCGCTACACACAAGTTACTAGGCCATTAAATGTTGCATTGGTATCAAAGCACAAGGTTTCTCTTTTCTTGCTCAAGAAGGAAGGTCCTCAAGCTAGCTATAAATGGCTGGTATTATTAATTGCATGTGAGTAAGTAGAATAGGGATTTTTCAGCCTTGCAGTGTGCCTGCCTTTGTGCAGTTAACGAGGCATCACCGTCGAGAGCTACGGTCTTAATAGTGGAGTCCTTCGGGGCTTGCCTACAGCTTAACCACCACTATTGAGATATTAGAAACTTGAAAAGATCCGGTGCTATTTTGGTGTTGAACGACCCTCTCTTCTATTCCTTGTAATTAATGGTATTCGAGCCACGGGTACAGTAGCTTGAGTGATTTTTCTAAAGGGGTAAAGAGGAGTAGCAACTAGGGCTTGAAGTGCCAAAGTACACCTAAAAAGTTTACACCTAAAAGGTGTTAGAATGGCTGACAATAGTAAAGAGAGTGAAATTAATGTTGATAACTCTGATTTTGCTAGTGAGCAAGCTACTAATGATGCCCCGATGCTTGTTAACTATCTTGTTTCTAGGCTTCAACAAGCCATGGGCAATCCATCCCTCCAAAGTGAAGTGCAACGGCAGCTTTCTGCTCATGGGATTCTCCAAGCTCCCCACCATAATGAGAGAGCACCTAGGAAGCCTCCTTGAACGACTTCCAAAAGAGGTCTCTCTCCAATTCGGGAAGAAGAAGAGGATCCCTATGAAGGGCTCAAAAATTTACTCCTTGATGACGCATCTCCTTATCAAAGGAGAACTCAAGAGCCTCCACTGAACGAACAAGAAAGAAGTGATTCTCCCACCACCTCGATGGAGATGGCTCCATGAAGACGGTGGGCTAAACGCTCTCCATCGCCTCCAAAACGGAGAAGACCATCGCATACTTCTCCACACCCTACTTCAAAGAGCGATGACAAAAAGCAAGAGAAGAAAAAGGCGAGAAAGAGGAC
The DNA here is from genome assembly GCF_014529385.1 of Adiantum capillus-veneris. Classification (NCBI taxonomy): domain Eukaryota; kingdom Viridiplantae; phylum Streptophyta; class Polypodiopsida; order Polypodiales; family Pteridaceae; genus Adiantum; species Adiantum capillus-veneris. The sequence goes on from NC_140949.1 coordinate 75,361,633, forward strand.
ACCCTCTTCTCCATCTTCTTCATCCTCTTCCTCTTATGAAAGTGATGGTGAAGAAAACGAAGATCAAGGCAAGAAAAAGGTGAAAAAGAGGTCACCCTCTTCTCCATCTTCCTCAAATTCTTCATCTTCTGAAGAAAGTGATGGTGCAACCTTTGAACCATCAAAAAGAAGAGGCCATAGGAAATCCTAGGCCGCGTGGAAGAGGTCATCCAAGCTCAAGAAGTTCAAAGAGGGAGGGAAGAGCATCTCTTTCCTTACCTACGATGGCACTTTTGGTGCTACGGACAAAGTCTTGGCCTTTATGCAACAATTCCATGCGGCGCTCGGAGATGAGGGCTTCACGGAGTCCTCTAAGCTACACCATGTAGCTATGCACTTTCAAAATTCCATCAGGCAATGGTGGTCAAGCCTATGGGCCAATGGTGAAGCTCCACGAACATGGAAAGCTTTAAGAGCTTCCATTATGAAACAGTTTTTGGCCACCGATGCCAAAGACAAAGTACTCACCGAATGGCAAAGCTTAAACCTCTCTCCCTATGAATCCATCCACAAATATGTAGACAAGTTTTGGGACCTACAACTCAAAGCCACTGTCCTCAAAAAGTTGGACTTTGGAGAGCAAAAGCAGCAATTCTGCGTGGGCTTAACCGAAGAAATGGCGGAGTATGTCAACTCCCAAAGGCCACGCACCATATCGGCGGTAATACATCATACTATAGTGGCCTCTCAAATCAATTTCCAAACAAGGGCTAAGAGGAATTCTAAGCCCCCTGAAAACAAGGGTTCCAATGAGCCTAAGGGGAAGGAAAATGTCCAAAAGTCTCCTAAGGGCAATTCCAACAAAGCTAAGGAGAAGGGAGTTTACAAAGACAAAAATAAACTCTCTCCTGAAGAGCTTGAGCATTATCGCAAGGATGAAAACAAGGGTTTCCAATGAGCCTAAGGGGAAGGACAATGTCCAAAAGTCTCCTAAGGGAAATTCCAACAAAGATAAGGAGAAGGGAGTTTACAAAGGCAAAAAAAAAACTTTCTCCTGAAGGGCTTGAGCGTTATCGCAAGGATAACCGGTGTTTCAAGTGTGGCGAACAAGGGCATGCGTACCGCGCTTGTCCCCAAAAGAACAACCGCCATGATCCTCCTAGAGCTACCTTGGTCGAAATCCAAGAGGAGCAAACTCACCACAAAGGATCTCCTCTATGCCATGCTTGGGGAAAGGTAAGAGAACATGATGCTTTTATTCTCTTTGACCTGGTTCTACTCACAATTTTATATCTATAGAGTTGGCCACTGAGGCGGTCCGGGGCGGGCAACAAGAAGAGCAACCTCTAGACACCCTTCAAGGCTCCCGTGCTGCTCAATGGGGCTGGGGCACAACACAACACAAACCAAAACAACAAACCCACAGCCAAATCCCAACTACACAAGGGACACCACCTAGTTTAAGAGCGAACTAGGACGCAAAAGAGGAGAATCGTTAGAGCAACCCACAAACAAGCAAGGAATTTACACTAACCCTAACACCAATGGAACACTCTCACACACTACAACACGAGAGAGAGAGAGAGAGAGAGGGAGAGAGGGAGAGAGATGGTGCTCGGGCTGCTTTGAAGTGTATCGTTAATGATCAAGCAAACATAAATATATATATGTAAGAAAGAGAGAGAAGGGGGAAGGGGGTGCTTGTTGCACTAATGCCTTCTTACAAATTTGTCATGACAAATCAAAGTGAGATTAGTATTTGTTCAACATAGCTTGCGTAAATTTCACCACAACACATCACAAGAAAAGCCACCCCAATCACTGTCTTAAGGCCAAGGGAGTCCTCTCCACCCTGTCGCCCTCTTACAGTATGTGGGATTTATGGCTAGATTGATGACAACACCAGAGACAAGCTATCAAGAACTTAACAAAAAACACCAAGACACTTACGCATCATTGTTGTCCATTACTTCACGTTGGAAGGGAGACAAAGTATCCAAGCTTAGTCCAAATCCACCCTCCTTGATTCAGCAAATGTTGGGCTTACACTAGTAGGAGAAATGATCGATTTCCTACTCTCAATTGAATGAACACTCTCTCTCTTACAAATGGCATAGAGTTCCCTTGCTAATCCCCTATTACAACACATGCACATGCATAAGACAATGAGCTTCCACTCAAGAGCTCCTTCTAGAGAGGTTGAGCTTGGCTTCTCAAGCTATAGCATAGTGCTCTTGCTTATGGCTCCCCTTTTTGTGCTAGCTACACCCTCCTTTTATAGCAATTTTGAAGGCTAGGGTTACTCCTCTAACCATGGTTGGGTTAGATTTTCAGCAATTTATCTAATTTCTTTTGCTTGGAATTATCAAGAAGTTGGTGGGGAAAGAGAGAGGAGAGAAATGGAGGTGATAGGACTTTTCATAGTGGGTTAGTGTTAGTAGAGTTAGTATTAATTTACAAATGGAATTGGATATTTACAATGGGAGTATCCATGTAGGATACAAATAAGGAAGAAAAACTCTTAAGAGGTAAGAAAAGGTGGATTTCTTACAAGGTTGATGCTCCAAGTGTCTTGAGTAGGGCCGATTTTGACGCTTGTTGACGGTCCACTAGCTTTGACGGTACATTTTTTCTCCACTCTTGACCTTCCTTGAGAGACAAGGTAATTGAAGCTGAGTAATCAACCACCATGATGCTGTCTTTTAAGAGAAGAGGCTGAATTTTGTGGTTTTTTTGATAGATATGGATAAATTGGAGGAGGAAAAATGAGACTAGGTGGTCAATTTTGGAATGGAATTGTGTGTGGGAGGTATGAGTTCACCATGGTTTCTCTTATTCTTCAAGGTTGAGGAGAAGGTGAGTAGGGTGCAGAGAGGAGTGGTGAGAGAGGTGGGGATGATGAGTGGAGAAGTGTGTGTGAAAGAGGAAAATGATAAAGTGGAAGAGAGAGTGTGGTTGCATAGCATGGGAAAACTGGGGTCCACTAATAAAATCATAGCTCACAGCTCGTAGCTCAAAAAAATATGAAAAAATTTGAGGCAAAAGTTCAGCCCACGAGCTACAACTTTTGTTTGTATCACCTTTTCAAATTCGGAGAGCAAGTGAACTTTAAAAATTCAGCAAAACCGATCGTTTTTTTCCACTGCACAAGGTCCTTGTGGGGTCCTTCTTTGGATGATTCTTTTGAATACCTCCAAGAGTGAGCCCTCCATAGTGCATGTATGCATGCCACCTACCCTTGACCTTATTTGGTAGGCCTATAATTGAAGATATTATTGAGATCATGATATAAGTGAATAGTACAACTAAGAAAATCAAATATTGAGGGGTCTAAAAAATATGTACATGTCAAATATAAATAATATAGGTGGAAAAATATAAAGGGGTCAAAATAAATCTCTCTCATTATAAGTCTACCATAAAAAGGTGAATATTTTTGGTGGTCTAATTTATGAGAGTAATAGAGAATATATGTAGGAAGGAAAAAATCACAATAGTGAAAAAAATATACACATAAATAGAACTAGTTTTTTTGGATTTTTGTTGGGATGGAGTTACACCAAAAATAAGAGAAGCTTACATGAAAATATTTCTATATGGAATAAAGAGTATGAAAAATGGTAAGAAAAATTGTGGTAATGGTGAGGCAATGTACAAAGCATAAATAACACACACCTATGTAGAAATATTTAAATAAATACCAAAATAATTATGAAAAAATCTTTTATTTAGGCCCTATATACAAAGAAATATTTACATATGCATGGGCCATAATATACTTATATTTTTTATTTTTTTGGCTCAACTAGCCCAATGCCTAGCTAATTGAGGGTTTTTTATTTCAGTAAGGAGATATGGGAAAAGTCCCCTAACTCACACGCACCTATATACAGTGAAAGGGTGAGAGTAACCACAGTGTTTGAGTGATTTGATAGGGGGGGATAACTCACTATGGCAATCACAGAGAGACGAAAAACGGCTATCACCACCAAGCTAGGCATACAAGCCTATGAGATGGGAGATGTCCTACCTGCAGACACTGCTTTCAAGGGGCAAGAAGCTTCATTCACTCCCCTAATCGAGAAATTGAGGCTCCATGTCCAAAGCTATGTGGACAAAGAGGACTTCTTTATCTCTCCTCTCAAGCATGAGGATGTAATCCTAGGGGAACCATGGTTTGATCGCATGGCTGCCAATGTTGAATTCCCTGAAAGGAGAATCTCCTTTAAGTTCAAGGAAAAAGATATGTATATAGATGATAAGGAAATGGGTAACACTATACCAATTGTACCTACACAAGCTTTCAACAAGTCAATAAAGAGCTCTATTTCTCTGTACATGATTTTTGTTAAAGATTCTCAAAATGAACCTAATGTTTTAGCAAAAGAAAATATACACAATCAAAAGGAACTAAAGTTATCCAATTTTCTCAAGGGGTTTCAAGATGTCTTTATTGACGATATCCCTTGTGAGCTACCTCCTAAACGAGGCAATGATGACCATGCAATTGAACTTCTTCCAGGAACTTCACCGCCTAACAAACCTCCTTATAGAGTTTCTTAAGCTCAACAAGAGGAGATTATGCGGCAAGTGCATGAGTTAGTTGAGAAGGGCATGATTAGGCCTAGCTCATCTCCATTTTGTTCTCTTGTGCTACTAGTACAAAAGAAAGACGGCACATATCGTATGTGTGTTGACTATAGAGCACTAAATAGGATCACTATCAAGAATAGGTTTCCTGTTCCACGGGTAGAAGACCTATTTGATAAGCTACAAGGGTCCACTTACTTTAGTAGGATTGACCTAAAAAGTTATATCATCAAATAAGGATAGTTGATCAAGACATTGTAAAGACCGCATTTCGCACTATGTTTGGTCTTTACGAATACATTGTCATGCCTTTTGCGTTGACCAATGCACCAGCCACATTCAACCGCTTGATGGAGAAGCTATTCAGGCCTCATCGAACCTTTACTGGAGTGTTCTTTGTTCATATCATCATCTGCTCTAATTCATTAGATGAACACAAGCGACACCTCCAAGTAGTATTTCAAGTTCTAAGAGAGAATAAACTTTATGTTAATCAAAAGAAAAATGAATTTTTCTTACAAGAGATTCAGTATTTAGGTCACATTATCTCTCAAGGTGGCATCCAAATGGATCCATCAAAGTTAGAGGTAATAAAACGATGGCCTAAACCAAGGAATTTTCATGAGTTAAGAAGCTTTATAGGTATGTGCGCATACTATAGACGCTTCATAAAAAATTTCTCACTAATAGCAGGACCATTATATGACCTAACAAAGAAAAACATTAGGTACACATGGTCTGCCAAGGAGAACAATGCTTTCAAAAAGCTTAAATAAAAGCTTATCTCTCAACTTGTGCTTACATTACCGGATCTCTCAAAGCCATTTGAGGTCCAATGTAATGCTTGTGCTGATTGCCTTGGAGCTGTTTTGCTTCAAGAAGGGCACGCCATAGGCTATGAAAGTCTAAGGCTCGACCCTATTGAGCAATCTCTAGGCATATATGAAAAGGAACTCCTTGCAGTTCTACATGCCTTAGACTCATGGAAGCACTATTTATTTGGGACTCCTTTCATTCTGCGAACGGATCACCAAAGTCTTAAGTACTTCATGACACAGACCAAGCTCTCCAACAAAAAAATGAGGTGGGCAAATTTCCTTTTGCAATTTCATCTTCATATTGCTCGCATTGCTGGCAAGCATAATCAAGCAGCCGATGCACTCTCAAGATGGCCAAGAGTGAATGCGGTTTCCATAGCAACTCACAATGATCTATCTTCTATGATAGATGAGTATGCTATTGATCCCGCTTTTAGAGATGTGATTTCAGCCCTTGCACTAGGGAACAAAGAGGAACCATTTACTTTACAAGATGGTTGTCTTCTCTATGGAAATAAACTATGCGTTACTAGCTCACTGCGTGAGAAAGTAATGTATGAATCTCATGCTCCTCCTTATGCAGGGCATAGAGGGATTCAGTATACTCTAAAGGGGATTGAAACATATTTCTATTGGCCTACCATGAAAGCAAACATACAATAGTATGTTTCTAAATGTGTGGTATGCCAAAAGACAAAGTTTGATAGAGGGAAGCCACCTGGCTTGCTTCAACCTTTGCCAATCCCTAATTCATCATGGGAGAGCATATCCATGGATTTTATCTTTGGATTGCCTAAGTCTATCCATGGGAATACGGGAATATGGACGATAGTAGACAGGTTCAGTAAACAAGATCATTTTATACCTGTCAAAAAGACTATCAAAGCCCATCAAATGGCAACCCTCTTCATTTCACAAATCTTCAAGTACCGTGGCTTTCCAATGTCCATAGTATCGGATAGAGATCCTAGAATGACCAGTAATGTATTAAAGGGTCTCTTTGAGAATTTAGGAACAAGGCTAAACTCGGCCTATCACCTGCAAACGGATGGCCAAAGTGAAATAGCTAACCTAACAATTCTCGATCTACTAAAAGCCTATGTAACAAAAGTAGATCAAAGATCCCAATGGGAGAAGTACTTACCCTTTGTGGAGTATGCTTACAATAACACTGTACATACTTCCATGGGAAAGGCACCTTTTGAGGTAATTGAGGGAAGATCAAAAATTCCCTTACTACTTAAGGTACACGGGAAGATCTTCGTTGCAGATGAGTATAGCCGAGACCTACAAGAATCTTTCCAAAAGATTAAGGATGCTATCTCTATCTCAGAATAAAGGCAAAAGGCTACTGCTGACAAGCACAGAAGAGCCCAAGCCTTTAAATTAAATGATTGGGTCTTATTAAAATTTCCCAAGGCTCGATTAAGGCACACGACAGGAAAGAATCCTACGGGACACCAAAAGTACTATGCTAAGTTAGCAAAGGTACTATGGTCCTTTAAATAAATTGATTGGGTCTTATTAAAATTTCCCAAGGCTCGATTAAGGCACACGACGGGAAAGAATCCTACGGGACACCAAAGTACTATGCTAAGTTAGCAAAGGTGCTATGGTCCCTTCCAAATTCTTAGGCCAATCAATAAGATGGCCTATCAACTCAAGTTGCACAACCATTGGCTCATACACATGCTTTCCATGTGAGCCTTACAAAGGAGAGCCACCACAAGAACCAACAATTGAAGACCCACTAGAGAGTGAGGACCAAGAAGAGGTGTTGCAGGCCGAGTCCATTCTTTGACATGAAGACAAGGTACTAAGACGTGGTAAGACTATCCGACGATATCTTATTAAGTTTAAGAATTATCCTTTTGAAGATGCTAAAGGATAACCTAAACCTTTTCAATGCTTACAATGCTTCCCAAGAGTAAACAAATGTACAAATGTTAAAAATGAACAAAATATGACTCTCTTTTTCTTTATTGTGCACAAAAAAGTAGTATGCATGTTTAGATCAAGTTTGCAGAGACGACATCTCCTGAACACCAAGTAGAGCTTGTCACTCTACTATGGAAGATGAAAGGACTAATAGGCAGACATGCTTGCGGCGGCAGCCCCGCAGGCTCTCAAGCGCCAAATGGACTAGCCATCCATTGGGGAATGATGTCGTAGGGTAACATAGGGATCGTCTACCCCGCTAAGAGAAGGACTAATGAATATGCTTTATCTTCTCTAACCCATAGTTGAGGACGACTATGATTTCAAGAGAGAGGTAATGTCATAATAATCAATATCTAATTCTCCTAAATGATTTTATCATGTTAAGCTGATCATTTAACATGGGGAAGTGCCAGGGGAGAAAAAGCTAGAATATTGGTTAAGCTAGCAGATCGGCCACAGTAGGGATCCAAAGGAGGAAAAATAGGGATCCAAGGGGGGGTCCAACTGTAAAAGATCCATGTGCATCAATCGGCTTAAAAGACCCTAAGGTTCAGCCCATTAAGACTTCCAAAATGCTAAGGTTCCAAAATTCAAAGGTTGTGTCCAAAGGTCAAAGATTGGGGGAATTGGATGCTTTGTGTGTGTCCCAAAAGTCTTTAGCAATCCCTACATAGGAGGGGGCGAGCCTTGCAAGTAGGGGATGAGAGGGAAACTCACACACAAGCTCCCTTTACACAAAGGGAATGAGGGACACATGTCAGCTCCCTAGCCCAGATTCCCACAAGGTGTACCCAATTCCTATTGGATGGCCTTGGAGGTGGACCAATAAGAATTAGGCTAGAGTAAATCTAGTTTAATTTATTTTAAAAACACTTAATAAAAGAACCAATAAGAATTAAGCTCTCTAGAAGACTATTGAACAGTCTCCCAAGGGGACCAATGAGCATTCAGCAGCCCAATGGCTTGCCTGATTCCTGTTAGCCAGGAGGCAAAGGGGTCCAATGAGAGTTTAGTTGAATTAAATAACTACCTCAAGCTCTCACAAAAGGGGAAAGGGAGACACATGTCAGAAGGCTATCACTTATGCTGCCTAATTATCATTGGTTAAGCCTGGGGAGGTCCAATAGGATGCTAACAAGAGAAAATAACAAGAGGGGTCGACCAAGAGAGAGAGGGAGATGATTTTTCAAAGGAATTATCACCTACACACTCACACTAGCTCATGTGTGAAGTATAGAGGACTCTCTCTCCTTCTCAAGCTTTAATGGAAAGCTTATCACCTACTCCAAGCTTGTGAGAAGGGAGGCCTACACCAACAACTCTTGGCTTTGTGATGCAAATCCAACCAAGAGCCAAGATTCAATGCATGCTCATCTCCTCTACCATGCTAATTACTAAGCTAAGTTATGCTAATATGAGTGATTATGTGAGGAGATGTACATCTTTCTCGTAAGAATACTCCTTCTTCCTCTCAATCTACTCACATACCCGGCTAGCTCTCACCATCTTTGAAGGTGTGTGAGGTCTTGGGTCCGAAACCATGAGAGAATTGATGTGTTTGATAAGTGTTTTGCATAGTGCATGCAGTTTTCATCTTCATTGCACTAGCTAGTATTGAAGGAACACAAGAAATTGTATTGTAGAATATCTCTCTTGATGGGAGAACCCATAATACAAAAGCCTTTTGGAGGGGGACTGGCTCACTACAAGAGGTCACTTGAATTTTGGCGCCACATTACCGGCGTCACTGGCGGGTGTCGGTATATGTGTGTGTATTTATGGAGGGAGCCAAGGTTTTTTTTTTAATTTCATTTTCAAAATTCTGACGCCTATTTCGGCAGGTCTTTCGATGCCAGCGTGAATGCGCATTCTGATGCCCCTTCTGTTGACTATTCCGATGCCTATACTGATAATTGTACCGTTGGTACCTACAAAAACCAAAACCGCGGGCTTTCTCTGCGCATTTCTATTAATTCCTGCGCCACATCTCAAGCTCTCCTCTTCACCCTCTCTCACAGATCTGCTGCGATACACTCCCGTCGGAGGTGCTAATCTTGCTTGTGGGTTAGCGCATAACACTAAGGTAAGATTATTTTCATGTTTACTTGTAGATTTAGGGTTTAGGGTTTAACTTTGTGTTTGTGTTTGTGTTTGTGTGTGCGTTTTTGCAGGTTCTAGGACTTAGGCGAAAACTTTCATTGCTCAAATAGGACTAATGTGAGTGCTCAAACCTTTAAATGAATATTAAGTTTATTTAAATTACTTTGTATATTAAAAAAAGAAAATTTCATGCTTTAAACTTTGAATGCTTTAAACTTTCAATGTTTTAAAGAAATTAGGATTTGTTATGTGAAATTTCGTTGTAAATTATGGAAAGAAATTGTTTAAGTTTATGAAAAAATCTAGTTTTGAAGAAATCTTTTATTGAATTATGTCGTTTTTTAAATTATGTAGGGGTTTATGTTTTACGTTAAGTTTAAGTTATAAGTTAAGTTAGATTAGGTTAGGTTATGTTAAGTTAAGCTACATTGTTATGTTAGGTTAGGTTAGGTTATCTTATACGTTAGGTTAGATTAAGTTAAGCTACGTTAGGTTAAGTTATATTAGGTTAGGTTAGGTTAAGCTATGTTAAGTTAAGTTATGTTATCTTATATGTTAGGTTAGGTTAAGTTACGTTAGGTTATGTTACATTAAGTTAGGTAAAGCTACATTACGTTAAGCTAGGTTAAGCTACGTTCGACAATACGGCAAGCTATAGAGCTTACCCACAGTGCATATTAAAAACAACACAATGGCGTTTCGTTCATCACTATGGCAATCCATAAAGAACACATATGCATTGTGGAAAAGATTGCCCGGCGGTCCCCTGCCCCCAATCGTACCTAGCAAAGGCTTTTCGTATTACCAACAGCTCGCCATTGTGGTGTTTATATGTCCACGAGCAGATTTCAAGTTCTAAAATAGCACCATGGCAATTCGTTTGGCAATACGGCAAGCCATAGATCTTGCTTACAATGCATATGCATTGTGGGCAAGCTTTATGGCTTGCCGTATTGCCAAACGGCCCTCCATGGTGTTGTCTATATGTTTGCGAGCGATTTTCAAGCGCTAAAATTACCTCGTGCCCCAAAAAACAACACAATGGCGATCCGTTTGGCAATATGGCAAGCCATAAAGCTTGCCCACAAGGCGTATGCATTGTGGGCAAGCTCTATGGCTTTCCATATTTCCAACGGCTCACCATGGTGTTGTCTATATGTCTCCGAGCAGTTTTTAGGCCATAAAATCGCTTCGCAACTCTAAAAACAACACAATGGTGAGCCATTTGCCAAATTGGCAAGCCATAGAGCTTGCCCACATCGCATATGCATTGTGGGCAAGATCTACAGCTTGTCATTTTGCTAAAGGCCTCACCATTGTGTTGTTTTTTTGTTAGGTTAGGTTATGTTAGGTTTAGGTTAAATGTTAAGTTAGGTTAGAGCTATCGACGGCATAATAGTCAAGAAAATACAAAAGGACTTCAAAAAACGCAATCGAACTTTGAAGTGACTCGTGTACTTCTAAAAACGCAAACGGACTTCGGTTAGGTTAGGTTATAGGTTAGGTAGATGTTATAAGATAGGTTACATTAAGTTAGGTTAGGTATAGGTTTTACGTTAGGTTAGATTATATTATAGGTCAGGCATAATGATTATAGGTTAGGTTAGAGCTAGCGTCAAATTAATAGTAGTAAAAACGCAATCAGACTTTGACTCGTGTACTTCTAAAAATGCAAACGGACTTCGGTTAGGTTAGGTTACAGGTTAGGTAGATGTTATAAGTTAAGTTATGTATAGGTTTTACGTTAGGTTAGATTATAGGTTAGGCATAATGATTATAGGTTAGGTTAGAGCTATCATCAAATTAATAGTAGAAAAAATACAATCGAACTTCGAAGATGACTCGTGTACTTCTAAAAACGCAAACGGACTTCGGTTAGGTTAGGTTATAGGTTAGGTTTAGGTTATAAGTTAGGTTATATCAAGCTAGGTTAGGGTTATGCTATAGGTTAGGTTAGATTATAGGTTAGGTTAGAGCTAGCATCAAATTAATAGTAGAAAAAACGCAATCGGACTTCAAAAGTGCACACAAACTGAAAGAACCTTAATGTATAGTCATTGACCAATAAAGATGAGATTATTACCCTGTGGTCCTAATCTCCGTGCACCTCTAGACCGAGGTGTGCAAGGATCGGGCCTGGCTAGAGAATGTGAGGTTGTTAGAGCTAGCAGAAAATAGTTGAAAAAATGCAATCAGACTTCAAACGTTCACACATACTTCAAGAACTTTCATATATAGTCATTGACCAATAAAGACGAGATTATTACCCTTTGGTCCTAATCTCCATGTACCTCTAGACCGAGGTGTGCGGGGATCGGGCCTGGCTAGAGAATGTGAGGTTGTTAAAGCTTGTAGTTATAACAACTAGAGTGTTTTAATTATTTGTTGCATCATTGGTAGATAAAGTATGGATGATAGGATGGCGTGTCCTTGTGCAAGACACTTTACGAGGAGCATGGTAGATTTTTTCCTGAAGGACATGAGCCACGTGGACCAAACATATGCAAACATGATATGCATCCATTGAAAGCGAGCGATTGGAAAAACATGTGGCTGGAGAGGGAAGATTGGATGCCACCTAGAATGAAAAAACTTTCTATTTTCCATGATCTCTCGTATTGGAGTGACCTGCTGATTAATCATTCGCTCGACCCAATGCACATCTTCAAGAATGTGGGGGAGATCATCTGGAAGACCATCAATGGAAAAAGGGAGAGCAAGGCCCAAAGAGATGACCTGCAGGTTGTTGGTCAAATGCCAGAGATGTGGCCTCAACTTAAACCCAATGGAAAGTGGTCTATACCAAAAGGTCCATGGGTTCTAAGTTGCACAAAAGAGCAACAAGTGAAGAAAACTATATCTTCATTCAAGACTCCCACAGGGTGCATGCAATGTTTGAAAACGGCTTTACGAGAGATGACAATTTTAGTGGTCTTAAGTCCCACGATTGGCACAAATTTTTACAGTTCATCTTACCAATTTCCATAAAGGGTTGTTTAACAGATGAAATTAGAAGAACAATCTACAAAATCAGTGAGTTGGTACGCTGGATCAGTTCAAAAGAGATAAGAGAAGACAGCATCGATGCAGCATGCTTAAATTCTATTAAAGCAGTGTGCATGGTGGAGAAGTACTTTCCAACAAACATTCATACCATCCAAATGCATGTACTTGTGCATGTGGTCGATGAAGTTGCAGTTGCTGGGGTGGTCCATAGCAGGTGGATGTTCTTCTTGGAGAGATTTATGAATACTTTAAAGGGGTTTGTTCGTCAAAGGGCTCGCCACAAGGGTAGCATGGCCGAAGGATGGCTTGTATAGGAGTCTCTTGTCCTCATTAGTGAATTTTTTGTCTCAATTGATCTAGAGATGCCCCAAATGTGGAGTACTGAGGTCAATGTCAGGGTGACAGGGGACAAGCCGCAGGGACAAGGCATCATTAGGAAGATGGACATCACAATGCGAGAAAAGGTTATGAGATTTTTCCTTCTCAACTCAGACATCATGAAAAAGTGGCTAGAGAGGTACAAAGGGGAATAGCAACAATGTTTGACAGATCGCCTTCAATTCAAGCGCAATCGTGCAACTAAAAACCTTTCTTTTCCATACCATCTTCAGAAATTGCCTAACTTTCCAACTGGGTGGTGGTTAACTGCGACACTCTCAAAGGCAAAGAGGAGTGGAGTGTTGATTACTGAAGAGGAAGAGGATATGTCAAGGGGTTGTGATTGGCATGTACATTTCACAACTTCCTTTTCGAGCTGTACATGAAAATTAGTTTGCTTTAATAACTTTTAGTCTGTTTCAATTTTGTGGCTGCAGTATCACAAATATGGAGCTTTGTGGTCGCATGGGAAGCACTTCAGAGTGCAACGGATCGACGAGCAAAGAGTCACTTTCAACACTGGTGTTAGGGCAAGCTTTGTCCAAGAAAGTAGGAGTAGTTCTAGGGATGAGAATATAGAGATTGGCCAACTTGAATACTTTGGCTACATCCAAGACATCTTGAAGATTAGCTTTAGAAAGTTTGAAATTTTTATCTTTGATGTCAAGTGGTTCAAAGTTATGACCAGCAGCCCTAATGCAGCTGTGCGCAAAGACAAGAGTGGATTGATTGAAGTGAACTCTAGGCAGGTGTGGACAAATGTGCGGGATACATTCGTACGTCTGCAGCATTGTGAACAAGTTGTGTTCATACACGATCCACTATGGACAAAAGCTGATGAGAATGATCTATCTAAACCTTGCTGGCTCTATGTCATTCAAGTTGCTCCACGTAGCAAGCAAGTGTGTGAAGGATTGGATGTTGAGCTCGAAGAGGTGATTCATGAACAAAGAACAGGACCGACTCCAACTTTAAATTTAGATTTTGAGGTGGATGTCAGTATTGAGCAATTGTCTCAATCTAGAGATGAGGTGTAAAACAGTGAAGCTGATGTGGAGAGCGACGAAGAAGTAGACTTCAACGACGAATATGCAGAAGTACAGATTGAGATAGACATCTTTGGTGCATCAGATCTTATAGAGGATGAGAGATTAATTAATGACTTTTGCTAGGAAACCTTTTGCATGGCTCTTTTTATTAGTTTACAATACACTTTAGATTTTGGTCATTTATGCCCGGGGAGGTCACCTAATAAAAATGTAACCTATCACATGAGTTCAACAGAAGGGTATTTAAAGTTCTTGAAACTTACAGAAATATATATACAGAAGGGCATTATTTTTTCAAAGGTGAAAAGAACTTACATATTAGAAAAGAAAAGGGTAAATTATATTCTGAACAAAATTCACAGATAAGGGGTTTTACAAACATGTCTTGAACGCACGTGATATGGTAGTTTTATATATAGTGAACCCCCCGAGCATTTATATAGCAATTTCGTTGATTTGTTTCATTTGTGTAGCAGTTTCGTTGATTTGTTGTTTGTATTGATTAAGCATTTCTTACGTAAACTAATGTATTTTGTGAGTTTTGTTTGTGTATGATTAGCCATGGCCGATAATGATAAGCCCTACTCTCCTAGTTTTAGTTTCCCAGTCACTTCGGCCGGCATGTCACCCGAGCAGATGGGCTTGTTTTTGTCTCAGTTCGCACCTGAGCAGATCGCCATGGCACAGCACCTTTGGGGTGCAAGTACAGGTACCTCTAGACCTACTACGGCCAACCCTACGCCTGGGACTAGTGTGGTCCCTACACTGAGCGGCCCCATACCTCAGTCTAGTGTGCCCCCTACGCCTAGGACTCGTGTTGGGGAGGTTCACTATGTGTAAAACTACCATATCACGTGCGTTCAAGACATGTTTGTAAAACCCCTTATCTGTGAATTTTGTTAGGAATATAATGTACCCTTTTCTTTTAAAATTTGTAAGTTTTTATCAAATTTGAAAAAATAATGCCCTTCTATATATATATATATATATATATAGATATATATATATATATATATATATATATATATATATATATATATATTTGTAAGTTTCAAGAATTTTAAATACCCTTCTGTTGAGCTCACGTGATAGGTTACATTTTTATTAGATGACCTCCCCGGGGACTCGTGTGCCCTCTACACCGATTGGTGGTTTATCCTCGAGATGACGTTGCCGTCGTTCTGAAGGCTGTGGTTACTGTGGTAGCGGTTCTACCGATGCATCCACACCACCGAGAGAGCACCCACCACTCTCTTCAATAGATAGTTCACCGATGGGCACACCACGTACACCTTGGGGATCACACGAGCATGATCCTAGCAAGGTCTACAGGAGCAGGGATGGGGTTGTTGTGGCAAATAGGGTGGGAAAGGAAATGCGATAGAGGATTCGACAGCTCTGTACAATTCAGTTTGGTCATAGTGTGATGGAGATTTGGGAAAATCTTAATGTTGAGAGAAAGAATTACATTGTCGACACCATTCAGAGAGAGTACAGGCTGGCAGAGGGATACGACAAGGTCTTAAACACCTAGATTTTGAGTGTCCACAATGTCACACCGTCGGTCAGAGGCCAGAGATAGATTCAACAACGGCGATCCCAAGCCGGCATGGTTAGACGCAGAGGAGTGGATTGGGATTGCACGAAAGACACAAGACAATCCCAATAGATTTCAGCAGTAGAGAGATGTAGCCAGAGCACGTTTGAAGTCTGTTGGAGCGTCACATCTTGGGAGTGGAGGCTATGATACGCTTCGACATGAGTTTGTAAGTATTATATGTATGCTTTAAATTATTGATAGTATATATGTTATTTGAAGATTTATCTAATGATTAAACCATAATTTTGTAGGAAGTTGTCGTGAAGCGCTTTTCGACACGCCAAGAGGAGAAGTATGGGTACAAGCATGGACTTGTGGCCCTTTTGACCTAGCTGGAGGAGGAGGGAGAGGGCGTCGATTGGGAGGCATTACCATGAGGGCTTCTCACTCAGTGACCTCTTGCATATGTACAGTTTTGTAGTACTTATGTTTATGGTTTATGGTTATGTTTATGGTATATTAAGGTTTGACAATCAACGTATGTTTATGGTTTATGGTTATGGTTATGGTTGTGCACAATTATGGTTATGGTTATGGTTTTGGCAATCGTGCTATAGTTATGGTTATGGTTATGGTTATGGTTATGGTTATGGTTATGGTTATGGTTATGGTTATGGTTATGGTTATGGTTATGGTTATGGTTATGGTTGTGCAAGGTTATGGTTATGGTTATGGTTATGGTTATGGTTATGGTTATGGTTATGGTTATGGTTATGGTTGTGCAAGGTTATGGTTATGGTTTTGGTTTTGGTTCAAGTGATGGTTATGGTTTTGCTATGATGGTATAGCAATCGTGCTATGGTTCTGGTTATGGTTATGGTTATGGTTATGGTTATGGTTATGGTTATGGTTATGGTTATGGTTATGGTTATGGTTATGGTTATGGTTATGGTTATGGTTATGGTTATGGTTATGGGTATGGTTATGGTTGTGCAAGGTTATGGTTATGGTTATGGTTTTGGTTCAGGTGATGGTTATGGTTTTGCTATGATGGTATAACAATCGTGTGATGGTTATCGTTATGGTTATGGTATGGCACACAGGTTATGTTTATGGTTTTACAGTTTTCGACTCATGTTTTAATCATGTTAACAAGTTATGTTATTCTTACAATTTTGTTGATTGCCATACACTCACTCTTTAGCGTCAGCTTGTAGGTGGAGTGCGGTTGCTTGTGCACTCTTCCTTTGGGCAGAGAGGGTTGTTTTCTTTTGCTGCAGTACATGCAGCATTAGTTCCCAGCCCTCTCTGCCCAAAAAAAATTTGCAAGTTTTGGTCGTCAGTACAAGTTACGATATGACTGTCGGTATGGGTCACGGAATAGGCGTCGGAATTTAATTTATCAATACCGGTGCTTATTCCGTTGATTATTCCGATGCTTGTTTATAGGCCTATTCTGATGCCCGCCACACCGATAGTTATACCGACGTTATGATACCGGCACCTCTTCCGAACCTTATTTCAGCGCTTTTAAGGTTAAAATTTAGCGCTATTTCATCGGTACCTGCACCGAATTCTGCACGACCTCTTGTAGTGGCTCCATGCAAATCCGGTCCTCAACTATTGTCCATTGCTTAATTTATCTCTCTTTTGAAGTATTGTTCATGGTATCTAACTAGGTGTTATGCTTTTTGTTGCTTTCTCCACCCAAGCACTCTTGTTAATCTCATTAGGAATCTATTCTAATGAAATGCTCACTATGTTCATGCTATTTTCTGCTACAGACAAGTTATTAGGCCATTAAATGTTACAGTCTTTGAGGCCTTGGGACTGAGGCTTCGGATACTTAATGCCTTCTCCACAGTTTATGTTATGCTTGTGATGCATGAAGATTTACATCTTCATTGCATCACCTAGGTCACAAGGAACACCAAGATTGTATTGTACCAAGTCTCTCTTGATCCGAGAATCTATAATACAAACCCCTTTTGGAGGGGGGGACCAGCTTCAAGTAAATACGGTCCTCAACTATTGTCATGTTCTCTAATACTCTCTCTTGCAAAATTATTGTTCATGCCAAGTTAATTAAGTACTATGTTTATGTTGCTACCATAAGTTAAGTTCACCCTCTATGTCATAAGGAAGGGAATGGGGTCTAGGAGGGCCTCTTTATTTGGAAGTTTAAAGAAGTCAAACTTTTAGTATTAAGAAATTAATCAAAGGACAACTTTTGAATTCAAACAAGTAAAATGGCTAGTTTATTTGAATTCAAAGTTTCCCTCCAAAATGGAATTTATAATCTAGCGGGTAAAACCATATCATGTAGCATATCTATGTAAAGAGCTCGATGCATAGATTGCAAACCTGTGATCTCCGCTCAAATCGAAAATCATGTGTGGGAGTTATGGAAGGCCAAAAACCATAAATTGTCCACCTCGTTTTTGGGGGAAAAAAGTGCACCCTTTGACCACTCTTACACATCTCTTACACACAAACCATTCTTGCACACATGGCATACACCTATTCCTCAAAATGTTAATCACCTCCATAAGCTCATGGCAAATAAAGAGGCCCTCCTACATCCCATTATCTTCCTAAAGTTCTCAAAGTAAACTCACAAAAATTCTCACTCTAATTCTCTTAATTCCGCTATTTTCAAAGTTCATAGGCCATTTACATTACACATTATAATAGGACAATTTAAAGGAGGAGATGGTCTTTCTTGGTGGGCCTTGATATAAAAGAAATTAGCAATGAATGATTAAACAAAATTTTGTCAATCCCAAGCTTCATGGCCTTGGCTCAGTGACATATCTCACCATTCCCGCAGCTCTTGCAAAAGTTTCCTCATATGGAGATTTTGACACTCTTGGTGTAGCTCTTGGCTCTTCTCTCATAGTCACATTTGGACTTACCCATTTAGTATGGTGTGGCATTGATGACCCCATAATGGTCATATAGCCAACTCTAATAGGCTTTGGTTCTGTTAAATGAATCCTTCTCATCCAAGGATCTAAACTTTTGGTACTCTTGATCCTATCCTATGGGTACTCTCTACATGGGGTGGAATTTATGTGACTATGTCCATAAAACTTACCTCCTTCTCCATTGGCTTTAAGTAGATGACTTTTTTTTTTCTCCTCAACAAGAAAATGGTTCTCCTCAACAATAAATATTTTCCGTGTATGTCATGTACACATACCTATACTCATGCCCCTTGCTATCTACCAGAATCAATAAGATCTATCCGGCTCATGTCTTCTTGATGTAATAGCTTCCCCATTAGCTTGTATAACCCCACTTGAGGATCATCTACAGGCACTCTCTCTAGCTCTTTATAGGTATAAACTTAGTTCACGGATTATTCTCCAAAGGAGGTCTCTCAATTCCTTAATTTTGTCTTAAGTTCCAGTCATACCCATGACATCTACAAGATAAGGGTTATTAGCCTAAGATAGGCAACTCCTCTCTCACCAAGTGTATTGGTGTCCATTATTGACAGCCTCAACTTGCTCTCAAAACTTAGGGTTTCCCAAGTCTTCACAAACATAGCACTTATATGATGGATTTCTACATAGATCCTCACCCCCTTATCGTTAGTCTGTTGGTAGTACAAATGTATGGTTGGTGGAATCTCTAATTTTCATGAAGTACAGGATCCATTTACTTCATTATGATAGCTCATCTCCGGTGCTCTCTCGACCATCAGGATAATGAAAGCTTGTTTTTAAAAATGAAGTGTTAGAGACTATCTCTTCTTGGATGGTCAATAAGTGTTCTAGATTAACGTTATTGAAACTGTCTTTCGTAGACCCACAACTTACTTGATCTCTTGGTAGTTTGACACCCAATTGGTATACCAATTGCTCTCAATCTCAAGAACATGAACACATTAGGAATTTCAAACCTAACCTATTACCTAAATATTTTTGGGTCCCTTGGAACTTTTTCTGTACTTCAACTCCCCTTGTCAGCTAATCTACTTGCCTGTACAAGACTCAACAAAAACTAGAGCACTCCTTTAGTTATGTCAAGCTAGCAAATGGTGTATTCCCAACTTTATTAGACCACAAGACTTCATGCACTTATCCCTTGATCTCAAGGCCTACTAATGCTCTACATATCTCATTTCAATGTGTGGGAAGAAAATTTGCCAAAATATTTTGCTCCTTGCATTTTGTGGGAGAAAATTAGGATTTTCTCTTCCCTAGAGGCTTTTGAGATAACTTTCACTTCAACTTTCTGACAAGCATAGAATAGACTCTCCAAAACTCAATCTTGCAACAATCCTAATGTTAAGACCAACCTGATGGTCTCAAGGTCACTTAACCCATTTTTGGTCCATGTTCCAAATAGAAATTGCTCTAATCTCATGCATGCAAACTTAATTCTAGATTTGAATCTAGGTGTGTGTTCCTTGCCTTGAGATCTTCCAATGGTTCAATTGTTGCCCCAAAATGCTTGAGATAGCAGAATATCAAGAGAAAATTGTGATTTTTTCCACCTTGATTGAAAAATGTCCAATTGTACTTCCAACACAATGGATGTGATTCTTACCGTAAGATAGACTCTTGGTACAAAACTTACCAAAAATTTCATTTCTAGCAAAAAATCAAGAAAAATTTGCAATTTTTTCTCTTAGTCTTGCTTTTGACCACCTTTTCAAACTTTTGTCAATCCCAAGGTGTTTTAACCTTCTTCAAGAGTACATTTACCAATTTTTTCCCTATTTGAACAATTGACATGACCACAAACACACTTTTAACAAATTTTGACATGTCAAAGTCAACTTTTGGCTCTACACTCACTCTTGATGCCCAAATTCACATTGACTTGATGGATGGACTCCTTAAACTAAGGTGAATGCATGATCTTAAACTTGTAGACTTCTAAGCTCCAAAGCTAAAAAAAGAAAAAAAAGAGCGGTTTTCTCTTGGGTTCACCTAGGAATGCACTTTTTGGACTTTCTATTTGGAACATGGACCAAAAATGGGTTAAGTGACCTTGAGACCCTCAGGTTGGTCTTAACATTAGGATTGTTGCAAGATTGAGTTTTGGAGAGTCTATTATATGCTTGTCAGAGAGTTGAAGTGAAAGTTATCTCAAAAGCCTCTAGGGAAGAGAAAATCCTAATTTTCTCCCACAAAATGCAAGGAGCAAAATATTTTGGCAAATTTTCTTCCCACACATTGAAATGAGATATGTAGAGCATTAGTAGGCCTTGAGATCAAGGGATAAGTGCATGAAGTCTTGTGGTCTAATAAAGTTGGGAATACACCATTTGCTAGCTTGACATAACTAAAGGAGTGCTCTAGTTTTTGTTGAGTCTTGTACAGGCAAGTAGATTAGTTGACAAGGGGAGTTGAAGTACAGAAAAAGTTCCAAGGGACCCAAAAATATTTAGGTAATAGGTTAGGTTTGAAATTCCTAATTTGTTCATGTTCTTGAGATTGAGAGCAATTGGTATACCAATTGGGTGTCAAACTACCAAGAGATCAAGTAAGTTGTGGGTCTACGAAAGACAGTTTCAATAACGTTAATCTAGAACACTTATTGACCATCCAAGAAGAGATAGTCTCTAACACTTCATTTTTAAAAACAAGCTTTCATTATCCTGATGGTCGAGAGAGCACCGGAGATGAGCTATCATAATGAAGTAAATGGATCCTGTACTTCATGAAAATTAGAGATTCCACCAACCATACATTTGTACTACCAACAGACTAACGATAAGGGGGTGAGGATCTATGTAGAAATCCATCATATAAGTGCTATGTTTGTGAAGACTTGGGAAACCCTAAGTTTTGAGAGCAAGTTGAGGCTGTCAATAATGGACACCAATACACTTGGTGAGAGAGGAGTTTCCTATCTTAGGCTAATAACCCTTATCTTGTAGATGTCATGGGTATGACTGGAACTTAAGACAAAATTAAGGAATTGAGAGACCTCCTCTGGAGAATAATCCGTGAACTAAGTTTATACCTATAAAGAGCTAGAGAGAGTGCCTGTAGATGATCCTCAAGTGGGGTTATACAAGCTAATGGGAAAGCTATTACATCAAGAAGACATGAGCCGGATAGATCTTATTGATTCTGGTAGATAGCAAGGGGCATGAGTATAGGTATGTGTACATGACATACATGAAAAATCTTTATTGTTGAGGAGAACCATTTCCTTGTTGAGGAGAAAAAAGAAATCATCTACTTAAAGCCAATGGAGAAGGAGGTAAGTTTTATGGACATAGTCACATAAATTCCACCCCATGTAGAGAGTACCCATAGGATAATGCAGTCATTAGGACAAGTGTGGATCGAATTGTAATCCATCCCCAAGTTTCGCAAAATCTTTCTTGCTTCCTCTCGGGAATTTGGCATCACATTAGCAGCTGGTAGTATGTGCTCTTTGAGCAATCTACACAACATAAAAATACAGTACAATTGTGTAAAAATCTATCAGATCATTATACATTTAGAGTTTTATTAAATTAAGCTAATTGTAATAGATCACCTGAAAAGTGTTGTGACTCTAGTGTCACTCCATCCAAACTTTGTCTGCATGTTGAGAAGAACCAGGAGCGCTTTCAATCTAGACACACGTGCTCCATTATACAATGGCGTATCGGCTTCACTTTTCATATCATCATAGACGAGCCTTTCTGAATCCATGATCGTCTCGATCATTTCATCAATCTTGGGCTCAACAAACATTGCATGGTGCTATAAAACTTATGTACAAAGCGACAGTATCAAGTAAATTACACGGAATTTTGATGCTCAGTAAGCCACCAAAGTAGGCTCGGTTACTACCAACAGAGTATTGCCAAGCTCAGTAAAGCGGTAGCAAAATCCCTTTCAAAAGCCAATGTAAACGTAGAGCATCCCCCAAAAAAAAAGTTTTAATAGAGATTATAAATGGCAACTTTTGGTACTACAAGACCCAAAAACCTTTCTTTTGCCAGTAACCACGAAGTTTAATAGCAACCCCAAAAACCCAGTGGAAGGGTAAAAAGCCATGCTAAAATACCATCATCATATATACCCATCGACCATCAAGGACCATAACCAGGTTCAAAGTGAAAATCACATGCAGAACCACAATATCAAAAACTAGCTACAGCATCATTATCATAGTGAAATTGCTCCTTTTTTTTAAAAAAGTCTGCAAAGAAATCTGCATGGGTAGAGTGGCCAACCTGAGTGACTTGTGTTGCGAGCTCCATACTTCAGTGTAAAAAAGACAAACAATTCTACTTAAGTAGAACGACAACCAAAGCTAAGTGAGGGGCAGCAGAGTTGTGCCTCACCTCTTTAAATAGAGGAAGGAGGAAGGCTGCCAATCTGGAATAGTGAGCAGAGCACCATGATTGGAGAGACACCCTCCCGCGACAGCGAGGCCGCCTACAAGCAGTATGAGAGAACTACACTAGCGCCTTCACGGCAAGTTTTATGTAAGGCAGAAAACCACCCCCCTTTTGTCAAAACCTACTCATACCACAGAAGGGCCAAGTCACATGGTGGAGACCTAATAAAGTGAAGCTTAAGTGTTCCATATGCTACGGGTCCTTGAGTAATACAATGTGTGTGTGTGCATGTGCGTGTGCGTGCGTGCGTGCGTGCGTGCGTGTGTGTGTGTGTGTGTGTGTGTGTGTGTGTGTGTGTGTGTGTGTGTGTGTGTGTGTGTGTGTGTGTGTGTGTGTGTGTGTGTGTGTGTGTGTGTGTGTGTGTGTGTGTGTGTGTGTGTGTGTGTGTGTGTGTGTGTGTGTGTGAGAGAGAGAGAGAGAGAGAGAGAGAGGTGGTGCAGTTCTCTATGCCTAGTTCCTTTCCAAAGCCAACTTAGCCCTCATTCTTGCCACTTGAGAGAGAGAGAGAGAGAGAGAGAGAGAGAGA
Source organism: Adiantum capillus-veneris (assembly GCF_014529385.1). Classification (NCBI taxonomy): domain Eukaryota; kingdom Viridiplantae; phylum Streptophyta; class Polypodiopsida; order Polypodiales; family Pteridaceae; genus Adiantum; species Adiantum capillus-veneris. Next base: position 75,384,920 of record NC_140949.1, read on the forward strand.
GAGAGAGAGGATGGTGATGGTTATTGCCAGCAAATGCTCATGAGCTCAAGCTTTAGCAGGATTTGAATCTTTGCTATCCTTATGTCCGCTATTCCAACACACATGATGTTGCACCACCTTGGGATGGCTTGACCTCCCTTTCCATTCATTGAGAAGGTCTCATGTGTGTCCGGCAAGTGCATCTCATGTGAGCTCCTGTTGAAATTGCTTCAAATTACTCATATGACCCCCCACCCCCAAAGAAATTTAAAAATCATCAAGATTAGGTTACTTGGACATGAGACCTCACAATAATATTATATATACCAATGCCTGCATCGTCTTAGTGGCAGTCATCGCACCTGGGCGGTTGTGTTTGAATTGAGGAGGACTTGCCATGTTCGTCAAAACTTTGATGGCATCTCGGTGAGCAGGTTATCCTCTCCTTAACGTATTGCAATCGTCTAGTCCTTGTGGATACTTAGCTGATCTCAGAAGTTCGAATGTTGGGTGCCATCCTCTTGCCTTGCAGTCCTGATCCCCGTAGCATGCTTAACAACATTCCTCTACCATGGCCGATACTCATTATTCAATCTCTTATGCACACGTGCACGCGTGCACACACACACACACATATTAATTGAGGGTTCCTCAACCCTGGCATAGGCTTGCCCTATTTGGAAGCAAAGAAAGTCCAAGATATAAATGATACGATGTACCTGCAAACATGGCAGAATGTGTGAATATATGCACCAAGCTAAGATCCTCGTCCCACCATGTGGTTACAAGGGCTCGAAATTTGTATTGCACGTAAAAGCCATGGTCTCACTGAGTGGTTCAACCTCATACAGAGCCTCACCATCATGCTGCAGCAGCAGTCGCTATAAAATGGAGGGATTTCACCATTTTTTGCAGCAGAACCGACTTATCGAGCATGTCCATGCTCCTTTCAAGTCACTACAATCGATAGAATCCCTAATAAAAGACGCAATGGAAACCTATTTCTTTAAATTTGTGTTTATCTTTAGGCCTGCACCAGAACAGTCTGTGCAAACTATGGGACTGCTTTTTCACGCTTCCAATGCATGCCAACAAAATGTGATGCAATCCCTTTGGCCTCTGGGTGGGACGCAGCTCTAAGATCATGTAGCATCTAATTTGTGAGATGCGGGAGATGACAATGAAGGAAACTACATCGGCTTGCACGTGCGAGTTTTCCATGGCTTAATATGGAAAATCTTAAATTCAAACTCCATTAAGAACATCATCCATCTGACTAACCTTCCTTGTATTATGGTCTTGTTGCTCAGAAGCAATAGAGCTTGATGGTGTGAAATAATTTTCCCAATAGATAGAATTTGATGGCATTAAATACCATACCCAATGCTTCTCTCTCAATAGTAGAGTATCCTTGTTCAATTAAACTAAACCTGCACAACTGGTAAAGTAGACTAGGTAGTTCATCTTCCCATCAGGCTTGGCCAGTATAGCTCCCATCACCATGCCATAGGCATCTATCTACATGTACATGGAGATTCACATCCCAGTTTGGCTAGCGAAGCACTGGCTTCCTGCTGATTGCACCTGTAAGCACTAGAAACTTTGCTTACATTCTTCAGTCCAAATAAAGTTGTATCATTTCTTTGTCAATTCATATAGTATTATAGAGAGAGTTCCTTGGCTGTAAACATGCACACAAACCTCCTGTAAAAGTTGATGTATCCAGAAAGGAACTCAATTCTAATACTATTGTGGGTGCTCTGGCCTTTGAATCATCTCAATCCCATTTTTGGAAACAACATGTCACAGAAGCTATCCCTTCCAAACCATAAACACTGACTTGAAGGGATTGAGAGAGATTCTTTTTTCTTTGCACCTCTCAAAGGCCATCTCTAGAAAAAGTAAATGCATTTCTTTAGAGGAGAAAATGGTAAATTCATCAACAATCATGGCCAAGAACTTATGTAGAAACTCACTAAAATTTTTCATTCATGCATTGCTAAAAGGTTGCTAGAGCATTGCACAATCCAAATGGCATTACTAGATACATAAAAGTTTCCCATTTAGTGATGAATGTAGTCTTGGCCCTATCTTTAGGTGCAATTTTGAGTTGATTGTAGCCATTATATATGTCCATAAAACTATACATTTTGTGCCCTCCAATCTCATCTAGCATTATCTATATAAAGGGTAGCGGAAAAGGATCCTTAATTGTCTTTGCATTTAGCTTCCTATAGTCCACACGTACCCTCAGTTTTCCATTCTTTTTAGGAACTACCACTATGAAAAATAGTCAGTCACTACTTGCAAGTTCTGTGATGAACCCAACCTTGAGAAGATTATCAATCTTCTCTTTCACTTTCTTGGCATAATTGGGGTTCATACTATACCTCTGTAATTTGACTAGTCTCACATCTACCTTCAGTGGTATCCTATGTTGGCACACCTCTGGATCCACTCCTTTCAGATCGGTGTGTTCTCAAGAAAATATGTTTTTGTACTTTTGGAACAGTGCCTTAGCTTTCTCCTTGATCTTTGGCTTCAAATGCTTGTTGATTTTGATCATTCTGGGGTTTTCAACGTCCTGGTTGTTTGGGGGTAACCAATTTGGGCATCTTCCCTTCTGTTTAGCCATGGATTCAGCTTATTTCTATGTCCACTAGTATTTCTATGTCCACTAGTCTCATAATCATTAAAGGGATGACCTAATTCTAGTAGGCTATTTTGAATCTCAACTTCCTCAATTAACTGATTCCCCTCTTTAACATTTTCTTGACTGGTGTCTCCCACTGGTCTAAAATCAAATTTATTTGGTGATGGTTGTTCTAGTGGCCGACCTCCAATTGAACTGTTCCCCAAAGTTCAACTCATTGAACTAGTCTGGGTATTGTTTCTTTTGTTTCTCAATCTTATCCTTATCCGTTAGCATAACACCGAGGTCTATCTCTGTGAGTGGGAAGATATTCATTGAGGCAAGCATATTTTCTATTTTCTTTGTCCCATATTTCTTGCATACTTCTTCAAGTCTAAAAGCCTTCTTCTAGCTTCTAGTGTTGTCAGTTTTTATTTGAATCCTTCTACTAGCCCCTTGAATAGTTAATGTCTGATTTGCATAATCATGTATGGCACCAGTAGTTTTGAGCTAAGGTGTGCCTAGAAGCATCCCATATGCTCCTTGCATGTCCAGCACTAGGAATTTGGTCTTAAATTTATCCTTGCCCACTTTGATTTGCATGTTCTCAACTAACACAATTTGTTTGATTTGCATAATCATGTACGGCACCAGTATTTTGAGCTATGGTGTGCCTAGAAGCATCCCATATGCTCCTTGCATGTCCAACACTAGGAATTTGGTCTTAAATTTCTCCTTGTCCACTTTGATTTTCATGTTCTCAAATAACCCAATAGCCATCCTGACTTTGATTGGTGTTCCAGTTTCTATTTGAGGTGTTCTCCTAAAATATTTGCACTAGTGCCACCATCCAATATGAGTCCTAACAATGGTTCCCATTGCTTTCTCAGCTTGTAATCCATCAGGATGACTGGAACTTTGTCGTCTCAGATAGCTAACAGGTCCATTGCTCTGGCTTCAACTTCTAGTCTCCTCTTCTATCTGATAAACTTTTCAACCGCTGTTAAGGTGCGTTTGATGTCATCTAGTTCTATTGTCAACTTTTGGATGAATTCATAGACCTTCACATAGATTTCACCTTATTCATTCCCAGAGCTACCATCTAAACTGGAAGATTTCTCTTCATGACTATCTTCACAGTTCCATTTTGCTATTTTCTCTTGTTTGGTTACTTGGTTGGATCTCAGATGGATCCCTTGATTGGTCCTTCATCAGACAAGTGGTGCCAGCTTTGGCAAAGTTTGATCTAACTTGTTGTACCTCATTTACGAGACTCTGCACTACAACAATCATGGACTCTAGTCTAGATGCTACCTTTTCACTTTGATGCTCTTGCACCTCTAAAGACTTGGGCTCTAGCTTTTGAATTGTGGCCATTTTGACAATTTCTTAGCTAGATTTTCAATTTTCTTTTATGCAAGCTCATGCTATTCCTGCTACTCATCTACTACCTTCTCTTTGCCCTTGGCTTTCCATACTGGTCTCTGATGCTCCAACTTTCTCGTCTTAGTAGTGTGCTTTCCCTCATTCTCATCTAGGATTTCTTCAATGATTACACCCTTACTTCTGGTGACTACCCTGGCTGGAACTATCTCTAGTGCCTTTTGTTTTGTTCCTTGTGGTTTCGGAGCATTTGGGCACTGGGCTGCAAAGTGTCCACCCTTTCCACACATGTAGAAATTCAGGCTTTGCTTTGCAAAATATCCTATGTCCCTACCCCTTCCCTTCTCCCTTGTACCTGCCCCTACCAATACCAATTCCTCTTGTACTTATGCTAGCTTTATTATCCTTGGCTCCAATAGCCCCATCTGCCTTGTGTTCGTCAATACAATCATTGATAATGTTGGAATTAGGGTTTCAGGGAAACACACACAGCTTGGAGAAGACGAAGGAACCTCAAGGCACACATTAGAGAGTGTATTACTTACTGTGCATTGGAAAGATAAGATAGCCCTAGAGTGATGGGCATATATATAATGCATGGGGGAAGAAACCTCCTAGTGAAGGAAAAAAAACCATGATGGTCCTAAGTTGTTTCACACACATCACTACCACATGTATATGGTAACAAATCCCCCCTGGGAGTGATACAATGAATGAGAGCTGGCACATAGAGTATAGGGAAGTGCCATGCCTTGTGAGGACATGATCGGCCCACAAAGGCGAGTAAGCCCAAAGCTTTGCAGAAATCTTTGAACTTCTCATGAGACAATGCCTTTGTGAAAAAATCTATAAGGTTGTCCTCTATTGGCACATAAGATAAGCTAATCTCTCTTGCTGAGAGCCTCTCCCTGACATAGTGGTAATGCACCTCAATGTGCTTTGTGCAAGCAAGCATGAAAAATTGGGCTACTCACAATTGCCAATGCGCTCTGACTGTTAGTGTAGATAGTGCTGGCAGCCAACACCCAAATCATCCATAATGCGTCTAAGCCATACACACTCAACGATAACTGTGAAGACTGCATTGTAGTCAACCTTATAACTAGAAGTGGCCAGCGTAGGTTTCTTATTTAGCAACCATGCTATGCATGAACTTCCAAGAATGAAACAAAAACCACTTGTGAACACTCATGTGTCAAAACAACCAACCCATCTGTGTCCGAAAAAGCATGTAAATCTAGTGGCAATGACCCCCCTTGGGATAAAACAACCCAAGATGTGAAATGCCACTCAAGTAGCAAAAGATCCACTTGATAGCCTGCCAATGCTTAGACCCTAGACTATGCATTAATCTATTGACCTGTGAGACTGCAAACTGAATATCCGCACTCGTCTGCATACATGAATGAGGCATCCAACAACAGTTTGGTAAAGAGTGACATTGACAGGATCATCAACATCATGAAGACTCAATTTCAAACTTGTTTCCATGGGAGCATTAGGAAAAGTTTGGACTCAAAAAAGGACTTTTTGGCGTTAGAGAGAGAATGATGTTCGACCAATAGAGTTTGAGTCACCACAACGGTAGCTCCAATTTATTTGATTTTATCTCAATTTTTTGCGTTTTCAAAAAAGAGTTTTTTCTGTTAAAAAGATTTGAATAAGAAGATACAACGTGATTTGTGCAAATTATTCCCCTGCCATGGCCAACGAATGCCGAATGTGCCATAACTCACATTCAATGAGGCACACCTTTTGATGAACACTTTTCAAGCTACTACTTCTTGTGTAAACTAGTGAGCCTCTTTTCTTCTATCGTTTTTGAGTAGTGTCACTTCGCAGCTAATAGAAGCAGAGCTGTTAAATCTGTGGAACTATTCAACAGCTTTGATTTAGACCATGGTCGTTGGATGTCTACCACAGTCACACCATTGGTAGTTGGGTTCTGCTTCAAACAAGAAGAAGAAAGCAGATCGAAAATGAATTCATCAACAGCTACAAAGGACGTGTGAAAGATTTTCACTTGTCTTAAACGGGAAAGACAGTGAAAGAGGTGCTCATTGAGCATGCATATATGCACTCCAAACTACGACTACAACAGTCACCTTTGGGGTTTCCTGCTCATAGACCAAACTGTGTGACTACTATATTGCTAAAAAGTCTTTAAAGATCCTTCAAGTTATTTTGTTGACTATTTCTTGTGACCATTCTCTTTTCTTTTGTTTTTGCAGATATTTATCCTTCTAACAAAGAAGACTGGCAACTAGTTGACTGCATAATTGGTATTTTTTATGCTTTTCATGCTTCGGTGGGAGAACTTATATATAGAACTAGTGCGAGAAGAGCTCTCGCAGAGAGGGGAGTTTTCTTTTACGAGGACTACTTTTACAACGCCCCTTGCTCTGTCCATGGATTTGGCACTTTGAAACCTTTCCCTCTTCCCCAACAAGATTCCCCAAAGTGGCCAGTTCCAACTTTAGAAACCTCTGAGTGTTTTAGACTCAAGCTTCATCAGGAAATTTTGAAGTGTTTGCGACCAAACATTGCAAGCAGGCAAGTCTATTTATGCCATTACATGTCTTTATAGATTTCTTCCACGATGAGGAGGTTAGAAAAATAGAAACCATGTTCATCTGCAAATCCCAAACTTGCCTTGATTTTTTGGATGATAATTGGGATGTCAGTGATTCTGAAGGCATTTTGTGCAAAGTTGACAAGCGCTCAGTTGTGTGCAAGTGTATGATAGCATCACAGAATTTTATAGTTTCTTTCTACTACATGAGGTGGCATTGAGTGAATAGTCAGTTGGTAGCTATGGATCAAGATTTAAGTGACAATGCTTTTAATCCCTTGATGTCTATCGAGATATGGTTTTCAAATTATTTGCTTGCAGTTGTTGTGGTCAGATCAAATGTCACTTTAAGACTGGTTCGAGAGGATCTGTTAAATGAGTCCGATCTCAATTTGCCTTCAAATTTTTTTTTCAAGTGTAACATGCGAAAGGTACTAAGCTACATGTATTACTTTTATACGTTAATGTTTCTATCATGCTCATGTATCCCAATGTCTTATCGCGTACGTTGCATTGCAGGTACCTCACAGACAAGAAAATACGACTCTTTGTACACAGATTACTAGCGACAGACTTGAAATAGTGAACTAACTGTGCACAATGATTCAAATACTATTCTCAAAGATTACTCGACAAAGGCAGCTCTCTACATTACCAAACACCATTGGATCCTCACTCTCCCATTTTTTTGGAAAGCTGTACACAATATTTTGTAAACTTTGAACCATAATCAAAACAAAAGTCAAATTTCGATCCACTGCTTGTAATCAATTTGTCAAAAGTACATTTCATAATCTCTTTCTAATCTTGTGCATGCGGTGATGTGGGGGCTGTTGGTTGAGGTTGAGGAGAGGTGGTGGCTTGGGGGTTTGGGGGCTCTGGAGCTGCTTCATGAGTAGGAGAAGTGCTGGGTGGGGGTTTTGGGGGCTCTGGAGCTGCTTCATGAGCAGGAGAGGTGCTAGGTGGGGGGTTTGAGGGTTCTGGAGCTGTTTCTTGAGGACGAGAGCTGGTGGGAGCTTGGGTTGGGGAGGCATCTGGGGAGATATTGATATGCGCTTGTGTTGGTATGGCAAACAAGGGGTATCTTGTCGGCGGAGGCCTAGGCGTGGGCCTTAGTGCTGGCGGGATAAAAGCATCACGTGCTACGTCTGGAAGCATGGTCGCGCAATTGATCAAGTTTTCAATCATTCTGTTTCTAAATGAAGAAACATCAGCCTTTGAATAATCTGCCAAATTTCTTACCTGCGTTAAGAATATCATGTTTATTAACATAGCTACTAACTTATTAAGATACAAAGTTGTAAACGAGTGTCAAATGCTTACACTTCTACGACTTCCATCAAGCATGACCCCTCACAAAATTTCTGCATTGATTAAAACCCTCCATCCATAAGAGTAGGCGTCGTCCTGCTTAGGGACTTTGCAACTAATATTCGTAAGATTATCATATATCTGCTCTTGCGTTAAAGCTTCAAGAGCAGACACAAGCTTCTGAACAGATCTGCGCAAAATTCGTGTCATACAAAATTCAATATATTAAAAGAATTTATTGTGAAAAAAAGAATAGCACGCACCAAAGCAAGCAATTGATGATTGAGTCTATGAGTTCCCTCGTCCGGTTCTGTAAAATTGCAATCTTGTGGGGGTGATAGGGAAAATACAGAATGTGTCCCCACAGAGGAAGGCCAGCATGGAAATAGGGAAACAGCAATGACAAATCATCAGTGTTGGCGTCGCTGATGGCATCTGCCATTTGTTCCTCCATCATCTCAAGGCGTAACTTCTCCAATCTTTCACTATCGTCTTCTGTTGTGTCCCGCACGGTGTTGAGACTAGTGCTCTATCGATGAATTTGTGTAGACACTTCATGAACTTTGACCTTGTCAATAGGTGGTATTCTAACAATATTGTCCATCTTTCGGTCTGAAATACCGGCAAGCGATATTGTTTTGTCATACCTGAACCTGAGAAGGAGAAGTGTGTTGATGTCTCACGGCATCAATGTTGTCCTATGGGCGTGGGTCGAGAGAATGTAGCTGTCCTAGAAAAGCTCTACAAAAAAATCCTCGGCGGCCTCGTGCAAGCATCCCATTGCACTTCGAGACCACCGGAAATTTAGGTTGTGTTGCTCGCAAATCTCGCGAACAACTCTCTGGAATGGCAATTTAGGTATTGCCAATGAAATGTGCTTTTGGAGCTTACAAAGTTCAAGTAGAACGCTCCTATTCTGCTCGTATCTTCTTCTTCGCATTGTTGCCCGTAACTGCGGCATGGTCTTGCCCGGAATCACCTGCGATGTTAACGGTTGCACTGCACACGAGCTAGCATGGCCCTGCGGCGGACCAGACTGGCCAAGATAAACCTTCCTTGCTGTTTTCTTTGTGCGGGCCATGACCTGAACGAGGAGAATGTGAGGAAATATGGAAATCTGGATGTGGGTAAAAACGCAGAGTGACTAGAGACACTTCGGAAAAAACGATGAGAAAAAGGGGGGGGGGGGTGTTTATATTAGCAGAATAAGTATAATCACATCTTAATCATGAGAAGAGGCGGTTGCATTAATCATGACATTGCGAGGTATGACGGGAAGCGTGCGAGCATAATGATTACGTGCCATGTGGCACATCGGGACTCAACGCGATATTGGTGGTGTCGAAATTAGTGGCACTGCCTATTCGCGGTGTGGCACGACGAGGAAAGAGGCGCCCCAACAGGTTGCCCTAGCAACAACAGTATGTCGTGGCACAACACGAGGAGGCGGACCGTGATGGTTCCGAATTGCAGTGTTCGTGTTGTGGCAAGACAAAATGTTGTTGCGTCAAAACGCGATAAGTAAGGTCCCGGTTAGTTTGACCACAAGTATCGCGCTGTGGCACGACAAAAAGGTATCACGTCACAACACGATACGGGGCGTTCCTGAGTACTCTGGATTGGCCGTATCACGTTATGACGTGACAAGAAGCTGTCGCGCCAAAAGGGGATAGCGGTGCTTTTGTGGAGTGGCAGCACCAGTTTCGCGTTGTGGCACGATCGTTCCACGGCGGCTGACAAGTGGCGTAATCATCACGGCGACTGCATGATGCACGTCAATCGATGTCATCAATGTCCTCGTGAGTCCTATAAATATGACTTGCTCCCCCATTTGCCCTTTGTTTGGATGTTGTGCTCTCTCGTCTATCTTCGCTTTTGAATTTCCTTTATGGACCCCTTCAATGTTGAAGCAGAGGAGGAAGGGCCTTGCTCTCAGGATGCCCCCCAAGACAAACTATCTCATTTTCTATACCGCATTGGGCTTCAGCAGCGTGAGACAGAGATCAGGCCGATGTTCAATCCAGATTTTTCTTTGCATGAGTGGATTGTCTCCGCACAACATTACCTATCACGTTTTGAGCAGACCTACCAGCATCAAACGTCCGGTGGCACTGTCGAGATCCAAGGAGTTCGTTTTGTTCACATGAAGGATATCAATTCGGACTCCTCCAAGAAACACGTATTTTCTAGGAGTTGCCTTAAGCTGCCAGTACACTTGCGAATAACAGACTACAAGTGTACACTTAATAACCGCAAGTGTCGAGTGGCTGAATATTATGCAGGTTTTATTTTCTACTTGCATTTAGTTTTAGATGAGCATGTTGATGTTGCAGAGGCTTTGCTAGAGGATCAAACTGGGAAGGGTCAAGAGCCCAAGTCTCGGGGAAGCCTTGCCTTGCAAGTTTCAGAGGGAGGGTGCTTTGCCTACTAGTGTTCTACCTACCATACCTATTGGTGATTTGCAATATGTCATGCTTAACGACATTATGGAGCTTTTTGACCTTCGAGAGGACTATTGCCTTGCCATTGTGGCACAGAATCTTGAAGAGGATGATGCTGTCATTGACACTGAGCACGACAAGTATTCTGTTATAGATGCCCATGTAAATGAGGATGAGTTCGTTGACCCCGCAAGTGCACTTGTGATGATTTACAATGATGTTGCTAGGTATGAGCGCACGCTTCCAACAAAAAAGGAGTTCATGGAAGTGAAAAAAAAGCTAGGGATTGAAGAAATGGGTAAGGCAAGCACTTCTTCATCATCTTTGGCCTCAACCTCCAATGCGCCCACTGGAGGTCAGGGCGGCATCAACCTATGGAATGAGGACTTACTTGAGGAAGATGAAAACCAGAAGGTAATCTTTTTTTTTTGCCTTACCTTTTTGGTTTCTACTTATCTCATTTCATAAATTTAATTTGTTGCAGTTGGTAGTCTAGATGATACCTTCATTCCTGGCCCTCGTGGACGAGGCATGGGAGATTTAGGGAAGAATTCCTCTCTCGGCCAATACTTAAAGAATCTTAAGTATCCGAGTTTTTTGGTCTTCCATTCGTCCTTCTCCAATGACAACGCGGAGCTACTCTTGATGATGTTGAAGACACTTTCAAGATTTAGGAGGGGCCGTCATGAGGTGGAACGCAGATAAAATAATGCTTTTAGAAAAAAATGCCGCATTGTATATGTTTGGCCAAGGGCCAGGAATGTATGGTTTGCGTAGTCGCTATTTTTTGACCCAAGCAGCATATGGTTTGGCAGGTGGAATCACTAACCCTGTGCAATTACTAGAGTATGACAAGCATGCTATGTTTCACAATAAACAACCAATTGCGCATCTGCCTACTGAAGAAATATCTCTCGTGGCTGTGGAGGTGGAGACAAATGTACTGTCGACAAACGAACCTGCAGGACTAGGTTGCAAAAGACCAAGGCAAGAAGAAGACGATAACACACAGCAGGCAAAAAGGGCAGAATATTTTGTAACTTTTCCTGACGAAGATGAAGAATAGAGAAGCTCCAATGTATATTGTCATTGCCAAAAAATAGTACATTTTCTATCAAAACAATGAGTACATTATGTTTCTCACTTTTGTGACTGGTTGTCTTCTCTTGGCACAAAAAATTATATTGTGCTACAATGTGCTATCTTTAGGAAGTCTCAAACAACTTGGGTCGGAGTTGTCCAAGTTTTTCCAATGCGTTCTTTTTGAAGTCACCACTCTGCATGTCGGGATGCCGCAGAAGATGCCTCCCATATTTCCTTCTTCCGTCGTTTGCTTGCTAATCTCATTGCTTGGCCAATCTGACTATCTTTGACACATTCCTTTCGGTGTGTTCTATGCATAAGTTTTCGATAAGTCCATTGACGTAGTTCCTCCAAACTGTTGGCTTTGTTTGCACCACCTCCGTGACGAGTGTGGCTGAAATAGCCAGTACGGGATTGGTAGTGAGTTTTCTCCATACCTTGTGTAGACCATATAGCCAAGCTACCATACTGCCTAGTAAACCAAGGCATGTGGTTGCATATGATATGCTGCAAAAAAGTCCAGCTTATTGTTTATATGTAAATATATAATCACAATTTTATCAAATAAAGTAATATACCATGTAATGAGTTATGTGTTGATTTGTCCATGCAGCTATGAAAGACCTGTGGAAGGTCTCCAGAGCGTCTTGAAACAATGTATAGTCAGTATCTCTCCAAGTATTGAGCTCACAAAACTTGAATATGGAATCCAAACTTTTCCACACGTTCGCTTTGCGAGTCCTTGCTGCACCATTGTCTGTGTGGTCAACAACTGCATTGTGCAGGTTTCTCCACCGGTTGTATCTTAATGTCAACCTTCCTGAGCACTTTGGCTTTTGCGTTGTCTGCCACTTGTTGGCATCGACAAGAAGAGACGGGCTTTCACACTGCCAATAGACAACTTCTTTGGCACATCTCGACCATTCTTAGACCTCTTCTCGCCCTGCTCTATTTTCACATGTCCTCTATGCAAGCCCATATCTGAGAAAACTGTTTCCAATGAAAATATAGCCCTTTGTTTTGTTGATGCTGGCCGAGTGGTCCAAGCAAAACAAATGTACAGAAACATAAGTTTCTCAATGATTCTGCAGAGTGCATGCATCGTGCAAATATGTACTCTGGATAGTGGAATATCCAACACTGGGTGGAAGTTAAGGTCCTGCAAGTTCCTGTCCGGTGCTCTCCTCCAATTTCTTTTGTCAAGACCAATGACTCCTCCCATGCAATACAAACAAGGGCTTTTACTTGTTGCTCCTTTTGAGATGTTGTACATACACTTTAGGGTTTTGAGATCTCCAGCCATATGCCATTCTACTGTGTATGAACCCATGCCTAATACATCGAGTGTCTTTCCATTTCTCTGTTCGCTTATGACTTTAGGAATACTTGTTTGATGGAAAACCCAGTTAAGAATATCGAAATTCTCTGCAGGCACCTGAAATGGGAAAACCAAACCAATCAAATGAAACATGTCTAACCATTTTTTTAAGCAAAAACTTGTTGATATCAAACCTTGAATGTGGCTAATAAGAAAATATTGTTTTCGGATTGCACGCTAAAGTTTCTAGGGTCGTCTGAAGCAATGCTTTCATCTAATGCTCTATTCATAAGTGTTATTGTGACACGCTCAACCTTTGTCTCTTTCACTAGCTCGCACTCATCCAGTTTAAGCACAAACTTCAAAACTCCATTGCATTCCTCTTGAGAAACCTCGAACAATTGAACAATATATGTCTGCAAAGCTACTGAATCATAAAATATATTATTGTATTTGTCATAGATCACTTCCTCTGCTGATGGCGATCTGTACATTGCTTCAATGTGAAAAGGAGTGCCCAATGTCCAAAGCACTTCCTGGTTGACCTCCAGTCTTGTCTTTCGAATGGAGAAAGGATTTGGCAGCAACGTGTGGTTGAGATTGAGCTTCTTACTTTGTTGCTGCATAGTTCTGGTAACAGAAAATTAAGTAAATGGACTATTTCCAAGTTTTCAAATGCTACACATACCCAATATACCTAAAAATTGTAGACATTTGATTTGATAGGTGAAACAATTGATTCAAACACCAGACATACCTAAAAATTGCAGAATAACCTTTGTTGGATATTCCGGCTTCATCCAGAATTGACTGAACATCACGTGCTTGGAGTTGATTTTGTTTCAAAAGAGTGTCAAGTTGCTTAGCAACAATCTTGCAGTAGCGCTTATCGTCCAAAAGTCCGGCGACATCTTTGCGTTTTAGTATGAGACCATAAGGAATTGAAGAAGTTCGTGTGTTGCTGTCAATATTTGACTGAGGATGTAGCAACGATCTAAGCATAAATATGAAAAGTAAGATATAAAACTACAAATGTAAAGATGAATTAAACTTGCTTGAATGATAATCTTACTTGATTGCTTTAACCCTCTTCTTCAAACCCCCAGAACCAACCTTCAGCTGTTCAATGTCTCGTAAGCGTCGTTCTCTTAACTGAGGACCCAAGACATTATTTTTTTCTCTGAGATCCTGCGTGAGCTGCGTGATGCTTTCGTCCTTGCCTTTCAGTTGCTGAGCGCACTCTGTCATAGTTTGCTTCAAGAAAAAGTTTTCTTTGTGTGCAAGGTCTCTCTCAAGCTTAAGAATATCATTTCTGGCCGCCAAATGCTTGGTGTAGCCATATAAACCAGAATAACCGTCTCCTACGTAGTTCAGCAATGACGTTATGTTTCTGAACGGTGGAGTTGAGTTGGTGACAGGATGCTCAGGATACATCCTGCCATCCACCCAAAGATCGATGCTTTTTTTACCTTGAAGTCTAAAGTTTCTTTTGAAGCTTCCGAAAGGATGCCTTGCTTATTCTTCTTCTGGAGGGGCTCGTATTCTCTGGACAGTTTGATATGCATATGATACACATCATTTTGACTCCTCGTTTGAGTTCTGTGTGAAGATGATAATGACATTGAGACGACTTGGTGAATGAGAAAGCTCAAAACAGGGGAGAGCGCAAGAGTGGAGCAAATGGAAGAGAGCTCAAGGGAAGAGACTGTGTGCAGGCAAAAAGCAAGAGAGACGTGAAACTGAGGAGAGGAATAACATTCAATGCACCTCGTTGAGCGCCAAATCTTAGTTTTGAAAATTCCAAAAGATTGAGATAATCGGCATTCAATTTGGAGCCGTCGTATGTTATCATTGTCTGAGCACTTTTTGAGAGTTTTAATAAACGTACCCCCCAAATCTGATATCCGAGTTTTTTTGAAAGTGAATATCAAAAATGAAATTAGGGACTTTTTATTATCTCTCTCTAAGCTGACCTGGCATTTCTTACAAGGCCCATTTTTTAGTCCAAACTTTTCCTAATGTGACAATAGGTTTGCAATCCAATCTTCAAGTCCAAACTTACATAGGAATGTCTCTGTGTAACTTGTCTGACACAAGGCAATACCACCATCACACTACGTAAACTATATTCCCAAGTAATGATGCAACAGTCCCAAATCTTTCATCTGGAAAGTAGCATTCAAATCAAACTTAAATTTAGCAATGTCTTTGAGTTGGTTCGGTGATCACACAAAGTATGCACCAGCCATTTTGGCATACCTCTAGCTTGCTCCTTCTCAACCCTTTCCTTATCAAGTACATCATGTACATCCGCATTAGTAATAGGCTGATCTATAACATTTTTTGAAACCCCCATAGACTGTACATTTTCCTCATTTGAATTTACATTTGAGCTTCCACCATTGAAAAGAGGCAACAAATTGTCATAAACATCTTTGAGCAGTACTGTCTCTAGTACATGACAGCAAGGGCTGAACAAAATCTTCCACAAACATAATATCCTGTGAAACCAAGATAGCTTTGTTTGTAGATGGTACAACCTCTAACCTTTACTTTTAGCACTATGGCCAACAAAAATACATTTGACAGCCTTATCATCCAATTTTTTGCGTTGCGTTAGCATTTGCCAAACAGCCAAAAACACGCATGTGCTCAATAGAAGGCTTTCTATCATGCCATGCTTCATATGGAGTCATAGACTACAAAGCTTTCATAGGACACATATTAAGTACATAAGTGACACACATTATGGCCTTAAGCCAAAACAAACGTGGCAAAGCTTGACTTTTGACCACGCATCGTGGCATTTCCATAAGTGACCTGTTTTTTCTCTCACGAAAACCATTTTGTTGAGGTGTATATGGCACTGTACATTGTTGGTGTTTTATCCCAAGACTAGCAAGAAATGCATTAAATTCATAAGACATATAGTCCCCCCCTTGATCGGAACGGAGGGTGCCCATAGTACATTTCGAGATATTTTCAGCCATAGCCCAAAATTGCTTCAAGCACACAAACACTTTGGAGTTAGCTTTAAGCGGATATACCCATGCATGCCTGGAGTTGTTATGGATACGGGAATTTAGGATTTGTACCGTGTGTACCTTGTATACTAGCGGATGTGTAGTAGGCATTAATCTAGCATCGTTAGATGGTAGATAAGCTAAATCTAGGCAAGAATATCACATTTCATGTACATTTATTATTCAAGTGCTCATTATGAGCTATGACCATTTATGCCCGACCGGCCAATGTGTATTCATTTTTTAGCATTGAAGAATCTATAAATAAATATGTACAAGAGGGAATGCTCACTCTTGCACGAGGGGAGATTGCACCCAGTGTCTATGTTATTCTTCTTTCTCACCATGCCCGTGTAGCACTCCGCTAGGAGGTGCACCTAACGTGCTCGCTTACTCTCTCTCTCTCTCGCCCTTTGTGTCTCTCGTGCCACACTTGCTATGGATTCCTTGCATACACGATTGTGCAGGTATGTGGATATGTTGAATTTATCATCGATTATATGCTATTTGTATATTTTGTAGGGCCTTTCGCACCTCCGTTTGTAGCAGTGGTATCAAAGCTCTGGAGATGATCTTGCAATCGCGACTCCTGCTAAGGAAGCACGGATATTGGAAGGAAAAGAGCTACAATGAATAGAGCTAACTTATCTTGACTCTTTTTTTCCATGATATGGAGATGCATGTGCAATTTGTATGGTAAAAAATGATTGGAATGTGAATCTTAAATTACAAGTTGAATGGGCGCTCACAGACTGATTTTTGGTTACCTAGCTTGGTCGGTTGATTTTTTTTTAAATCTTTAATCTCATATAATATGCATGTTGTAGAGTACACAGTGTGATAAGTGATAGGATGGTTGAATGAGTTTGAAAAGTTTTATAGTAAACCTCAACAATCTCTATCTCCAGTAGAAAGGGGAAGAAAACGTCAAGAAGAAGAAGCATTCTAGAAGTTTTACTATCGTAGGAATTATCCCAAAAGATCTCTTGAATGAGTCTTTGACATAGCTACAAGACTCCTCAATAAGCTACTCAAAAGCAACCCCAAAGGTAGTGTTAGATTTTATAAAACATAAATCAATACCCTTTAATTATGTGGTAAGCATTTGTAAGCGGGATCAAGTTGAATAAGAGAGGGTGGGAAATTGTCGATACTTGCACCTACGTGTAGGGCACCTAGCGAGAAATCAATAGGAGGATTATGGCAGCAAATTGGTTGCACATGTTCCCAATTGGTTAAGCTTGGCCACCATCAGCACATGGAGTAGCGTAAAGGCATAAGCAATTCCAACACCGCTTGTAGCTGTCATCGTCAGCTCGTCAATGGCGACCTCTATTTGCTTTGGTAGAGGCCATGCACTAACTAGAAGAAGGATACTCCGTCCCCCCCCCCCCCCCCCCCCCCCCCCCTCTAATTATCAGTGAAAGAAAAAATCCCTCTCATGGCGACCTTCTTGCATACATCACAGCCTTACAACCACACTCCTTTTCTCATCCACCATGTAGATTCTCCACCACCAATAACCTCTAAGGTCATGCGGCCCAACAAACTTGCGGACTATCATCACCTCCAAAACACACGCACACAAACGTGTATGACGAGACTCTCTCTCTCTCTCTCTCTCTCTCTCTCTCTCTCTCTCTCTCTCTCTCTCTCTCTCTCTCACACACACACACACACACACACACACACACACACACACACACACACACATAGCATCACCAAGGTCACAAGGAACACAAAGATTGTATTGTAACAAAGTCTCTCTTGATGGGAGAATCTATAATACAAACGCCTTTTGGAGGGGGGACCGGCTCCAATTAAATCCGGTCCTCAACTATTGTCATGTTCTCTAATACTCTCTCTCTTGCAAAAGTATTTCATGCCAAATTAATTAAGTACTATATTTATGTTGCTACCATCAATTAAGTTCACCCTCTATGTTCTCAACGTGATCTCACAAAAATGCTCACCTTAATTCTCTTAATTTTTCTATCCTCAAAGTTCATAGGACATTCCCATTACATTGGTATCAGAGCATTTGGTTTCTCTTTTCTTGCTTAAAAAGAGAGGTCCTTAAGTAGCCTATTAATGGTTGATTTTGTTAATTATATTAGGATAAGTGGGCCTTGGATCTATTATCGGTTTTGTTGAGCCCACTATGTGGGATATGGTTAATGGGGTCTTTTTAGACTTGCCTACAGCTTCACCATTATTGAGCCATAAGAAGCCAAAAGGAGCTATCCTCAGCATTTTTGCTATGTTATACTCACTCCACTACTCTCTATAATTAACCAATTTGAGCCGTGGGTGTAGATACTTAAGTGCTTATTTTCAAAGGCTAAGAGGAGTAGCAACTAAGGTTTTGAATTTCCAAAGGATACACTAAGTAAACACATAAATATAATTAGCATGGCTGACAATAACCAAGAGAGTAGAATGAACATTGATAATTTTGATTAAAGGTGCTAATGATAATGCCCCCATGTACATCAATTATCTTGTTACAAGGTTGCATTAAGCTATGTGCAACCCTACTTTGCAAGCCAAAGTTACCCGACAACTTCGTGCTTATGGGATTTCCCTTCCTCTCCAAGAGGAGAGAGAGTTTAGCAGGTCTCTTGATGAGACTCCCAAAAGAAGACTCTCTCCCATAAGAGCAGAGGAATCCAAAGAACAAGAAAGAAGTGAATCCCTAAGTTCCTCTAAAGATGTGGCTCCATGAAGAAGACTCTCCAAGAGGAGAGAGAGTTTAGCAGGTCTCTTGATGAGACTCCCAAAAGAAGACTCTCTCCCATAAGAGCAGAGGAATCCAAAGAACAAGAAAGAAGTGAATCCCTAAGTTCCTCTAAAGATGTGGCTCCATGAAGACGATGATCTAGACTATCGCCAACTCCTCCCAAGAGGAAACGGTCAACCCATAGTCCTTCTCCTCGTCACTCTGAAAGGGAAGAGAGGAAACAAAGGAAGAAAAAGGCAAGAAAGAGGTCACCCTCTTCTCCTTCTTCTTCATCTTCCTCCTCTTCCGACGAAAGCTATGGCTATTCTCCTAGAGAGAATACAAGAGGGGAGGACATTACAAAACTTACCCTGCATGGTGAAGGTCCCAAAAGGTTAAGAAATTCAAAGAGGGAGAAAAGAGTATCTCTTTTCTCACCTATGATGGCACGTTTGGTGCCACTGACAAAGTATTGGCCTTCATCCAGTAATTTGATGCGGCCTTTGGAGATGAGGGCTTCACAGAGTTCTCCAAGCTACACCATGTAGCTATGCACTTCCAAAAATTGGATCGTCAATGGTTGGCTAGCCTTCGTGGCAATGGCAAGGCTCCAAAGACATGGAAAACTCTACGAGTTTTCATCATGAAGCAATTCCTTGCAAGCGATGCAAAGGACAAAGTGCTTACCAAATGGCGGAGTTTGAAGCTACTCTTCAACGAGTCTATCCACAAATATGTAGACAAGTTTTGGGGTTTACATGTCAAAGCTACAATCTTTCAAAGGATAGACTTTGTCAAACAAAAGAAACAATCTTGTGCGGGATTAAATGGCCGAGTATGTTAACTCCCACCGGCCTGGTTCTATCACTGAAGTAGTTCACCACACCATGGTTGCTTCCTGCATCAATTTCCAACAAGGGGCTAGACGGAATGTCAAACCCATGGGAAACAAAGACAAAAATGATGCAAAGGGGAAAACCAATGCCCAAAATTCTTCCCAAGGTACTTCCTCCAACAACAATAGGTCCAAGGAGAAGAGAGTTTACAAAGGTAAAAGCAAACTCTCTCATGAAGAGCTTGAAGCTTTTCGCAAGACCATAAATCTTTAATTGTGGGGAGCAAAAACATGGTTATCATTCTTGTCCCAAAAGAAATGTACTCACTGACACTCCTAGAGCTTCCATGGTTGAAACTCCAAAAGAGAATACTCATTGTAAAGGCTCATACCTCTCCTATGTTTGGGGACAAGGGAGCATGATTCCTTCATCTTGTTTGACCCTGGCTTTATTCACAATTTTATATCAACGGAGTTGGCCACTAAGTTGGGCATTCAAGATTTTGAGATGGGAGATATTGTAATTGCTGACACAGCTTTCAAGGAATAGCAAGCCTCTGTTACTCCCTTGATTGGGAAGTTGAGGCTTCATGTCCAAAGTTACATCGACAAAGAAGAATTTTTTTTTATCTCTCCTCTCCAACATGAGGATGTTATCCTAGGGGTACCATGGTTCTATCGCATGGCTATCAACATGAAGCTTCTTGAAAGGAGAATCTTCTTCATCTACAGGAAAAAGAGCATGTACATAGATGCTAACGAGTCGGGGAACACCGTATCCCTGGTAAATATGCTTGCTTTTGATAAGTCAATGAAAAGCTCTATTTTTGCGTATATGATTTTTGTTAGGGAATCTATAAATGATTCTAATGTTTTCACAAGTAGCAAAGGGAATCAAAAGTAATTAAAGTTGTCTAATTTCCTAAATGGTTTCCAAGATGTTTTCATTAATGACATCCCTAGTGAGCTACCTCCAAAATGAGGGGATGATGACCATGCAATAGAGCTTCTACTAGGAAGCTCACCACGTAATAAACCTCCTTATTGAGTTTCACAAGCTCAACAAGAGGAGATCATAAGGCAAGTGCATGAATTGGTGGAAAAAGGAATGGTGAGGTCTAGCTCCTCTCCATTCTGTTCACCGGTACTTTTAGTGCAAAAGAAAGGTGGCACATATCACATGTGTGTTGACTATAGAGCACTAAATAGGATCACTATAAAAAAAAAGATTTCCCGTGCCGCGGGTAGAAGATCTATTTCATAAGTTACAAGTTTTGGCCTGAAAAATGCTCTAACCGCATTCAAACTCACGATGGACAAAAATCTTCAGGCCACTCAAATTCTCTTGAGGAATACAAATGACACCTCCAAGTAATCTTTCAAGTTGTGAAATGAATAAGCTTTAAATCAAAAGAAAAGTGAATTTCCTACAAGAGATTCAATATTTAGGTCACATTATCCTCAAGATGGTATCCGTATGGATCCATCAAAGTTGGAGGTATTAAAAGCATGGCATAATCCAAGGAATCTATATGAGCTAAGAAGCTTTATTGGTATGTTTGCATACTATATAGATGCTTCATAGCAAAATTCTCTCAAATAGTAGGACCATTGCATGACTTAACAAAGAAGAACGTTAAGTACTCATGGACTGCTAAAGAAAAAAATGCTTTTGACAAGCTCAAAGAGAAGCTTATCTCCCAACCAATTCTCATGCGTCTGGATCTCTCAAAACCATTTGGGGTCCAATGTGATGCTTGTGGTGATTGCCTTGGAGAAATCTTGCTTCAAGAAGGGCGTGCCATAGCATATGAGAGTTGAAGGCTCAATGTCGATGAACGGGTCTTGGGCATATACGAAAAAGAGCTTTTAGTTGTTCTACATGCCCTAGACACATGGAAGCACTATCTCTTCAGGGCTCCATTCATCCTACAAATGGATCACAAAGTCTCAAGTACTTCATGACGAAAACCAAGATTTCCGACAAACAAATGAGGTGGGCAAATTTTCTTTTGCAATTTAAATTTCATATTGGTCACATTGCTGGCAAGCACAATCAAGTGGTCCATGCACTTGCACAACGGCCAAGGGTAAATGTGGTGTCTATAACAACTCACAATGATCTATCTTTTATGATAGATGAGTATTCTACTGACAAGGACTTTAAGTAGGTAATTACAACCTTTGCATTTGGGAAGAAACAAAGAACCATTCACCTTGAAGGATGGTTATCTTCCAAACGGCAATAGGCTATGTGTTACTCACCCATACAATAAGAAAGTCATGTATGAATCCCATGCTTCTCCTTATGCGGGGCAAAGAGGGATTCCATAATCCACTCTTCGAGGAGTAGAAATGTATTTATGTTGGTCTACCATGAAAAGTAAACACACAAGAGTATGTTTCAAAATGCGTGGGATACCAAAAATAGTAGAATTTGATCGAGGGAAGCAACTTATATCCTTTCAGTCGACAGGCTTAGCAACAAAACACACTCTATGCCTTTCAAGAGGACTATTAAAGCACAACAAACGGCAACCCTCTTTAGATCTCAAATTTTCTAAGTATCATGGCTTGCCAACATCCATAGTGTCCGACAAAGATCTTAGAATGACCAGTAATTTCTAGAAGGGTCTCTTTGAGATTAAATTTCTCTTTCGGCCTATCATCCACAAATGGATGATCAAAGTGAAATAACTAACCTAACGATTCTTGAATCTACTAAAAGCCTATGTCAGGGAAGTAGATCAACGTTCTCAATTAGAGAAGTACCTACCCCTTATAGAGTATGTGTACAATGACATTGTACATACTTCTATGGTGAAAGCACCTTTTGAGGTTAAAGAGGAAAGATCCAAAAGTCCCTTATAACTACTTAAAGTATATGGGAAGATCTTCGCTCTGCTGATGAATATAGCCGAGACTCACAAGAATCTTTTCCAAAGATTAAAAAGGTTATATCCATCTCAAAGCAAAGACAAAAAGGGTTGTTGCTAATAAGCACAAAAGAGCCTTAGCCTTTAAGGAAAATGATTGGGTCTTGCTAAAGTTTCTCAAGGCTCATCTAAGGCTTACTACGGGCAAGAATCCTACGAGCCACCATGAGTATTATGCTAAACTAGCAAAAAGATACTATGGTCCTTTCTTTTTAAATTATAAGCCAATCAATGAGATGGCTTATCAATTAAAGTTGCCCAACCATTAACTCATTCACAATGTTGACCATGTGAGCCTACTCAAGTCTTACAAAGGAGAGCCATAAAAAGAACCAATAATTGAGGACCCGCCAGAGATCAAAGATCAAGAAGAGGTGTTGCAGTTCAAATCAATTCTTCGACACGAAGACAAGGTACTAAGAAATGGTAAGATTATCCAATGATACCTTGTTAAGTTTAAGAGTTATTCTTTTATAGATGCTAGATGGATGCAAGGAACTTAGCTTAAGGATAATATGAACCTTGTCAATGCTTACAATGCTAAACTAGAGTAAGCAAATGAAAATGCATTTTAAATGAACAACATTTTTGTCTTATAAGACTCATTCTCTTTCTTTTATTGTGCACAAAATTTAAGAAGTATGCATGCTTAGGATCATGTTTGTGATGACGATGTCTCCCAAACACCAAGTAGAACTTGTCACTCTACTTTGGAAGTATGATATGGACTAAAGAGCAAACATGCTTGCGGCAGCTAAGTCTCCCGAGCACCAAATGGATTAGTCATCCATTCTGGAATGATGTCGTAGGGTAAAAAGGGATCCTCTGACCGCTAAGAAACATGGATTAATGACTAGGCTTTATCTTCTCTACCTCATAGTAGAGGACAACTATGATTTCAAGAGAGAGGCAATGCCATAAAATATAATATCTAACTTTACCAAATGATTTTCTCATATTAAACTCATCACTTAATATAGGAAGATAAAAGGGGAACAAGAGTTAGTATGTATATGTATATATATGTGTGTGTGTGTGTGTATATATATATACTTCTAGACCTATCTCAATAGGAGACCGAAAGGAGAAATGATTGCATCTCAATAGGGGTCCAAAAGGAGACGGTCTACCACAGAGCAATGTGCAATAAGTGCTTCTAGATTTACCTCAGCAAGGGACCAAGAGGAGAGATGGTTACATCTCAAAAGGGGTTCAAACAGAGGTAGTCTATCAAAGAGCAACGTGCATCTAATGGAGCTTAAAAGACCTTAGGGTTAGCTTCATTAAAGACCTCCAAAAGTTAGTGTTAAAAAGTCTTTTGACCTTACGCAAGCTAGGGTTAACCTCGAGGTGGGAATCGTACCCAAGTATGAGGTGCTAAGACGCTTAAAGTGGTTGTGGGAACCTTGCTCAAAGCTTGAGGTGATTTTTATGCTTAAATGACTAAGGTTTTTGAAATGTTAAATTCAAAAATAAATTCTCAAGAGGCATGAACGTCCATGCTTGATTGACTAAGGCTTGAAGTATTCAATTCAAAACAAATGACTTAAGAAGCATAAAAGACACATGCTTGCTTGCTTGATTAAGTCCTTGAAGTATTCCATTCAACCAAATGACTTGATAAGCACAAAAGACACATGTTCAAATGATCCTCCACACGTGGCCCTCATGATGTGTTTGAATGCTATTGGATAGGTTTTAAAGGGGTCCAATGAAAATTTAGATACATAAAAATAAATAATTAAGTTCTTTCTCTTAAAGAGGAAAAAGAGGACACATGTCCAAATGAAATAATAAAACTATACAAGAGAGGGAGAGAGAGAGAGGTGTGGATCAAGCATGAGAGGGGGGTATACTCTCCCACACACACACACACATTCTCTCATGGTGTGGAGTGCACAGTGCAAGAGCTCCATCTCCTTCTCCAAGTTTGTTGAGAAGTGGAGAGCCTACACCAACACCCTTGGATATGGAATGCAAATCCAACCAAGAGCCATGCTTCAATGCTTAAGCTTGCCATGTTCTTCATCTTCATTACTATGTTATTATGCTATGCTAAGCGAGAAGAGTGATGATAAGTGAGGAACTATTTCTTTCTCCTATGGATTGTTCCTTCTTCCTCTTCCCTACCCTCATTCCCCGCTAGCTCTCTCCACCTTCGAAGGTGTTTGAAGCCTTGGGACTGAGGCTTGGGATAGTTAATGCTTTTTGCAAAGTTTATGTTAAGCTCGTGATGCATGAAGCTTTCCATCTTCATGGTATCACCAAGGTCACAAGGAACACAAAGATTGTATTGTAGCAAAGTCTCTTTTGATGGGAGAATCTATAATACAAACGCCTTTTGGAGGGGGAACCGACTCCAAGTAAATCCGGTCCTCAACTATTGTCATGTTCTCTAATACTCTCTCTCTTGCAAAAGTATTGTTCATGCCAAGTTAATTAAGTACTATGTTTATGTTGCTACCATCAATTAAGTTCACCCTCTATGTTCTCAATGTGATCTCACAAAAATGCTCACGTTAATTCTCTTAATTCCACTATTCTCAAAGTTCATAGGCCATTGCCATTAGAGAGAGAGAGAGAGAATCTGCAATGCGCGACATAAAGAGAGTTGGTAGTTTGGGACTTCTAGTTTGTAACACATAGCAAAAAGAGAGCTCTTCTAAATTTATTTGTCGGTGAGCAGTGGGTAGTTTGGAACTCGTGGAAGTCCTTAAATTGAATTCCAATCTCTCCTCCCCCCCCCCGCGCCCCTTCTCTCTATCCCTCCAAGTTTGTCTTTTGGTTATGGCAAGCAACCCAAGAAGCACAAAAGCTCTCTCTCTCTCTCTCTCTCTCTCTCTCTCTCTCTCTCTCTCTCTCTCTCTCTCTCTCTCTCTCTCTCTCTCTCTCTCTCTCTCTCGCCTCAGTCCTTGCTTTCCATCTTCAAGAATCTCCCCCATGGTGAGGGACGGCCCTGTGGGGGGGTGTTAAGGCCCAGCTCTGTCTCATCTTCTGACAACACTTTTTTGGTGTTGCACACCCCTTTCAATTTTAGAGACCGTACCCCTTTTGACCTCAGATAGCAGACGTTGTTTTGTTGTTTCGGTGTTGCACTTGTGGTCAGCAGGGCCATGCCCGTGGTCAACAAAATTGGCACCCCTTTCATCTAGTTAGTAGAGTTTTCCTTTTCGACTTCAGTGAGAAGAGCTCGACTTGAGTTAGCACTAAGGTCACTTTGAAAGGCCACAAGAGTAGGGTCTCACAACATATTTTCACAAAGTAGAGCTTAGCCACAGACTCAAAGGTTTTCGCACAGCAGATTGAAGATTCTTCAGTCATGTCTTCCTTCAACACACAGATTTTCCGCACACGCAAGATTTTTCTTGCTGTGGCAGCTGCGTCCAGGAAGGATCCCGCAGCTCGCCAGGACGCAAGGATCACGGCCCTAGAGGCTCAAATCCAAGAACTTGTTTTGGAGAATGTTGAACTGAAAAAACGCTTGAGTAAGCTTGAGGATACAAAGGCAAAGTAGAGTGAAACTTTGCTCGCAAAGAAACTCGAAGTTGAAGCTTCTCTCACTGAGACTGTCAAGACATCTAAAAAATAAGCCAATGCGGCATCGCATAAGAAGATTGACAGCAAAATACAAGGAGCCTTACAAGAATGCCGGATACAAGAATCCCTTGCCCTCAAGATTAGAATTGGAGGACTCTCCTCATCATGGTGCATCGAGGAGGATACCCTCGAAGAATCCATCATCAAGTTCAATGAAATTCTTCCACCAATCAACATCGAGCCTGACACTGTCTCTTGGATCAACGACACACATAGGCGAGTGCCTCCTGGCCAATGCATCCTCACTTTCAAGAACAAAGAAGAATGGACGAGGTTGCTACGCCAATCCTATCACCTCAAGGGGACAAAGCTTTAGATCTCAGAGGAATTGACTGCAACCCAACTCAAGCGTAAAGCAAGCGAGCTCAAAAAGATGCATGAAGCTCGTAAACAAGGTGAATTGGTAGTCTATCGTGGCGGTAAAGCCATCATTTAGGAGTTTCAAACTCCCAAGCCACCTCCCCTTCCACCTGACCCCCCTTAGGTTTTGTTCTTGTTCTTATCCTTTCCTTTTTCATTTACCCCTGATGGACCCTCAGTCCCTAATTGATATGTATCTAACGCTTCCACCTCGAAAGAATAGATGTAATGTTTTGTTTTGGTCCCATGGGTCATATTTGACCTCCGTGGACGATAATTAAATCTATCTACATATCTATCTCTCTTATTCTCTCTCTCTCTCTCTCTCTCTCTCTCTCTCTCTCTCTCTCTCTCTCTCTATGTGTGCAAGAACTCTAGCTTAATTCGCCGTCACTTTCCCAAAAGTTGGGCTCTCTTACAACACTAGTTCTCTCTCTCTCTCTCTCTCTCTCTCTCTCTCTCTCTCATGAGACACTTGTCCATAACCTCTTTCTCTATCTCTTTCTTGAGTGCGTGAGACGTCTACACATTCTCTCTCTCTCTATGTGTGTGTGTGTGAGGGTTAGAGAGCTAGTCGGGACCTGAGGAGAGGTCGTGGACAGAGGGAAGGGCAAAGCCTAGGGGGGATCCTATTAATTATTAATAGATTCTTTTTATGTGTGACTATTATTTATTATGACAAGTGTGGCGCTTGTCGTATGGACAGGGGATGGAGCTCTTGCGCGCGCGCGCGCGCGCGCGCGCACACACACACACACACACACACACACACACACACACACACAGAGCCTTTACTTAGCACCCAATCCACTCCTGACTACCCATGCCAGGGTCCCCCCTCTCTTTCTTTCTTTGCCTTCCTTTTCCAATCCCTCTCCTTATGCCATGTGATAAGGGCCTCCAAGGTACATTAAGTATATTAAGTTAAATAAAAAATAAAATTTAAAAAAATTAATAGTTGAGTTTTTTTGGTTCATAGAGAGATACCTACGACTTGAAACAAAAACTCACACCTTTGTGGGGTGGAGCATCCGATTGGCCAACCTTTAGGCGGGATAAGTTTTGCTGACCCATCATATATACTTGGGGAATAGTCCTTAAGGGCTACATGTCACCCAATTTGTCGAGGGAGGTTGAAATCAAGACCCTAGGTGCATGATGCTCTTGCTCTATCAACGGAGCTAGCATTGATTGATAGTTTAGAGATGAGCTGAGCCCAAAGGAAAAGACAACACCGATGGCCTTCGAGGGGACAACTGCAAAGGTGGCCGATAGGCTTTCTCAGAGTGTCCTCTCCGTCCACAACCTTGCAGAGCTCATCCGTAACACCTCCCCTATCCAGGTAAGACCGAGAGAGAGAGAGAGAGAGAGAGGTGGCTCCGGCGATCTGTCTTACAAATAGCTACATCTCTTTCCCTGCCAGGCTAATGCTAAGCTGCCCAAGGAACTATTGGCAAAAGCTTCAAGCATCAAGAATACAGGAGTGGTGAGTTTGCTTGCTACACCATAGTTGTTGTGAATTTTGACTAGGGATTCTTGTTTGATATAATTAGGAGGTTGGATATTGCTCTTTTTGCAGAAAAAGCCAACAGACATCCCCACATTACAATCTACCCACCAATTGTTTTCTTTAGAAGTGGCAGTTGTACGCCATATTGTCACTTTGACCTCAGTATGCACAACTAAGTGCCTTGTGCAGAGCTAGGCAAAAACAGAAAGGGAATTGATTGTGGTCTATATGCCTAAATGCTAGTGCAACATGGAAAGAGATAACAGTATATGCCTCCATGTTTTTTATGCTTACTCTGAATGTTTTTGGGAACTTATTGCTGCGGGAACTGTGTAGAAGTAGCTTGAAAAACTTGTTGGTGTGAAGAGTACACTCTCCTTTGAACTTGCAAGGCACATTGTAAAAGGCGTATTTTCGATGATTTTGTGTCACAAGTTGGTGATGCGGTGTGCCCAACTGGAAGAAATGGCAGAGAGGACATTAAAAACTCTTAACTCAAAGGAACTGAACCTAGAAGATGTGGCTTGAGGGGCCTAATGTTAGATTTACACCACTCTGCTGCACTCAGGTCTAGGGCATACATCTACGGCTAGTATGTCTCCGGGCTGGCCACCCATGCTTGCATATGCATACAGGCTGCATTGTCCGGCCGCCCATCTTTTGGGCCGGCTGTCCACCTTGTACTGGGTGCCCTATATAGATATTTTTTCCTTGTTGGGCTGTGGGGTTTTCGGTGACGACGGCGATGACGACGATACATTGAAAACGCAGACGCTGAAATCTGCAAATAGCGGGCTGAATCTGCAAACGCTGGCTGATCTGACCGTGCGGCGAGGATCTGCTGCGGGAAGGTAAGATCTGCGAGGTTTGGGGGCTGCGGTGCGGAGTCTGATTGCTGAAAACTGAAAACGCTGATGCAAATGGATGTTCTATCGCCAGGAATCTGCAAAACGCTGATGGTAATTGGCAAATGCATAAAGGCTAGGCTGATCTGTTGTTTGCTGCAAAACGCTAGGGAATTTGTTGCAAACTGCTAACGCCAGGCATGATCTGCAATCTACAAAACGTTGGGGCTGATCTGCAAATGCTGAAAAACTAATCACATCATGCATACTCTCGGGATCAAACAATATGACAAAACGTTGACCCTTCACATGACCATAACACTTAATGAGAGACTCATCAATGGGAGGATCATGAGAAACTTGAGACACAAGTTCTCATTCATGACATTAACAGAGGATGTGGGTTCTGTGGGTTCTTTAGATTCGTTAGATTCAATCTTAGGACATGTTCTTTTTATGTGACCCTTGATGTGACAATGATAACATCGACCTTCCTTAGAATAAATGCTTTGTTTTTCTAACGCGATGTATCTTCCTAAAATTCCTTGTGCCGCTTTTTCATGTGGAGTGAGCTTAGGTTTAGCAATTGTGTTAGCTTTACCCTTAGATTCATTGTGTGAGTTCTTTTCCGAGAGACTAGAGGAAGATTGGTTAGAAGAGTTACCATTCTTACCGTTCTTACCATTTTGAGGGTTCTGAGAAGTTTGAGTGGTACTTTGAGAAGTCTTGTTTTCCTTAGGCTTTCCCTTATTTGCTTCATCTCCTAAGCGAGAGCAATCGCTACCGCCTTGTTGAGATCTACGGGATCGAAGACTTCCACATCAAACCTGATATAGTCGTCCAACCCGAAAATGAAAGCCTCCTTGCGCTCATCATCCGATTTGCGTACTTGGGTGCCGAGCTGCAAAACATGATTAGAGAAAGACATAACTAGCAAGCCATGTTGCTTGAGACTGCACCAATCGTCTTTCAACGGTGCTAGGTACTGTGGTGGCATAAACCGCGCCTTGAGCTTGTCTTGGAAGTCAGCCCAATTGAAGGAAAGGGCCACGCCTTCGTCAGCTTCCTCTAGGTGTACGGCCAACTGTGCCTCTTGCCATGCGTGGTACCAACTGATGGCATCACCAAGCAAGGTACATGGCTGCCGTCAAAACCTGGCTATTCCCTGTCTTCTCAGTTGTTGCAAAATAAGCATTAAATTGATGCAACCAAGAATGAATAACACTAGCATCCATCTTAGCGTCATACTTACTGAACGTGATCTTCTCTGTGATGGGGTGTTGGAGTCCGAATCTCTGTTTGAGCTATTTGATGAACTACGAGCATCTTTGGCCGGCTTGGGTTTCGAGGTAAGTACCTGTAGGACCAACTCTTGCATGTGTTGGTCCCTGTGCGCCTCACGCTCTCCAAGGCCGCTCGTTTGTCTTCGGCCGCCAAGCGCGCTTGCTCACGCTCACACTCCAAGGCTCATCGTCTTTCTTCGCGCTCGCGATCCAATTCTGCTTTTCTTTCTTTGCGCTCGTTCGGCCACCAAGCGCGCTTGCCCGCGCTCACGCTCTAAGGCTGTCGTCTTTCTTCGCATTCACGATCCAAGGCTGCGCGTTGCGCCTCTTGTCATATCATCATGTCCATCATTGTCTTGACCAAAGCCTCTATAGGAATTGGTGCAATCCTTGGCGTAGATGGTGAAGGGGGAGAGTTGGAAAAACCTCCTGGTGGGGAAAATTCTTCTTCGCCACCTCCATGCTCATCACCTTCACGCGATGTATCCATTCCACTTCGGGGGATGACCGTACACCGAGATCTTGGGTTCTTAAGTTCATGAGGAACTTGGGTTCTTGTGGTTCTTGGGTTCTTGAGGTTCTTGAGGGTCTTGAGGTCTTGAGTTCTTGAGGGTCTTGAGTTCTTTCTTTAGCTTGCAGTCTGTGCTAAAGAAGGATCTTCTCTTACCCGAGCTCTTCTCTTTCCCGTGGGCGCACCCCTTGGTGGCCTTGCGCTCACACCAAGTTTTCTTTTTCCCACCTCATGTCGATTGGCCGGCCACTAAGTGCACGGTCCGCTCTCAATGAGGGAAAAGAGAAACAAGGGGAGGCTGGACAAGCCCTTCTTTCTTGGGTTTCCTGTCACTCTTCAAAACACGATTAGGAATCGCACGCCCAAGAGGACTTGGGTTACGTGCGACCGCAACAAGCAAAAAAATTTATGTGGTTCTTTCGATATAGAACACTGCCAAAGCTCTAATACCAATGTAAGGTGCAACAGAAGTGAATGTTGAACTTTGCTCAAGATGAGTGCTCCAAATGTGCTCAAGGGTTCCTTTTACTTACGGAAGTGAGAGCCTTCCGTTCCTTTAGTGAGAGAGTGCAAATGATCACAAACAAAGTGGTAAGCACTGTGAATGAAGGTGCTGAGACTGAGAGGGTAGAGAGAGAAGAATACGACACCAGAATGTTGTCAAACCCTCCTCCAAGGGCCCCAATCTCTATGGCGAGAGAGGTCTACTATTGATTGCACAAATCTCTACAATGGTCTAATGCAATGGTCTTGCCGACGATGAGGACGACGACGAGACGAGCTGAAATCTAAAAACGCTAAGGGCTGAAATCTGCAAATCTTGTATCTGCTGAATTCTGATTCTATGTCGGTGACGATGGCGATGACAACGATGCGACAACGATGCGCTGAAAACGCAGATGCTGAAATCTGCAAATAGCGGGCTGAAATCTGCAATCGCTAGCTGAGTTGATCGTGTGGCGAGGATCTGCTACGGGAAGGTAAGATCTGCGAGGTTTGGGGGCTGCGGTGCGGAGTCTGACTGCTGGAAACTGAAAACGCTGATGCAAATGGATGTTCTATCAAACGCTGATGGTAATCTGCAAATGCAAAAACGCTAGGCTGGCTTGTTGTCTGCTGCAAAACGCTAGGGAATCTGTTGCAAACTGCTAATGCTAGGCATGATCTGCAATTTGCAAAATGCTGGAGCTGATGTACAAATGCTGAAAATGCTAGGCTTGTCTTGATCTGCTGTTGGCTGGAAACGCTAGGCCTCTTGTTGGTCTTGCTGAGAAGGTGCCTGTGAGTTTGTGGACTCCTACTGCCTCTTCTGCCAGAAAGTGCTAACGCTAACTTTCTTATATATTTCCAAATTGCCCTACTCAGTTTCCTAACAAAGTCACTTATTAATAATAAGTGAAAAATGGCTAAAATAGGGAAAATAGGTTCTGTGTACTCTAAAATGCTCGTGATGGGTTCTGACTGTACTGCTAATGATCATGCTGTGTACAACCAGAGGAAATGCAACTACTCTAAGTGCTTGGACATGCACGGTTTGCGAGCAGACTCACAAAGGTGCCTGAACACTTCCTAAGCTGAACTGAACCCTAGTCATGAAGTAACTTGTCACATGCACATAGGGTTAGATGTGCACGTGACAATGCGTTGTGAATGTACTGTCTCGCGGGGATGGTCATGGGCATGGTTTGCTTGAAATGTGAAAAGAAAGGATATGAATCTAATAGTAAGAACGAGATTTGGTAGATCAAGACCTCTGTGAAAATATCAATGCGGTCTTGATGTGATTGCTAAATATGTTCCAATGATTATCATTTGTATTTGGACCCTTGACAGAAATGTGATTTGATCAGTGATTGATGTCTTTGTAAACGTGATGGATTTTGTGGATTCTAGTGCATGGGCACATAGAGTCAATATCTACTGAAGAAAGTTTCTGTCCTTTGGCTGTTTTGCATGCGTAATTGAGGGCGATTACAATTCTTTCAGGAGGTTCCAATGTCACAAGTTCACGATGTGGCATGCCCAATAGAAAGGATGGCCGAGAGGACACGGGATTAAAGTTTAAAAACTCTAACCCAAAGGAACTGAACCCCAATGTGGCCGAGGGGCCTAAGGGGTTAGGAGTTAAAAACTTAAACCCCTTTCAACTTATTGGCACCAGCTGAGGGCCCAATCCCTAAAAGATCAAAAAGCATTTGTGCAAGCATTTGAGAGCAAATGGTGGTGGGGATAAGTGCTTTTGAGGCCCTGCTTTTAGACATCCCTTGTATTGTTTATAAGAGCCCTTGGGCCTGTTTTTTGAGGGCATCTAGACGCAGAGTGTCACGTGCACATCTAACCCTATGTGCATGTGGACAAGCTGTACCTACTTCTAGGGTTTAAGTTAGCCTAGGAAGTGTTCTGGCACCATTGTGAGCCTATATGTAGGACGTGCATGTCCAGGCACTTAGAGTAGTTGCATACCACAAGTTCACAACCCATTAGCATTAGCATTGGTACCCTACACCAAGCATTTTCACCGCACTAGAGCATTTTCCCCAACTGCGTGGACCACCTCTTGTCAGGCAATTTATTAAAAGGTGACCCTGCAACTTCCTAGATCGTGGGATTTTTGTCACACTGCTCGACCCAGCTATTTGCACCTATATAAGAGACCCTTTGGGCGCTAGAAGCGAGGCAGGGTGTTAGACCTTGGCTGGATCCATCCCGCACACATGACATGGCACAAGCCAAACTCACACCTAGACACACGTAGTGAGCGGACATTAGGCTCACCTCCTAGCCATAGAGCCAATACGGGCTCACCACTGAGCCTGGGAGCCTGCAGCCAAACAAGCCGGTGTCCCATACCACCGAACCCACAGGAGTACGGGTGAGCGGGTAGAGCTGCCAAAGGGCCAAGAGTCCAAGTGTGGTGATCACACAAGATGTCTCACAAATGAGACTCAAGTCCTATTTATAGGACTTCATAACCAAAGGGCCATGCTCACACTGGCCGGCCATAATTGCAGGCGTCCATCTTGATGTCTGGGGATGTAACACTTCCCCCCTTATTTTTAATTGTTGTCCTCAGCAATATCCTTGGTTATAAATCGGGGAAATGATTCTGTAACGATCTAACTGACTCCCAAGTGGCTTGGGAGTTCGGACGATGCTTCCACTTGATCGGGGTACGAAGACTTGCGAGACTTGCGGACCCCTTTGATCAAGAACCGATTTGGGTTCGAGTGGAATATAATGGGTGGTGTCTTCTAAGTTTGGGACTTGCTCAGGAGGAGTTACTAAGTGATCCTGCCCCAGCCCTTCTTTCAGATGGCTCACGTGGAACACAAGATGAACAACCATGCTTGAAGGTAGGTCCCAACTTATAAGAAACCCCACTTATCTTCCTTGTGATCTGAAACGGACCACAATAACGAGAAGACAATTTTGAGCATTGGCCCATTCGGCTCGTTTTGGAATCCTTCCGTACCTTAAGGTACACCCACATGCCCTCTTGAACCAGCGTACCCACGCTAGTACGGGTGTGCAGGCAAAGTTGCCAAGGGCCAAGAGTCCAAGTGTGGTGATCACACAAGATGTCTCACAAATGAGACTCAAGTCCTATTTATAGGACTTCATAACCAAAGGGCCATGTTCACAGTGGCCGGACCGAACTGTAGGCGCCCATCCTAACATCTGGGGCGTTAAAGTTTAGGCATCTCAAGTGAATTACCCAATGTGATCCCATTATTTAGTTTGGCTTTTAGGTATTTATTTTACTTATTTGTCAAAGTCTTGGGTAGGGCAATTTATTGGGATTGCTATATAAGCAACCCCTTGCCTCCATTGTATACACATTCGGTTATTCATTGCCAAGGTTGATTGGTTCAGGAGACTCTCTCTCTCTCTCTCTCTCTCTCTCTCTCTCGTGCTCAACTCCCCTTGGTCTCTACGCTTCTGCATCGTCGACTTTGACATGGTATCAGAGCAAAGTCTCCGTTGAAGACCTTGGTGAAGGACCTGTCCCGAAGGAGCAAAGAAGAAGAGGAGACGCCCATCGCCCCCCCTACCCCGTTAGTCCATCTTGTTGCCAGAAAATCCCTCACTGCCCTTAGCGTTTTAAAACGCTGGGCGTTTTGCTCATCCATCATAGGCCAACGTTTTGAAACGCTAGACCAGTGGCCTAGCTTGGCGACAGTTTGGAGCGGAGAAGGAGAGTAGCAGCCTAGTCTTGGAGCAGCTTCGTGCCAATTGAGGACTTGAGGAGGTTTGGAGCAGTTTGGGGAGCGCCCTATTTGCCACACTTGGCGGAGCAGATTGGGATTTGTGCGGCCACACTTTGGCCTGTGAAAGGCGGATTGAGGTGTGGCTTGGGAGTTGAAAAGGCGGATTGTGGAGCAGTTTGGCATAAGCCGTGGAGCGGATTTTGTGCAGCCTGGATGGAACTCTTAGCCGCCTTGCTATGCACAGTTTATTTTGGAGCTTTGGATTTGTTCGAGGCCTACCACAGGGCAAACTTGCGAAGCGGCTATCGATGACAGAGTTTTGGATTTTAGAGATGGATAGCAGATTGTGCGGAGCCCATTGCGTGTGGGGTTTCCTTTGCTGTGGAGTTGATGCGGCTTGGATCTTTTTCGGCTTGGTTTGTATGGCTATTTTTTGGAGTGCGAGAAGGTACCCGATTACCAGATCTTGCAACTTCAAAATGGCCTCCCCTTGCTCAAGCACCTGCGACGACATCGACCAAAGACAACCAAAATCTATGGATAACAGATTGTCAACCATCCATTTAGCGGCCTATGCAAGGGCACTGTTGTCAAGGAACCCGACATATTGTTTGGCTTGAGTTTGTGAAGTCAAAAGCAAATGGAGGAGTTCTCTAGAGGATAGCGGCAAAGGTCAGCTGGACAAGGATGGCAGTACTAGTACTCGGTTAGTTGCCTCGGTACCCGGAAGGTACGACCACAGTCATGATTGTGATTCGGCGCTTTGTTTGGCTCGAGAGTTTGAAGCCAAAGGCAAAAGCAGGAACTCACAGGAAGACAAGGATAAAGGCAAGCTGGACAAATATTACGGTAATAAAGATTTGACAGAGGAGATCGACATGCCACTCATGGCAGTGGCCACAGTGGCCTCGACGTCAGATTTTTAGTCAAATGACAGGTGTCACCACTAGCTTCAAGCAGAGAGAGGCTTGTGAGTGGCAGAGAGGGGCAAGCAGTGCTCCCTATAATTAATTTGGACCCTTGTTTATGGTGTTTGGACCTGTAGGTCGGAGTTCAATGCACATGCATCTGGCAAGGAACCAATCAGACGTCTAAAACACTACGGATAGGGGTGCCAATTCATTGTTGTTGGTCAGATTATGGATAGGATGTGTTCCAGCAGTTCATTATCTTGGAGTTCTATATTTTGGACGTGATGTGTTTATAGTTCACGAATGGGGATTATTGGACGTAGTGTGGTCTACAGTTCAAAGTTTCTACAAAGGCAACCGATGCTGAAGATGGCATTACTTTCAGGTACAAAGTTGAGGAGAGCAACACCAAGGTGTATCCAGTATCCCGGCCGGTGCTAGGGTGTCCACGGTAGCTTCTTCATCGACTTGGTCTCACTACTGATGTCCACTATGAGCTGCAGAGAGGGTGTTAAAGTTTAGGCATCTCAAGTGAACTGCCCAATCTGATTCCATTATTTAGTTTGGCTTTTAGTTATTTATTTTACTTATTTGTCAAAGTCTTGGGTAGGGCAATTTACAGGGATTGCTATATAAGCAACCCCTTGCCTCCATTGTATACACTTTCAGTTATTCATTGCGAAGGTTGATTGGTTCAGGACTCTCTCTCTCTCTCTCTCTCTCCTTAGTCTCTACGCTTCCGCATCGTCGACTTTGACATGGGGACGTAACACAAGGGACCAGAGAAGCGGATCTCTCAAGATCAGCAGATCCAACGTTTTTGCACCATCTACAACAATGTTTTCAGCCCAAGCACTAGCGTTTCCCATATCAGGCATCAGCATTTTCAGCCTTAGCCTCGCAGAACCCGTACCGCATTCCGCAATAGATCCTCGCCGCAACCACTTCAGCGTTTCAGTTTTCAGCCCTCAGATCAGTAACGTTTTCAGATTTCAGCCCATTAGCCTTGTCGTTGTCGTAATCGTCGTTGACAAGCATCTCATCATTTTGAACCATTGTACCAGACTTAAATCTAAAGTAAATACCTCTCTAGCAATAGAGAGGGGGGCCCTTGGAGGGGGGTTTGGGACCCCATCTGGTGTCGTCTGTGTGTGTGTGTGTGTGTGTGTGTATCACTCTCAGCACTTCTCTACAGTTTCCACTCGTTTTGTTTGGTCATTGCACAATCTCTCATTAAGTCAAGGAAGGCTCTCCCTTCCCGTCAGTAAAAGGAACCTTGAGCACCCACTGAACATTCATCCTGAGCATACACCATCATTCACTTCCGTTGCATAATACATTGGTATGAGTGCTTTTTGGCAGTGTTTAGTATCATCACTCAAGGAATGAAGCACAAAGAACCATAGAAATTTTTTTTGCTTGTTGTGATCGCACGTAACCGAAGACGACTTGGGCGTGTCAATCCCTAATGTGTGTTTTTGAAGAGTGGCAGGTAACTCAGAAAAGAAGGGCTTGTCCAGCCTCCCCTTGTTCCTCTTTTCACTCATTGAGAGCGGACCTTGCACTTAGCGGCATGCCAATCGACGTGAGGTGGGAAAAAACAACCTTGGTGTGAACGCAAGACCGCCAAGGGGTGCACCTAGGAAGGAGTTGAGCTTGGATAAGAGAAAAGTCTTCTTAAACGTAGATTGCAAGCCGTACCAAGTACCAAGAACCCAAGTACCCAGCTACCCAAGTACCCCAAGAACCCAAGTACCCTAAGTACCCAAGAACCAAAGTACCCCAAGAACCCAAGTACCCAACTACCCCAAGAATCCAAGTATCCCAAGTACCTAAGTACTCAGTGCATGGTCATCACCAAAAGCGGAATGGATACTTCGCGTGAAGGTGATGAGAGTGGAGTTGGAGGAGACGAAGAGTGGAGTTGGAGGAGACGAAGTCTGGATCGTTCCCCGATCCTCCCCCATCCCCATCTACACCACAGATTGCACCAAGCCCTATGGAGACTTTGGTTAAGTCTATGATGGAGATGATGCTACAACAAGAGGCTCAACGTGCCGCCATGGATAGAGACCGTGAAGAACGAAGGGCAACTATGGAGCTTGAGCGTGAGCATCCGGGAGTGGCTTTTGTGCACTCTAATTGGTTTGGATGAAGGCAAAGTAGAGGAAATCATGTAACAGACTTGGACACTCCAAATCAAGATTCTACACAACAGGACAAGAATTCACTTCAAAACAGTTCACAGTTCACTATTGATTCGACACGGCCCGATGAAGTTCCATGCCTAGAGATATTGGCCCCAAAGACTGGCGCCCCTTTCGGTATTTCTTTTTGTATTAATCTGCAACTCAAAGTACACATGAGTGGGAGGCTCTCACTCTCAGACTCTACGTCCAGATGCTCTCAGACGTGGGAGGCTTGGCCACACTTATAAAGGTTTACAAGGGATGCCAAAAGCAGAGCCCCAAAAGCTTTTAGTGAAAAGCCTTCCAAAATAAAGCAATTGGACCCCAAAAGCTGCTAATTTCAGCCTACGTAAATCAGCCAATGCTTTTTCAGGAATTCCGTACAGCATCCCGCTTTTTGCGCCGCATTTCACAGGCCTGCCGTACAGCTGCCACGTGTCACAGGTTCGGCGTTTTTCGATCATTTTATTCAAACAGAGCTTGTCGCTGGAGGTATGACTTGCCCGTCCCTTAGATTGGGGGGGAAGATGTGAGAACGCCGGTTCTTTACATTCAGCTCCCTCTAACAAACATTCACGTCTTGGTCCGCACTCAACTTCAGATGTCATTCTGGATCCACATTGATCTATCTAGTCACACATCCAAGGCTGCACTGACCTCTATACAGATGTATCTGATGCACTAGAATCATTATCATTGCTGATGAATCCCGAGAATGTCTAATGTCACAACTTGGTGATGTGGCATGACCTTCACTCGACTAGAGCATAAGAGGAAGAGCACAGCCAAGTTGAGCCCAAGGCTATGCCCATTAGTTGTGCCGCAAATTTATGGGATTTTGTGATTGTGTGGCAGATGTGCACTTTTCTTGAGGAGAAGAGGAATAGCCCGAGCCTATCGGCACCGAGATCGTAC
The DNA here is from genome assembly GCF_014529385.1 of Adiantum capillus-veneris. NCBI lineage: Eukaryota > Viridiplantae > Streptophyta > Polypodiopsida > Polypodiales > Pteridaceae > Adiantum > Adiantum capillus-veneris. The sequence goes on from NC_140949.1 coordinate 75,423,481, forward strand.
GGTATGGCCCGTAAACCACACCAAGATTCACAGGACCGTACAGATGATGACGTGGCAGAGTAGATCAGGTGCTGACGCAGCGTGTTAGGCTGGGAGCTCTTGGGGCATCAGTAATTGAAGGCGTTGACTTTTTGAGTGCTTTTGGTGACCGATAATGAAAGCTATTAATTTTCAGTGCTTTTCACACTTTGTAAAGAAAATGGTAAAGCGTTTCTCTTTGAGAGGCCAAGTTCGTTTAAATAGGTAACGGGGGTGAGCCGTGCTTCACTCAGAGTTGGCTAGTGGGCTTACACCGGTAGTTCTACACTCAGCTCGAATCAATAAACATAAGTACTGCAAGGGATGCCTACGTTACAGGCCAGTGCATCTGAGTGGGGAACTCCCCCTTACTGTGTCTCTTCTCCAGTGTTTGGTTCTGTTTTTTGGTTGTATTTAAAAGTTGCAGATTTGTTCCGGTTGTGTAAAACTCTGTTCCAGTTGTTATTTCGCTTGGCACATGGCACCTCTTCAGCTACAGCTGATATCCCGACTCAATGACGAGAGGCTGTTTGGATAATTGGGTAGAAGCGGTAAGGACGCTGGCAGACACATCGAAATCCTGGTGGCAAGTGTTTTGACTCGAAAGAAAGAAAGCGACTGCCTGGCTGGTTTAGACGAATTTTCAGCGCATTCTGAGCTTAGACCAAGCTCTGCCCCTTGAGTTGTGTGATGCATATCGATTTATGGTCTTCCAAGTTTAGCACATTCTATTCAATATGGCTGGTTGGAAGGTAGATCTTTATTTACTAAATGAAGTAAATGACATAAATTTGCGACTTGCTGACTAAATTGCTTTTTTTATCCCATTTTTGACGACCAGCTTCTGCAGCAAATGCCAGGGGTTATTGCTGCCTTGGATGCTCATTCAGATAAGTCTCTTGTAAGGTACCCCAAATTCACGTTTTTTTTTCCTGGGAAGAGAAGCAGAGCCTTTCTTTATGATCCCTTTGATGTTCATGCAGCTTCTCAGAACTAGAGACGATCCTTTCGCTTTTGAACCAGCAGACGAATGCAGACAAGCAGTCAAATCCTTGAAAAGATGGAAATCAGCAAGATCTTTGATTACTTGTCAACTATTGCGTTCAGCCCTTGTTCCATCTATTATTTTTGTACATTCGGATAGTTTAACATGCTTTACCTTCCACTTGTACATTACAAATTGAGCTTTAAGATTGCTTTTTCAGTTCCTTGGTACTGCGTACTGCTGAGACCTTGGGACCGCTGAAGACTATAAATGACTTTGGAAAAATTGTATTTTTATATGAAATATTTATTTTTAAATTTTTTATTGAACTTTTTAAATGCTTTGTGAACAAATCCTTCAAAGGTTTTGTTGAGTTTGTTTGTAAACAAGAATTTACACAAAAGTTGCTTTTATAGACACAAAAGTGGTGATGGTGGTAGGTAGCAGTTCTCCCACTTTTGGTATATGGTGTGCGGGTTATGATTTAGGATCTCATTTGATTTCAAGCTTCTAAATGGTTTCCCTTGTCATTTGGAACTTCTCTCTATTATATTAACTTCTTTAGTTCTTTGCCAGAAGATGCCTTGTTTGTATGATAGACATTCCCTTATTCATTATTTGACATGGTTGTGATTTTGGCTATTGGATTCTCTGAAGTTCTTCTCATCAGAATTCTATGATGTATTTCAATTGGCCTTTTTTACATGTCTTAAGTTTTTTTCCGGCTCCAATGGTGCTGAAGTGGAATATTGATTCTCTCTCTCTCTCTCTCTCTCTCTCTCTCTCTCTCTCTCTCTCTTTCTTTTCAGCTCCGGATCAGCTTCAAATTCATTTCCTTAAGTGTTTTTAGTCTTAGTTCTTTGTACTTTCCGTACTCAGACATGGTATCAGATTCACCAATTGTAACTTTTTGGTCTCATAGGTCATTTTGGCCTTTTGAAGACGTTAATAAAACATTTCATCTCTCTCTCTCTCTCTCTCTCTCTCTCTCTCTCTCTCTCTCTCTCTCTCTCTCTTATGCCACATGTGAAGGGGTATTTATGGGAAACAGTTGGTCGACCAGACAAGAGATCTCTACGAGGTAGCCGGGGTTCAGGAGGAGTAGCAGTCTTATTTAAAGAGGAGCTGAGACCACTACTACAGATTATCAAGAAAGATGAACAAGCAAGGTATATGTGGGTGAGAATGAGAGCCGAGACAGGTAGATTTCTATATATCGCTATATGCTACTTCCCTCCAAGTACATCAGTCTACTCCTCACCTAAAGGACAGTCCCCTTTCTCCATATTGAATAATGACATATGGGAGTTCTCTAGAGATGGAGACATCGTTCTCTTAGGAGACTTTAATGCCAGAACGGCCAACTCTCAAGCAGTATTCTATGATACTTCTGAGGAAATGCTCAGAGAAGTGGATTTATCACAGGAGGGGCTTACTAGAAATTCACAAGATAAAGAACACACTGAATATGGGAGACATCTCATGGAGATGGCAACTACACATGGTTTGGCCATACTTAATGGTATAGAGAATTTCCCTTTATCTGGGGGATTCACATGCTTCCCGCACAGGCATGGGGCCAGTACAGTGGATTATGTCATGACTTCACCAAGCTTTATTTCTAGTATCGAGGACTTTAAGGTGGGACCCAGACCAGTTGGGATTACAGTGGATCATGCTCTCTTGACCTTATCAATCTCCTTCCAATACAATGCCTCTCAAGTCCAAAGGAAGAAGACACACACAAGATATACTTTCACGCCGGAGACTTATTCAGTCTATGTGGAACAGATCTATAATAGGATGTGGGCAGATGAGCGAGTATATACTGTAGAGGAGATTACTTCTCAACTAACAGAGATACTACATGGAGCAGCACAAGAGGCATACCCACATACTCAGCCTGATCAGAAGAGAGGATCTGGGAACATGCCTCAAAACAATTGGTACGACGAGGAATGCAGAGAGACGAGAACCCAGGTCCAGAAAGAGCTTACACTTGGGATCATCACGTATAAGCAGTCTCGGATTGCTCTTCGACGTATAGTACGTCGCAAGAAAAGGGCATTTTTAGCCAAACTGGAGAAGGATTTATATCAGCTCTTTTTGAGTCAGGACTCACATGAGGCCTGGCGTTTATTTCACGAGCACTCATCACCTTCGACAATTACTTCTCCTGAGATTTGGGGTCAATATGTAACATCATTATATACGGTATCTGGACAGCCTCCATTACCAGATCCGCTAGAGCCACGCCCTGCTACTAGTACTTTCTTTACTGCCGAAATGGTGGAAAAATCCATTGATAAGATGAAGACAAGAAGAGCATATGATCATGAGGGTTTAGTAGCAGAACATCTGATCCATGCAAGGGATCTACTTTCAGAAGTCCTTGCTCGTTTGTTTAATCGGGTCATGTGTGAAGGATTACCTGAATCTTGGAAATTATCTACTATCGTACCTATTTTCAAGTCAGGGGATCCTATGATACCCGGGAACTACCGTACCATTATGGTGGGTCACACATTGACCCGACTGTACGCATCCATTCTGGAACAAAAATTGAGTAGATGGGTAGAGAATGAGGGCATAAGGGCAACAGGACAAGCTAGATTCAGGAGGGGTTATTCCACTTTAGATCACATTCTTACGCTCAAAGCCATTATTGAGGAAGGAAGAGCAAGCGGGAGAAGGATGTATTGTTGCTTTGTGGATTTTTGGAAAGCTTTTGATACAGTACCAAGGGCCAGATTGTTGCGCAGAATGCAAGAGTTAGGGGTCCCCAAAGAGATTATCTGGGGGATCACGGCCTTATACGGGTCAGTAACTGGTTATGTACGTACTCCAGAAGGGGATTCCGACATTGTTCATTCCATCGTTGGAGTAAAGCAGAGATGCCCACTATCCCCTACTTTATTTGGTACGTATATAGATGAGGTATCAGATTACATTGATAGAGAGGGTGACAAAGGTGCTTAACTTGCAGGGTCATGGATCCCTTTGTTGTTGTATGCAGATGATATTGTATTGATAGCAGAATCACCAGATGGAATGCAGAGGCAGTTAGATGCATTACATAAATTCGCGTAGGACAGTGGACTGTCGGTAAATTTGGGTAAAACCAAAGTTATGGTGTTTAACACAACACCACAGTGGGTTAGGAGATCGGCACCTACATTTGCATATGGTCAGGATACAGTAGAGTACACAGATGCATACACATACCTTGGTGTGGTATTTACAGGACCGAAGTTTACTCTTAAGAAAGCAGCGGATGCTAGATTGTCCAGAGCCTCTGCGGCCTTGGGAGGGTTGGAGAGGATGTGTTCACAAGTGCAGTTTCAGGAACCACGAACAAAACTTTGGCTCTTTGATACTGTGGTGGCTTCGGCTATGCTTTATGGGGTCCAGATTTGGGGACCATCTGTGGATCAGGATAATTGGAAGTCAATGGAGAGACCTTTGGTATCTATGATTTCCCGAATGATTAGAGCCAAGGCCTCCGTACCACACGCGATTACCCGAGCGGAACTAGCTGCCCCTCCAATGGAAATTGAAGCTCTTACCAGATCAGTGTCCTTTATACATGGTTTATGGGATACAGATAATTGCCGATATACTAGATTGGCCCTCGAATCCTCTCGACAATTAGCAATGAAAGGAGATACATCATGCTGGTATGCGCAACTGTCCTCGTGGTTTCACAGACACGGGTTCAGTATGGAAAGATTACCCCCCTTCCAATACTCTCTTGAGGCTCCATCACTGGCAATCACACGAACGGAGATTAATAAAATCATCCGCCAGGATCTTATACAGTTGGACACTAAGAGGACATGGGTAGACCCTACACAAGAATTGGGCACGAAGATGACCGACTACAAAGAAAACTTCTTACAGTTATCTGAAGATGGCTTTGTGATTTGCCCGAGCTACATGGATACCCACCTATCTCATGGTTTGAGATGTGCTATTGGTCAGATTCGTACATCCCCACACCAGTTGGAAATTGAATTTGGCAGATTTAGGGGAATCCCACCTGAGAGCAGAATTTGCAAGTTATGTGGATTGGAACCGGAGACAGAATTACACTACATATGCCACTGCACCGTATACTATGAGATACGTGGGCGTTTCCATTGCCTGTTTAAAGAAGGCTTTGGACCTCTAGATAGAGTCATGCAATACCAAGATCAAAGGTGCTTAGGCCTGTACCTACTGGAACTACATTGGCACAGGGATAATCTGATGAGAAGACAAAGAGCACTACAGCCTCAGAGGCAGATCACAGATTTCTTCGAATCGAGAGAAGCAGGAATGGAAGGAGAAGCGAGAGGCCAGTAGCGAGCACAAAGGAGTACCCACATTCATACCAAAGGCACCCTCATTGACAGGGCGATTGAGCTTAGGAAATCGAGACGACCACGACCGAGATGCAGAAGCACACTTCACCGGAGGAGGCTACAACAAAGGATTAGAATCATTCTATCCAGACACCCAGAATGCTCTTAAGAAGTTTAGCTAATACTTTGTATTTAGTTTTTCGCATCTATTTTCACATTTTCACACTTTTCAGACATTGTAACAGACTCACCACTTTTGGATCAGTTTGGTCTCATAGGTCACTGTGGCCTTTTGAAGACGTTAATATAACATTTCATTTCATTTCATTCCTCTCTCTCTCTCTCTCTCTCTCTCTCTCTCTCTCTCTCTCTCTCTCTCACACACACACACACACACACACACACATCCCCATCAACTAGCGTCCCACTATCGATCCCGGATGGAGTAGACGAGGAAGGAATTTCAATTGCCACACCACTTCTCTGTAGATAGCACTACTCTTGGCATCGCCAAGAAGCCCATGGAAACCTACATGGGCCCTTCATACCCAATAGGCTACAGCTTTACATGGCAGAAGCCTCCCACAAACCTTGGGCATTCAACAACTTTGCACTCATGGCACTACTCTTGGCATCACCAAGAAGCCCATGGAAACCTACCTGGACCCTTCATACCCAATAGGCTACTAGAGCTTTACATGGCAGAAGCCTCCCACAAACCTTGGGCATTCAACAACTTTGCACTCATGGCACTACTCTTGGCATCACCAAGAAGCCCATGGAAACCTACATGGACCCTTCATACCCAATAGGCTACAAGATAATGGGATGGTAATCCGAGAGTCCTTTACTGCTTCTCCTCTTAGATTGCTTCTCCTCTTAGCATGAGCGGTCTTGAAACAAGTCATTGCAATGTAAAGTCTTCTTGGCCTTAAGGATCTCATCTCTAGAACTTGGAGAGAGCCTATATATGATACACAAATATGGTCAATTCATGCTCCCTGTGGCTTCCAGCGGAGTCCACACTCTCATTCACCATCGAAGGAGGCAAGCAGGTGCTCAAAACAGGCTTGCTGCAAATACTACAAGATAATGGGATGGTAATCTGTGCGTCCTCTATTGCTTCTCCTTTTAGCATGAGTGGTTTTGAAACAAGTTGTTGCAAAGTCTTCTTGGACTCGAGGATCTCATCTCTACAACTTTGAGAGAGCCTATAACGCTACACAAATATGGTGTATCTCATCGCTACAACTTGGAGAGAGACTATATACGTTACGCAAATATGGTGACCTTTCCCCGTAATCCATGCGACTCGAGGAGGCTAGGAGCCATGGGGAGCATGGATTACGGGGAAAGGTCAGTCAAGGACCTTTCTTGGCCGTCAATGGTTTCTAGGAGGGGGGTCGTGAGCTATTCAGAACACTTCGTAGCAGGTGTGTTTAGTGAAAACTGGTGGATGGCATCTATATTGGATGAACAGGTGACCGTTCTCTGCATGATGGGACAACATTCCTCTGTTATAGTGGTTGCAGGTCTATAGCGGCCATCTCATTTCCTGTTGCATGTTGAGTTGTAGAATCCAATGGCCAAGCTTAAAATTATGGGGGGTAATGGAGTTGGATGGAGGGTTGCGATTTGCAGCCCCCTGACCAGCGACCTTGACGGAATAAGCACAAACCATTATCAACTCTGTCCACCTTCACCTCCACCTCTACTCTAGCAACAAGCATGCGAGCAATTTGCACAAGAAGATTTAGAAATTTTCTCATGTAGGAAAACAGAGTCTTTTCAAGTGTTTTTCATACAATGAATAACATCATGAGCTTCTGCTCGAGAGGCACCGCATACCTAGTTAGGTACGATTGGGGGCAGAGGACCACCGGGCCGGCAGTCCCTGCCCCCAATCGTACCTAGCTAGGTATGAGGTGCCTCCCTCACAGAAGCTCATGATGTTGGGGTAAGTCACAATGTGGGAATTATTGTGAGAATTTGTCCAAAACTTCTTGTGCAATGCACTTGTATAATGGAAAGTGGCTTTCCAGGAAAGAGCCACGTGGCGAATGGAGGCCGCAGCTCAATGCTCAATGTTGAACTCACAAAATTCATAAAAGCAAATATTAAAAAACGGTTAAAGAGCCAATCATTGTCGTCTTCGTCTCTTGAGGAGTTAGAGAAGGTGCAGGTAGAAGCAAGAGTTCTATGGAGTCTGATGATCGGATCTCTCTCTCTCTCTCTCCACGTGAACGGTTTTCAACGTTAAAAGATGCATGGGACGAGGGCAGCGTGTTTGCAGGATGAAGGAAGGAGACATGATCTCCTATCCAAGTAAGGCTCGATGACAATAATGGACTAGCAGAGCCACATGAAACTGCCAAAGTTGCCTCCGACCAGAAGGCCTCCTGTGGTGACCAGCATAGCGCTGGAGGCAGAGGCATGTAAGTTCTGCAGGATGAAAGCCCAGTGAAGCCAGGTGAGGTCAGGGTCGCGCCTGAACAAAGCGATGGCATGGCGGAGGATCTCTCCATTCTCTTCACAACAGAGCCCCTAAACAGCCCATCAGACAGTAGCACGGGAGTTCCTTCCAGCACCATCACCAGCACAGCTAGGCCCATTATTCTCTCCATGGCCCTCTCAGAGCAGGGAGGCATCGAGCATCCAGGAGACAGGATTAGACCGAATATGTAGGCATCACCTGCAAGCACTGTGGTGAGCGTGAATTTGATGCACTGCGCAGAGACGTCCCCTCTTACCCGATCAGCCCAGTAATTATGAGGTCTAATCACTGATCGTCTGGCCCTGCAGCTGAAGGGGAGGTGGATCTGCTCTAAGGCAGCATTGCAGGTTTCTGCAGCCCCTGCTGTGCATGTAAGAAGTGAGCCACTTCCAGCCGGGGCAGACAGAGAAGTCCGTGAGAAGCTTGACAAGCAAAATTGTCCAGCATGCCCAGAACGTCAGTGCCGACATGAAGGACTTAAATCTGTTCAGCACCAGCACTGCCATGAGGAATGTCAGCTCAGCCGCAGCTGTGTCCAGGCGCTGCAGGATATTAGTAAAGAGTTCTATGGAGTCTGATGATTGGATCTCTCTCTCTCTCTCTCTCTCTCTCTCTCTCTCTCTCTCTCCACGAAGCGTATCCATGAGGCTTAATTCCACCCACCTTTACTGCAAATGGTGAACGGTTTTCAACGTTAAAAGATGCATGGGACGAGGGCAGCGTGTTTGCAGGATGAAGGAAGGAGACATGATCTCCTATCCAAGTAAGGCGCTCTCTCTCTCTCTCTCTCTCTCTCTCTCTCTCTCTCACACACACACACACACACACACACACACACAAATATTATCACAATCCTATATATTTATGTGGCCGCATGCAGAGTTATTCAACATCTTTGCAAGAGAATACCTCGCTACCCTTCAAGCTCAAAATACCATAAATCAACAAGGTTTTCCTACGCCGTGCCTGGAGCACAACACACATTGATGTATCTTATTCAGATTAACGCTCGTAATGTTCATTCAATTCATAGCGTCAGTTTGATACATTATGGATGACAATACATTAAGAGACCGCAACCAGGCGTTGTATTCTCTCTCTCTCTCTCTCTCTCTCTCTCTCTCTAAAGTCTATAAGGTCTCTTGACATAGTTTCCTACGATGTTCACACTACTTCTATAATTGGACACTTAAGTGTCCTAGTGTCCTGTTTTTCTACCAAGTTTTCACAATTTATTTGTCAAGCTAAAAAGAAGTTTTTTACACCTTGCTTCTATCATAAATTAGTTATGAGGGAAAGAAAACACTGGATTTTTCTCCATATCAAAATATAAATCTATATGGAGAGAATTCTCGTACGTTATAAGACATAGATTTTAGTAAAATTTCATGCTGTTTTGCCAAAAAAATTATAAGATTATTATATCTTTTTGTAGAGATGGCCTTTTTATGTTTATAAAAGCCAAGTGTTAGCACTTGGTGTAACAAAACAATGGAATGAACTCCAAAGATAAGATCACATGCAAGTTATAGACATAATTTCATACTTGCGCACGTGCTGAATAAGAGCATAATTTTGGTCTCCCAAGGTCCCTTCATGAAATTGGTACTATTCTAGTGCAATTTGACAACTACAAATGACTTTAAATGTTAATACCAAAAAATCACGTATTTTTTGGGCTCCCTAACTCAATTAAATCTCGTTGCTTGAACTCTATCTTGAATTCTTTATCGTGCAAAAACTCTTGAAAATCTTGAGTTCTCCATAATAACATTGAAACCAAGGTTTTAAGCACCCCAATTGTGTATGTACCACGTACTTTGATACATTTAGTTGATCTACATGGAAAGTTTGATATTATTTGAGGTTTTGAATGCTTATGTTTCAATAATGAAAATATGAAAGTTTTCTCTTATGCAGTTTTGAATATTTAAAATGATCCAATATATAATTGTTGCATACCAAAGCCCTTCTACTTACCGTCTTGAGTGCTCAATGGAAAGGGCAAGCAATGTATCACTTTCTAAAACTCACAAATACATCAGAAACATATATTTGTATACAATGATATGCTTGAAATGATCATATCAAACACATGGAACTTTTCATTATTTTATACACTCAAAAGTTAATTTTTTTGCACATGAAACTTTCAATTATCTATAACAAAATTGTGGAAGAGTCGCCTAAAATTTTCTGCAAGGTTGCTTCATTTTTGCTTGAGCTTATAAAAGCGATTTTTTCAAAGCGTCAATCGCAGTCTTACGAGGGTCAACTTGATGAGTATAGTTCTTGATCATGATAGATTCTAAAATGCAAAGTTATATTTTTAAAAGACCCTCTAGCTAACATATTAAGCATATCAAGAGGGATTTCTTAATTTAACACTAGAATGGTAACAGGACACTTTTATGTCCTTGGACACTTTTGTGTCATGTTAAGTGACCATTTTGCTTGAATTATTTGAAGAGTATGAAAATGAATTTCTAGGTGCTATATATCCACAAAGTTGTCTTATGAACTGAAAAAAACTTAGCATTTTTTTTTAGTATCGATCTCACCATTAACCTTAATCTTGCACAACATTTTTAAACCTAAACTGTGTGAAAAAACGGGTCCTGTTTTTGGCTTTTTTTCAATTTTTGGCAACTATACCACTCTAAACTTCATGTTTGTGAGGTTTAGATGGCTAGAGGTTAGGCCTTCATAGTTCTCAACATGTCTTGATGCTTGTAGGGAGAGCTAAGTGTTAAAATTGAAAGTTATGACCAATTTACAATAATTGCATAATCTTGTTTTTTTGGCCAAAATTAGCACTTTTATGATTTTTTGGTGGCTTTCTTGATATCCAAATTCAATTTTGATTGTGTAAGTGTAATGTATAACATAAAGCTAATCTTCCTTGAGTTTTGGGGGACCTAATATGCTATATAGCATAGTATATGATGATGGTTGAGTTTTCTGATTGTTGAAGAATACGATACATTTTAGAGTAGCAAGTATAACTTTCTCAATATTGCTAGTTTCTTAGGCCAATTGTGTGTATTTTGTAGGTAGTAACCATATCTAATCATAGACTACAAACTTGGCTAGATATTGCGTAGTTTCTATGGGTTTCTAGAGGTCATAATGCTAAACCCAGTTTTTTCATGTTTGCTGTATTTAGCACTTTATCATTGTCCCCCAAGGTTCCAATTGTAAGAGATCCATTATCCTTTTGACATGCTCCATGGCTCCTTTTGAATCCAGAGGCCCAAAGTGAACTAAGAAAACATGTATATAGTATCTGTATTGAGCGTGACTATAGAAACTTTGATGATAGGTCCGCAGAATGGCAAAAATGCAACTTTTTTGTACCTTTTTTTTTCCCAAAAAAAAATTAGTGAGGTAAAAGCAACCATATGTTTTGGTCACCAACCCATTGAAGTTAACGGGGCATTTTATCTCATGTCCTACAAAAATCTCCACTCTTATTTATATGCAATCAACCGTAAGAAATTGCTGTTTTGGGCAAAATGCACTGGTCCATCAACTTTGGAGGCTTGTAGTGACCAAGGGATGAGAAAAATTACAAGTTTCTCATTTTTTTCATATGTAGTAGTTATTGAACTATAAGCTCATGAAAGGATTTTTCAAAATGAGTGGATCTACTATGGTTTTGGAATTTTTTCTCAAAACCCTGAAAGGACACTTTTATGTCCTATTAGGTTTTCATTCTAGTGTTAAATAAACCCTCTAATGCAAGTAGCATTTAATTTAAATTTGTTAAAAAAGGATACTTAAAGTGTCCTGTTTTGGTACCAAGCTAGTGTTAAAACTCTCTTCTTCTTTTTCTTCTCTCTCTCTCTCTCTCTCTCTCTCTCTCTCTCTCTCTCACTCACACACACACACACACACACACACACACACTTATAGCTAGTTCTGGCATGTTGAATTTTCCCTGGTATATTTTGTTGGGACTGTTGGTCAGGGGTGCCCTTGGTGTATAACCGGATTGGATTGATTAGGAATTTTTTTTATAAGTAAGTGGTACCTAATGGTATCTAAACCTTGGTGTTTGGGGTGGATGTTTTGCCTTGCTAGATTCTTGGTTTGATTGGCTAAGTTTGGAACCCTGGGCGAAATGATGGCTTGAATTTACTAGAGGGCAGTACCTTAATGGTATATAACCCTTGTAATTAATAGGGGTTATGAGCTTGTGGTGGGTTTCATGGCTCTGCATACCCTGTCACGTTCTGCTTAAACTCATGGTGGCTCACTCCTGGCGGGTTTGCGCTACTCTCTCTCTCTCTCTCTCTCTCTCTCTCTCTCTCTCTCTCTCTCTCTCTCTCTCTCTCTCTCTCTCTCTCTCTCTCTCTCTCTCTACGAGGCGGCGTTGTTGGTTACCTCTACCTCTTGATGTTGGGCCCACCTTACTATGCAGGTGGAAGGTTTCCACTAGATCCAAACGCGCTCTCTCTCTCCCTCTCTCTCTCTCTCTCTCTCTCTCTCTCTCTCCCCTTCTCTCTTTGTACCTGGCGGCGTTGCTACACCATTCACCTAATGAGGTCGGGCCCGCCATACAACTGTGCAGGGAGGTGCTACCTGCTCCAAACCCTATAAAAAGGTGGGCTTTACATGCTCACTTAACATTGATAGTATGTGTGTGTACTTGGGTGTAGTAGTATGTATATTAGAAATGTATACGTCTTTTCCTACAAAGGGATAGTGTCAAGTGTTGGATCTATGGCAAAGGGCAAGGAGAAGCAGCCATTGTGGAGCTGGCCGCTCCGACTTAATCTCAGGTAATTTTTGGCATTAAAATGGACTGTTGTCCGACCGTTTGATGGGTTGTAATTCTCTGGTTGATATTCCTCATGCATATGCCGGTAGAGGTACTTAAATGGCAACTTATGCTGTACCATTTTTGTATTTACTACATTGGTCGGTTTTACTCACCTTGTGAGTTAGGAGTGGGTGTTAAATGGCTTATCCTATACATGTGTATGTGCACCCTTTTTATGTCTGCATATTTGGGTTATAACTTCCTTTTTAGGCTAGGGATGTTTGTTAATATATTTCTACGGCTTGTCATAAGCATATTATAAAGTATCATTGATAGATTGTATCCTCTTTCAAACACTGGATAATGGTAACCTTAGTTGTGTGTGTTTTTTTTTTAAGGGGGGTGTAAGGATAGAAATTCTGAATAAATTTCTGATGTATGACCCTTTATAGTGGGGTTAACCCACTTATGGGGTGTAAAACAGCGGCCTATATGTTTTGGTAAGGTTGCCATGGTGGTTATACTTTGGTGGTTATACCTCTAGGCTGGTTGTCGAGCTAACTATTCTGGTGCATATACGGTCCTTGCTATTTGTTTATTGATCTTGGGTAAAATGGCTTAAACGGGCAGTATGAATGGTTGGAAACAATGGTTGGTGGTCGAATATGGTTATGGTTAGGATGAGTTGTTAAATATGGTAATTATGGCTGCTCATGAGGCCATATGTGGTTTGTCACAGGCATGTAAATAAAGCATTGAAAGGTGGTACTCTCTTTCATTTACTGGATAATGGATGCAGTGATTGTGGGGTCTCTCTTTTTTCTTTAAAGGGGGGGCCTATGATTGGTGTTCTTCTTGGGGTGGATATATTTGGGGGTGTAAGACAGTGGCTTGTACTTTTAGTAAGGCTGTTGTTGTGGTATACTTCTGTTCTTGCGCCTATGGATTGGTTATCAAGCATACCTTTCTTGCAGTTTTTGTGTTGTGTATTTAAAGTTTTGGAAGGATTGTGCATTTTGGCCGAGTATGATTGGTTGGAAACTTTGTTATGATTGAAAGTGGTCGTTGTGTTGGGTTAGGGTATATGGTTGATATGGTTGTATGTGGGCTGATTCTTGTGGACGTAAGTGGCTACTTATTGCATCATTAATATGGACCTTGGCAGCACACGCTTTTGGAACATTTGAGGAAATATGGAATAACACATCTATATGGACTATGAATTAGGGTATTAGTACTCATACTTATTACCTTACATTTGGCTTTCAACTCTGACTAAGGGGGTGTAGGAATTACTTACTTAATGTCTTTTTATGTTACAGGTGATTCTAAAGTATAGATTGATTGCACATATGAGCATTGTAACTTAACAGAAAAAATAGCGGCCATTAATGCCAAACACTTTAAAGTCCAAAAACAGGTATATGTGGCCCACCTTGAGGCTAAAATGCTTCATAAAACTCGTCTCCGGCCTTATCTCATGAGAGATTATAAAGCACAAGGGGCTTCATATGGTTTTTCCCCTTGTAAATGATTGTGTCGGAATATATGATTAACTTGACCTTTCTTATTATTTGTCTTTGAAAGCAATCTAGTTGGGTGTCATCTATAACATGTGGGATACACATACATCACCTACATACGGTGCCAATGCTAACTAAATGTTGTGTTGTTTCCATGGGTGTAGGTGAGGGTTACCTTCTCAACTATGGTTTTCAAAGTTCCCTGGCTTGAAGATGGCGGACTTATAAATCTTCAGGCTCTTAATTCTCTTATACTTGTGTATAAAGTCTGTTTTGTACTATGAATGGAGTTATACCACCTTTTTATTGACATAGTTTTTAGTGTCTTTTGTAATTGAAAGGATTCTTTGGTGTTTATGCTATAATTGTTCCTGGAACACACACACACCTAACACCAAGAGTAATGTTGATACTATTCAAAGACCTAGTTACTATATTTTATCCCTCGGCTTCTGTCCTAAATAGAATTAACTGGGACCAACCCCTGTGGGATGGGGCTCTCTTCACATGTCCCTTATAGGTTCTCTTGGTCTGTTGAAGGCTAAAGAGGCTACCACTTCTTACAACTAGTCGTTTATTTCTCTAATTAATACCTTGTTTGACCATGCAAAGCTTAACACTTTCTCAAGGGTTAGAGTTTTCCACTGAGCCTCTTTCTAAAGCCTTGCTTCAAGTTCTTAGATGCATTCATGACCCTTTGGCATCTAAAATATTAGCAGGAGCTTCTGCTGATCTAGCCAACTCCTTGGTTCAAACTATGTCGTTTGATAAGTGTGTTCATACCCTTGCCCAACTTGTCGACAACTCTAAAGAAGGGGTAGCAGATCTGTCTGAATTCATAGAGAATATTCCCACTCTGACTCTTGCTCACAAAGGAGAGTTAATTAGCCAAATTCTCCTCTGAAGGTGTTGAAATGACCGACTACTTGAGCAAATTGTGTGGTCTCACCCCTGGGTTTGTTTTAGCTCCTTCAATTCCAGTACAAATTATATCCAACAGTTTATTTTGTAGGGATCCCTTGGCCCTAGATGCTATCAAAGCCTTTCAAAAAGAGATGTGTTCTCTCAGTAAGACCTCGCCGCTTATTGAAATGGTACCTAATGTCTCTCGGTTTTTTCCCTTCTTACCTTCCAAACAAGTTGAAATCAAATCCCTTGGTGTGGACCATCCCCTTTGGGCCCTTCCCAACAAAGGCTTTTTATCTCCTATCTCTATCGAAACCTGGGTCTTTTTAGCTAATCTTTCGGCATCTTAGATAGAAGAATCACGACTCAAAGTATTAAGAGGCGTCTAGTCTCTTGATAAGGGTGACCTTATTAAAGCTCCTTTCACTATGTGGTTTCTTGATACAAAGAAATGTGGCTCAAACACTGCTTGATGGAGTTCTCCAAAAGTAAGTCTGAGTACTAAACTGAGTCTATTTTAAACATTTACAAGCCTTATGTCAAATGTGCTTGTCGATTTCTTGACCCTAAGGATTCTTGCGAATCAAGAATTATCTGGTTTGATCATGCTATATGGTATTCCCTCAATAGCTTGGATCTCATGTTTCCTGACACTCCTTCTGCTCACTACCTCTCCCTTTTCTGCTCTTGGCTTGGAGACCAGGCCAAGGAACTTGTGCTAGCTCAGATGGCTTTTATTCAGTCTCACACCCTTATGATCTCTCTTCTCAAAGAGCTGGCGGTAGAAAAACGTGGGCTTCTTTTGACTACATATGGTAACTATCTTGGTATTAAAACCCTTCTTGGCTTGCTAAAACCTAATATGTTGAAGATTTCCCTACTCTTAAAAGACCCAATTCTCTCATATCCCCCACTTCTTCATACACGTCATTTTTTACTCTAGCCTCTTCTTCTGTTGAGTCTTATGGAGGGAGAGGGAAAGCAAGAAGCATGATGAGAGGGAGAGACAGAGGGTATCCTATCAAACACTTGTTGGAATTGTAATGCAGGTACTATGTAATGGGGTTGGCAGAATGCATCTTATATTTCATGAAGGAAATGGGCACGGAATTTTTGTTCATTGCGTCTTTGCCAACAAAATTTTAGAATTCTTTTCACCTTGTTTTATATTTAAAAAATTCTTTCTCTCTACCTTTGGTAATTTGGATCTACTAAGCCAAGCTAGGATAGGATGGAGATTTATTGAATCTTTACTACATCTAGTATACTCTAATGAGTTTCTTATGAAGGGGAAACCCTTGGCATGTGATTGTCATTTATGGGGTGGGTTTACATTGGATTTTGGCCTTCTTGGAAAGCATGTATGTACCACGAATCTATCTATTAATGAGAATAGCTCTGTAAGATGCCTCCTTTCCAAAGGCCTCAATCACATACCTCCTCTACCACTTAATTCTCATATTGCTTTAAAAGCACTTACTGAATGTCTGGCCGACTTGGTCAGCAAACTTCAATTGGAGTTATCAATTCATCATGAATTGAACAAAACATTGGTGGCAGTCTTTACCATACTAGTTTCACAACTCCCACATGAGTGGTTACATACTGATTCTACATGGCTTTCCACTGATCTTTCTCTAGACTTTCGCAAGATTAAATCGAAATGGTTCATTGTTGGTTTAGATAACCATCTAACACGGCATCTGTCATCTGCAAAAAGCTTTCCTTTGAAGTGGTTGAAAACCACCTCAAAGGTGGCGAGTTCTGCTACATTGAAGAAAACCTGGATATTTATTACCCAGAGGACATGCAAAAGTATGACTGAATTAGGGTTTCAGGGGGATAACACTAAACTTCCCATCCTATTTCCAACTTTTAAAAGTCATAAAAGTAAATTTCGATGGATCTCAGATGCTTACAATTGCCTTTTCTCCGATATTATGAAACATGTCACTAAAGGACTCAATTTGATATGTGATGAGCTCAAAAACATATGTGCTATTAAAAGGGAAGATGTTCTAGGCGCTTCTCAAAGGTGGACATCCAACTTTTTTGGGTGATTGGTAACGCGTCTAATGTAATCTTAAACCTCACATCTGCCATTTATTCAGTATATACAACTGATATTACCCAATGCTACGAAAATATCCCTCTAGTAGGTGAATATGGTCTCATAAATGTATTGAATTTTCTCATAGACTTGGCCTTCTCCAATAAATCCAAAGAAGGGTTTTCTGGCATGTCCTTTGTTAAGACAGCTAGGTGGGTAAAGAAAGTAAGGAAGGCCTCTCCTCTTCACATGAATAGTAGGCAGTTTCAAATTATCATTTAATGGGTTCTGAACCACTGCTATGTTGTACTTGGTAATTGTTGCTTTCATCAAACGTGTGGCATTCCTATGGGATTCTCTTGTTCTCTTGCTATGTGTAACCTTTATTTACTATATTTTGAATATAAATGGATTATTAGGCATACTTCCCATGAGGATGGGCTATCTTTGCTCATAAAGTGTAATCGTACTTTTAAATTTATGGATGACATATTAAGTATCAATCATCCCAACTTTGCCCATGTTGGGTTAAAGGCCCGTGTGCCCGGCTGCCCGTTGTTCAGCCGCCCATGTACAGCCATTCATTTACTCATTCATAATAACTATACTCATAACTACACATTGTAGTGTGAGTACCGCCCCGCCACACACTGTGTCTATCTCCTTCTTCGTGTTGGCTCTCTGTGTGTGTGCTCTCCGATCCCAACAAGTGGTATCAGAGCTTGGTAGTGAGAGCATTGAGAGCTTCATCATCATTGTTGAGTGTGTTGAAACTTGCTGCTGTTTCATTGCCGTTTTTCGGTTTCGCGCACGCGCGCATTTCTAAAGAGCAGAAGGTTTTTCTGAGCTTGGCATTGGAAGGTTCAGCACTCTGCGAGTATTTTCAGCATGCATCCTGCGATTTAACCCCCCTTTCGGAGCCATTCGTGCCATTAGAAATCCCATCCGAGCTACAGACTAGGAGCTACGTTTTTCATCTCTCTTTGGTAGTTTTCTGCTGCCAGAGCTTCCATAGCCATTACAGGTGCCATTGTTGTAGTGTCTTCCACTTACGTGAGCCCACAACTCATTTGAGAGTGTGTAGCCTCTTCTTGGAGTGGCCTCATACACACAGATAGAGTGGGAGTTTGGCGACATTGTCTTCTTCGACTACAGGTGCAGGTACAGGTACAGGTACGGGTATAGGTTACAGGTTACAGGGAGCTTTGGATATAGGTTTCTTCTGTGGTTACAAAACATGTATTTTGACTGTGGGACAGTCATGCATATGGTTGTGGTTTGAGTGGGAGCTTCTACTCTTCTGGGCAGTCTGTTTATGCGTGTTCTTGAGCTACAGGTTGACATCATCTATGTATGTTGATGGATGTGGATATGGCAGTTTGACAGACACTCTTTATGCATGATATTGTGGAGATTTGGTTCACTTATACATAGAACGGGTTTGCTCTTGCTTGCAGTGTTGCGGTTTGAGTACGGATAGGTACTTGGTTGACAGTAGAGATTGGACTTCGTTGAGCTTGTGCATTGGTTATATGCTCACTTGGATCCATTTATGCTCACGGATTTGTGTAAGCTTGGTCAGCTTATGTCTCTATTGTGGTTATTCAGACATGGAGTATGTTTATGCCTCTATGACAGCTCATTGTTGATGCATTTTGTGGCACAGTTTGCCTAGGCCGGTTGAGTTACAGGTGTCACGGGTTTATGCATTTGTTTGTGGATTTCTACGTACGTTTTTTGACCATATTATGGGCTGATTTATACTCTATGCGTTTGCTCTTTGATTGAGCAGCAGGTGTTGTCAGATTTGCAACACTACTTTGTTGTGGCAGTTTGTTGGTTGGTTACAGGTTTCTCATCGTTGCATTCTTGTTGTAATGGGCACTAAAGAGGACACAGTTTTCAATATTGAGAAGTTGGATGGTGCTAACTTCTCATATTGGAAAGATCAAATTTGGGATGTCTTGGTGCAGAAGAAACATATTCGACCTCTAAAGTTGCAGGGAGTTAAGCCAGAGAACATGGAGAGGGATGATTGGGAGGAGTTAGATGAGATGTGCAGGTCTACCATTAGGCTTTCCCTTTCAAAGTCTCTTTATTACAATGTGAAAGATGCACAGGGTGGAGCTTATGAGCTATGGCAACGGATTTGCGATATGTATGATAAGCATTCAGCTGCTTCTATGGTGTATTGGATTAAAAAGCTTATTGATTTGCGAATGGAGGAAGGTGCTTCCATGAATGCGCATTTGAATGAGTTCAATACAATTTTCAGCCAACTTGCTACGCAGGAAATTACGTTTGAGGAAAATGTAAAAGCTATGTTTTTACTTGTCACGTTGTCTGAGTCATGGGACACATTTAGGACAGCCATAAGTAACTCGGTTCCTGCGAATGAGTTGACAAGTACTAATGTGGAGTCTAGTCTTCTCACGGAAGAGATTAATCGAAAGAATAATGCAGGTAGTAAGTCTTCTAGTGCAATGGTTGTCAGAGGCAGGACTATGGACAAGTATAAGTCCAACAGGGGTAAATCTAGAAGCAAGTCCCGTGCAGGCACAAGTAAAAAGGATGTGGAATGTTTTCATTGTGGTAGAAAAGGCCATTTCAAAAAGGATTGCTACAAGTGGAAAAGGGAAAATGGAGATGGTAAGAAGAAAGACCATGATGCTAAGGACAAGCCTAAATCCAATGTCAAGATTGAGGAGTTAAATGCAACACAGGGAGAGTGTAGCTCTCAAGATGACCATGTATGTGCTCCGACTAGTGCTACTAGTGAAGAGCTTGGTGATGTGTTGCTTGCATCCTATTTTGATGACGCTTTTCTTCTCACTCATGAGCGTAGTATGCCTATGGATTGGGTCATTGACAGTGGTGCTTCTTTTCACGTTACGCCTCATAGGTCGTGGTTTCATGACTATGATGCTTCGAGCACAGGTACTGTCAGGATTGCCGATGGGCGTTCTATGCAAATTCATGGCATTGGGGATATTCATTTGGCTATGCCAAACTCTACTACGTTTGTCTTGCAGCGTGTGCGTCATGTGCCGGCTCTTGCAAAAAGCTTGATTAGTGTGGGTCAGTTGGATTCACTTGGTTTCAATGTATCTTTTGGTGATGGAGGTTGGAAGATCACTAAGGGCAGCCTTGTTTTGGTTAAAGGTGCTAAGAGGAATACGTTGTATTCCCTTTGTGTAGCTAGTGTGGCTGATCACATTGTGGGGATCACTGAGCAACCTCCTGCTTCTTTATGGCATCAGCGTTTGGGGCATATGTCACTAAAAGGTTTGAAGTTATTGGCACGTGCGGATTACATTCCCGTTTCAGATTTTGGTGGTTTTGAGTTTTGTAAGCATTGCCTTTATGGTCGACATGCTCGGTCTTCTCATAAGAAAAGTGTTCCACACAGATCTTTGGAAAAGCTGGCTTTGGTGCATAGTGATGTATGTGGGCCGATGCCCAATGCTTCTCTTGGAGGTGCTATGTACTTTGTTACGTTCATTGATGATGCTAGCAGGAAGGTATGGGCATACCCCATTCGTAAGAAGGATATGGTGTTTGATATATTTAAGCAATGGTTGGCTCTTGTTGAGAACCAATCAGGTTGTAAGTTGAAGTGCTTACGTACGGACAATGGGGGTGAATTTATGTCTCATGCTTTCACAACATTATGTGTTGAGAAGGGTATACGGCGCGAGCTTAGTGCTCCCTATACACCTCCTCAAAATGGTGTGGCAGAGCGCATGAACAGGACTATACAGGAAAAAGTCCGTAGTATGCTTTCTATGGCTGGTTTGTCAAATGGATTTTGGGCTGAAGCTGTTGCCACTTCTGTGCATTTGATAAATCGTTCACCTAGTGTTCCTTTGGGCTTCAAAGTGCCTGAAGAGGTATGGACAGGTTTGCCACCTTCGTATGGTCACCTTCGTGTTTTTGGCTGTGAAGCTTATGTACATGTACCTAAGGCAAAACGCAGCAAATTGGATCCAAAGAGCAAGAGATGTATCTTCTTGGGTTATGGTAGCTCTGGTGAGATGGGTTATCGATTGTGGGATCCTATTGATAGGAAGATTGTGCGCAGCCATGATGTTGTTTTTCATGAGGACTCTATGTATAGAGCATCACCGCGAACGGTTGAGGTTCGGCGTGTGATATTTGAGGAGGATAGTCATCGGTATGATGGTCCCATGGCTGCTCGTGGGCAGCCCATTGACCCTCAAGTGGGAGATCAGCCCTTGTTGGGAGATCATGTAGATGTGGGACAGCCAGATCAGCCCTTGTTGGGAGATCATGTAGATGTGGGACAGCCAGATGCACCTCTTGCACAGTCTTTGAGGCGTTCAGAGCGGCGTGCAAGACAGCCTCAGCGTTTTGTGCCTTCTATGGATTATGTATTGTTGACTGATTGCGGGGAGCCATCATGTTATGATGAGGCCATGTCTAGTGTTGACAAGCTCAAGTGGGAGCAGGCTATGCAGTCAGAGATGGATTCGTTGATCCAAAATGAAACGTGGGAGCTTACTCCTTTGCCAAAGGGTAAGAAGGCACTACCATGCAAGTGGGTTTACAAGATAAAATTGTGTTCAATGGATGCAAAGCCTAGGTACAAAGCAAGGCTTGTGGCTAAAGGATTCAAGCAACAGAAGGGCATTGATTTTGACGAGATCTTCTCCCCAGTGGTGAAGATGTCTACTTTGCGTATGTTGTTTGCCTTGGTAGCTATAGAAGACATGGAGTTGAAGCAAATGGATGTAAAGACAGCTTTCTTACATCCGGACTTGCACGAGGATTTGTACATGGAGCAACCAAGTGGGTTTGTTATTCATGGTTCAAAGAAGATGGTATGCCGGCTTCTTAAGACCTTGTATGGGCTGAAGCAATCATCTCGTGAATGGTATCGTAAGTTTGATGCATTCATGAGTTCATTGGGCTATGTACGCAGTTATGAGGACCCATGCCTCTCTACTCGCAAGGCTGCAGATGGTAGTCTTATTGTTTTGGTTTTGTATGTGGATGACATGCTGATCGCAGGGAAGTGTATTTCTGATGTGGATGCCTTGAAACATAGGCTACATGAGACCTTTTCCATGAAGGATCTTGGGGATGCCAGTCATATTTTGGGTATGCGGATCACTCGTGATCGTTCTCGCAAGATGCTCTTTCTTAGTCGAAAGAGTACATTGACAGGGTGCTTGAGCGTTTTCATATGGAAGGGGGGAAGGCCATTAGTACCCCGTTGCCTCCATATGTAAAACTCAGCCATGATGACTGCCCTTAGACAGATTTGGAGACTACAGAGATGTCTCAGATTCCCTATGCGTCAGCTGTTGGTTCCTTGATGTATGCCATGGTGGCTACGCGTCCAGATCTTGCTCATGCAGTTGGTGTGGTTAGCAGGTACATGTCTAACCCGGGCAAGCGTCATTGGGATGCAGTGAGAGGTATTCTCAGATACTTGAGAGGGACTTCAAAGTTGTCTCTATGTTATGGTGAGAAGGATATGTCTGTTTGCGGATATACAGATTCAGACTATGCAGGGTCAGTGGACTCGAGGAAGTCTACTAGCGGCTATGTGTTCACAGTTGCAGGTGGACCGGTTTCGTGGGCATCACGTTTACAGCCATGCGTTGCTTTGAGCACTACAGAGGCTGAATATATGGCTGCCACTGAGGCTGCCAAGGAGGCCGTATGGCTCTCACGACTAGTGGGAGATCTTGGTATGGTTGGTGATGCTCCGATTCTACATTGTGATAGCCAGAGTGCCATAGCGTTGGCACGGAATCCTGTCTTCCATGCGAAGACAAAGCACATTGAGGTGAGGTATCACTTCATACGAGAGGTGCTAGAGGACAAGCGCATAGAGCTTGTCAAGGTACACACTGACGATAACCCTGCTGATCTACTCACGAAGTCGTTAGCCTCACAGCGGTTTGCACACTGTAGATCGCTGATGGGTATGGCTTGACTTCTTTTGCTGTACGTTGGCCACTTTAAAGGCACACTGCCTTTAAGTGGGAGATTGTTGGGTTAAAGGCCCGTGTGCCCGGCTGCCCGTTGTTCAGCCGCCCATGTACAGCCATTCATTTACTCATTCATAATAACTATACTCATAACTACACATTGTAGTGTGAGTACCGCCCCGCCACACACTGTGTCTATCTCCTTCTTCGTGTTGGCTCTCTGTGTGTGTGCTCTCCGATCCCAACAGCCCAACGGGTGTTGGTGAATATGTATCCTCCTTGTCTAGCGATTGAACCCACCTTTCTAGAATAAGAAACTGTCAATGGTATATCCTTCACTAAATGCACTAACTATCTGTCCATTGAACTGAATATTGACAGTTACTCTATTGGTCTTGTCCATTAGATTTTTTAGAAACGGGATCACCTTAAGCTTACTGTTGTTGAGTTTGTAATGAAAAAAAGCAACAGGCCATTCAAAACTGCTCAACATATGGCCAATCTAGAACAACCTTGTAAGTTTGCATCCATGAAACTCCCAAAATTATTTTCTCGTTGAGATATGTATCTGCCATGGTGTGGAACCGATGTGGGCAATGGTTACCATCTATGTTAATTGAGATATTGGCTTGTTCCAAACTAACCATGGTTTTTGTGCTAGCCGCTTTTAGCTCAATCTGAGTTGTTTCAATCATAGACTCCGATAGTTTCAGGTAGGTTGAATATTGTATAGCATTGACACGTGCTCCATTGTCCACAAGTTCTCTTTCGGTTGTGCCATCTGCTAGCAGGACATTGATTCGAACATCCATTCTTCCTAGCCAATTTTGCTCTACCTAAACTACTATAATAGGAGGTGATGGTTGATGTTGTTCCTTGCACTTTAAAATTCGCAATTGAGCTTCCTCATGTGCTTTATCTTTAATTGCTTGAGCCTTCTGCTACCATATCTTAGCTCAATGTATCTTCTTTAACATTTTTACAAAAAGAGGTTGATGATACTTCTTCAATCTGCATCCATTTATCCTGTTAGACATTACCTCTCCCTCTAATGTTGCAAGTTGGACGACACCGCTTTGATCACAAATAGGCCGTTACCCCGCTTTTTGAGTTTCTTGGAATGTTGCTTAAGGGTGTAGACTAAAGCATAGTCCCCCTTTTGGAATTCCATGTTTATTACATGTTGGTCATGGAATTGTTTCATTTGTCCTTTTAGTGCATACATAGTTGTGACTGAATTGAGTCATATTTTCTCCAATTGTATTAGTTCGTCCAGTCTACCAGACAACTCGTGCCGCATCCATCCTAAGTCTTATGCTACACGTAGTGTAGGAATTAAGAACTCGACAGGTAGTATGGCAATTATCTGATCCCAATCCATTCTAGATTCATTGACATTTTTTGTGAGCACTGTGCATAAAATTTTGTTTGTGCTCTCACCTTTCCCGGTTGCTTCAAGGTTGTATGGAGCTAATTCAGAATGAAACACCATAAAATCATGCAACATATAATTAATCATATCATTGAGAAAATGAGTTTCTTAATTGCTCACAATTTCAATTGAAAGGCCATATCTCGTGAAAATGTTCTCATACAAGAATTGCGTTGTGGTTCAGGCATCATTTTTTTGTGTTGCCCTGGCCTCTACCCATTTGGTCAAATAATATGTGGTCACTATAATGTATTGAGAATGCATTCAATATGCCAGTGGTGAGATAGGCCCAACAAAGTCTATTCCCCATTATAAAAAAGCTCGTGCTCCCATCATTGGTTGTAGCGGCATGTCATCATGTCGCATAATACATTGGTTTGTTGGCAAGCATCACATTGTTTCACATAGTGTTCTACATCCATTAACAAAGTAGGCCACCATATTCCTACAAGGAGTATCGCTTTTGCGGTTTTGTCAGTTGAAAATTGTCCTTCGGTTGGACCAGTGTGTGGTTGTTCAAGTATTGGAAAAAAATCATGCTCTACTACACAAACTCTCAAATTGTCATCTATCCCTCTTTGATAAAGGTAATTTCTACAATAACATAGTTTTGCTTCTTGTTGAGCATAGTCTGGTTCCGCTCAAGTTTGTTGGCAGGACTCCTTGCTCTATATAATCCACAATGTATTTTCCCCACTTGGGTGCTTCTGCTATCCAAAACAGTGTAGCATGCTTGATTGGCTTTCAGATTGCACAAGCATTACATGAACTAACATAGTTATGGATGCTTTTTTGCATGTGAGGCCAATACACCCCAAGTAGCATCAGTCTTTGGTATGTTTGTGTTTTGACATTGTGAATACCTATAGTTTATACATGAGCTTGCTTAAGATACATTTCTTTCTCTGATGTGTAAATGCATAACCTAAGTATACCATCGTTTCCCAGCTTATATAATCGTTCGGTTATCAGCACCACTAAGGAGCAAGATTGTTTAATGGTTGATGGTTGTCTCTGAATCTGTAGAGAACCAATGGTGATCAATGGTATACCATATTTGCTCCACCTCGATACCATCTAGATATTGAAGAGACAAGAGTCAGATAAATCATCCTCAATCCCTAATGGTGCTTCCTCGTGTATCATTTGTGATAAATGGTCTACCCTCTAATGTGTGGTCCCTTTCTTCACTACTACGATGAAATCAAATTCCAAAAATATTATGAACCATCAAACTATGCATCCCGTACTGCATGGTTTGTTCACTAAATACAATAACACCTGATGATCCACAAAGAATATAAACTTATTTGCAAGAAGGTAATGTCTAAACTTTTTCACGTAATAGATCATTCACAAGCCCTCTCTTTTTGTGGTTGTGTAATTCCATTCCGTAATGGTGAGCTGGTTATTAGAGTAACAGATTGGAAAATCCATTTTGCTTTCTCCAGGTTGAGCTAAAAAACATCCAATAGCATAAGTCAGCGCATCTACATGGACGTGGAAAATCTTGTTCCAGTCAGGAGCTTTCAAAATTGGATTAGAAATACGCCTTTGCTTCAATTGTTGAAACACTTTTTCACATTCCTCAGTCCATTCAAACTTAGTGATAACTATGTAGAGAGGTTTTGCAACGACCATGTCCATGTAAATAAATCTTCGATAATAGCCACAATGGCCCATAAAATCTTGTACATCTCTAACTTTGGTGAGTCTCGAGAGCAACAATCACTTGTATCTTCTAAAGATCAGCAGAAATGTGATCTTTGGACACAATATGCCCCAGAATCTAGCTTTGTCTTACCATGAAAACACATTTTTTAGAGTTTAGGCAAATGTGACACGTTTGCATTTCTCAAAGATCTTCTTTAGGTATTCTACATGTTCATTTTTGTGGAGAGAATGCACACACAGTTCATCCATATAAATCTCTAAGAATTATCTTAGATACTCCTTGAATGCATGACTCATCAACCTTTGGAATGTGGTGGGTGCATTGGTTAAACCAAGTGGCATCACTCGATATACAAATATGCCCCATTCCATTGCAAAGGCTATTATATGTTGATCCTCCAACTTGATTGTGAGCTGGTTATAGCCCAGAAAATCCATTAAGAAAGTTGTAGGCTTCCTTTCCAGTACTCTTTTAACCACATGGTTTGTGATGGACAAGGGATATTGTCTCTAATCATAGACGCATTCACATGTTTGAGATTTACACACACTTGTAATTTACTATTCGTTTTGGGGACCACTACAATTGGTGACACCCACTCCATGTGTTCTATCTCATAGATAAACTTTGCCTCTTTAAGCTTGTCTATCTCTTCTTTGATTTTCCTTGCAAATGTTTCATTATAGGTGTAGGATCATTGTTGGTGCGGTTTAGCATCACTCTCGAGGGGTATTATGTGTTGGCATATGCTCGAATCTACCCCCTTAAGATCTTTGTATGACCAAGCAAACACATCTCTATATTGTTTGAGGGTAGCTATCAACAGTTATTCCTCTTCCTCGGTGAGATCCGTGGCTATGTAAGTTGGTCTTGGTTCTCCCCTAGTTCCACCAGATCAATTCTCTTTGCATTTTTCGGTCTATCATACGATGTTCCCGATTATCTTGGCTCTCGCATTGGTTGCTCAACCACAATACGTTGGTCTTGAATTGTGTATCCTTTGTAATGAGAGGGTGCATCAAATTTTTTTGAGTTAGAGTCACCCTCACTTTCCATTTCTGTTGTCCAAACCTCCTTCAGTGTTTGTTTCATTTTTTTGTATTCACTTTTGCGTTTAGTTTTTGACATCCTCATTGGTGTTTCAGCCTTGTCTTTCATTTGTTAAATTTTTTTTCTGAGCCACTTGAAAGTTTGTCCTCGGTATCATTCCCTAAATCATCGCTCCTTGAATCATGATATTCGTCTTCAATATTGTGTGGGAGATCTTGTACAAAGACTTCGTCCACTATCCATTTTCAATTGATTGTCTCTAAGGTCTCGGTTGTTTCAGGTGTATCTTTTGAGCTCAGGATAGCGACTACCATCTGAAAGGGCATTATGTTGTAACCATCCTTGTCGCAAAATGTCATAGTGGTTACTTTGTTTACATAGACATCTAGCATTGCCAGTACTTTCTCCCATGCAAAAGGTTCAAACAACTCCTTTGGAAATGGCTCCTTCATGTAACAGGTATCTTCTACATGGAACTCTAGGATGCAATCCTCCCTTCTCAGGCTCCCGCATTCCGATGCTCCGCACATCCAAATATGTGCATCCTTCACTAGCCAAGCAAGCAACTATGTTCCAGCATCCGTAGTGACAACAAAATCTTCTAGTGAGGTTTGTTTTACGTCCCTATAACTATGGTCCTTTGTGTTAACGCTTATTATGATTCCCTTGTGCCTTAAGTAGAGATGGTCATAGCCCCAATCTTGAACCAACTTCAAAATTGTTGCCTTTTCCAAAATCTACTACAACAAATGTATGTTTGTATTATATCCGGCCCGCATGAGGATAAAATTATTCGTTCCAACATTTCTAAAGGTTTCTCCACATACCCATCAGCTAGTTGCAATATCATGCTCGTTTTTTTGAGAACTGGTCTCCTTCATTTCTCCCAGATCCCTTTTGTAGCGATGGCTATCTTGACCCCACTGTCAAGTATCGCTATTGTCTTTACCCCCTTGTATTCTAGAGGTAAGGTGGTATTTCCTTCTTCTCCCTCATAATAATCACCCACCTTATTCACTAGGACTGGTTCTGCTTTGGGTTTCTCAAGATGAATTGTTTCCTTAATTTTTTTCTACGAGGTCATCTTCCGATCAATCCCATCTTTTCCAGATTCTTGCTCATTTGTTCCCACAAATATGGTTTGATTTTTAGAAGTTTTGCAAGAGTGATTGTACATCTTATAGGAGAAGACATTAGATCATGTAAGCTCTTTGTATCCGTCACTCGTGGAATAGAATTCCATTGTGATGGCACAATTCGCATCTCAAATTTTGTTTCATATTCCCCTATAAACAACGATAAAGTTCTTCTGGTTGTGTGTTTACTCTTTATAGATATCTCCATTCATGCATCGCCATACGATGACTAAATATCTCCCGGATCGATCCCATGGTCCATGTTGATTCTGGAGATTGCTGCTAACAGCAATATGGCGCTTCCGTTTTTTTTGTTTACGATTGTCTCCCATAGTGATTGTGGCCATAGCTTTTCTACTTCAGGAATTGGGTGCATCTCCAGGAATTTAGCCTCATCCGTTGTGTTTGCGACAACCCTCGTAGTCCATGGTTCTTCCTTGTCCACTTTCGATTTCGCAGATCTGATTTTTTTATCTGGATTCTTAGCGCAATGTATGAGCAGATGATTCCTTCCTGGACGATCATAGAATCCTTGGATTTTAAGTTGTTCACATATGTTAGTTTTCTTATGCACTCCTGTTTTACCATTTCCAACTCATATATTATAGGCTCATGAGTTTTTAAGCTTTTCGACTATATGAGAGCTTGAGCAGTATCTATGAGTTTTTTACACATCTCCATTCGTTTGGTATCAAATTAAGGATGCGGATAGGTCAAAAGTCTTTGTTTTACAATTTGGTTGTTCTTTAATCTTGCCTTGTAGGCTTGCAGCATAGCATCTAAATGCTCGCTCACCTTTTCCACTAAGACCAATCGGCCAAAATCAGTCTTTGACTCTTCCGACCCTTTTGCATTTTCTTTACTCTCTTGTTCAAGTCTAAGTTGTTCCTTTGTTTGGTTTAATTCCGTTTCCAAAGCTATTTTTTCCTTTAGCCTCTTCGCTTTTATTTGTCTCATTTAGCTTTTCATGATTTTCTTTGAGTCCTAACTGCCCCATTTTCAAACTAGGTTAATTCAAGTTTCAAATCCTCTGCTACTACAGGTTGATTTTTTGTGTTACCACTTTGACTAGAACTATTGGCTTAGACCTTGATCCGCTTATGCACGATAAAATTCCAATTACATTGAGAATTGCCTTCCCTAGGTTGTCAGAATTCTTCACACAATTTTGAATCAAGTGATCTCTCCCACACCTGTCACAAAATCCCAAAAAAATTGTTCACTAACCTTTATGTGGACACTCTTGTATCCAATGGTCGCCCCCACATTCATAGCATGGACCCTCTAGTTGGGCTGCTAGTTGCATCCCCATTGGCTAGCCTGCACTAAGCGAATATCCCCTAGAGGCTTGTAGTTCTAGTTTGTTATGAACATGAGCGTATTTTTATCCATTGTGAATTGATTTCTAGAAGTTTGAGTCACAAACAAAGGTTCAATAGCTTCATCAACGCTAACCCAAAATGGACTTTCCTCAGTGGCATAAGCTACATCATTAGTCTCTCTCACATGGTTTTTTATTGGTTCCTCATATTAAACAATTGGTGGCATCATCGGTTGGGTTATGAGTGACTTTGTTGGTTTTGTGTAACACACAATGGCTCTAAGGTCATAAGGCAAAGGTGGATGTTATCCCAACACTGGTTGCGGTTTGTCTCCTCCTTCTTGTATTGTGTTGTTGGGTCTGATTTGATACCTTAGAGGTGGTAGAAATTCTTGTACCGGTGGCAGCACATATGGACTTTTCCTCATGTAATTCCGATTATAGAAGCACTCACTAGTGTCATGGTTCATGTATTTTCTTCTCAATGGTGCACCACTTCAACACTCTTGGAGCACTGACTACTTCTGGTTGCTGCGGTCTCAAGTTGGGGTTCTGTTTATAGGTCTGATTCATCCTGCATACGATTTCTTCAACTAGCTGATCCACATCTTGTGTGATTGAAGGAGGAATACTACGTTTTGCAATTGACTCATTGGTGGTAGAAGAGGTGTTGCTAGTGTTTGTGTGATTGAAGCATGAGCACTACGTTTTTCAATTGACTCACTGGTGGTAGAAGAGGTACTGTTAGTGTTTGTCTCTACATCCTTCGTTACCTCCGTGTATGTTTTGCAATTGTCAACTAGGTACAATGCTTGCCTAGTGACTAGTTCGAATGTTGTGCATGCCTTCAAGTGTAAGTCCTTTTTGAGAGTTTTGTTTCTCAACCCCTCTATAAAGAGAACCGATAAGCGATCGTCCTGTGGTAACTCTTGTATTGGAAATCTTTCGATGTATTGCTTGAAGCGAAGTGAAGCTTCTTTCACCTGTTCATTTTCCTTTTGTTAAAAGGAATAAATTTGAGAAATCATGTTGTGCTTGATTCTCCTCTTAGAGAATTCCTTGGCAAACTCTTGCAAGAGTTGATCAATGTTCAAGAAATCTCTACTATTTAGTAGTTGGAACCAAGTCAACATCATTCCCTCTAATGTTAAACCAAATCCCTCGTATTACGTTTGGAAATCCGCTACTTGTTTCGCCCTTAAGACTTGCTTAAAAATAGATACATGTGCGTATGGGTTCCTCAATCGGTTGTACTTCTTTGTCACACATTTGGCCACTTGAGAAGGTTGCATTCTTTGAGTTTTTGCAACCACCCTCATCATTCTAGGTTCTCCTGGCATTGCATCCCTCATTTCATAACCACTAATAGGTGCTCTGGAATGGGTTCGGTCAGCCATCCTTTCCTCTATTCTTACATCATGACTCTTGGTTCTGATATTCAGCACCCTTGTCCTTAACATCATATATGGGATATCACTACCTTGAAGTGTAGACATAGGAACCCGAGAATCCAAGGATCCCATCAGTTTTGATTTAGAGAGATGGGGTCAACTGAAAGTGTCTCCCACATGAGATTTCAAAGGATTCACTCTCGTAGTTTTCATTCGTGTTGTTTCTGATACAGTAGGTCTGTGCACACTAGGGTGACATAGTATTGATGGAGTAGTCCCCCAAAGTATGTATCTCCCCCAAGATCGTTATAACTCACCACCGAATCCTTTCAACCATACTTGTCTAACATGACTATCTTCGCATCTCTCTCCACTTCAAACATGAATATATACAAGTATTTCTATTCTATCAACTCCTTCACATTGGGCTCCCACACCTGTATAACAGAGTATTCTCTCTCCATTATCATGCTTATGTAAGTCCACATGCGTATTGTCGGTGTTGACGCGAGTAGCCACATTTACTCGTCTAAGGTTAGCATTAGGAATGTCCAACTTTGATGGATTCTCCTCAAGCTCTACGTCAACCTTTTCTTTTGTGTCTGTTAAACCCCACTTGTCAAAAATGAAAAATATCAAGCACAAATACATACATGTTTCCCTCCTCAATATTGAAATATCGATCACCACTATAATCTATGGGCACTACAAGCTTAAGCTCACTAGGCCTCTCTTCAATTTTGACAAGTTAGTGGTGATCCATATCGTCTTTGTAGATTTGACCACCCTATTCATTTTCAAAATGGTATTGCAGTTGCAAAAGTTTTAGATTTGATGCAAGTTGCGATGGTCTCGCTCCCAATTTGGTTTCTTCCTCGAAACTCATAGTTTCGGATCCCTCATCCTATAGGTATATGATCTTTCTGAAGAAGTATCAAAAAGACTTTCCTGCAATATTGGCTCTAAGGTAGGTATGGTCCCTTGATTGACATTACCCTCTATTGAAATACGGCTTGATTGGTCTTGAGCAGTAGGGTTTCTATTCTGGTGAAACTTGCCTTTGACTTGTTGCAGGTTGTATTTTGGTGTTTTGGTCAACTTTTTGTTGTTTCTTGCTATGGTGGCCTTTAGAAATATTGTTACAAATGATGCCAGCTTCCCATTGCCTAAATCTCAACCTAAGATGCTTCAGGGGGTCATGAATCATGATCCATGTTCCATCTCATCTGGTCATGAAATTCGGTCGATTGTATGCTTGTATCCTGTAGAGGTTAGATTTTCACTTATTTTTTAGTTTGGAAACCAAAAAGTCAAAAAGGCCCAATTTTTGTCTATTTCCAAGGTTTGTGTGCCTAATTTCTTGATTTAGATGAGTATGATGTGTCAATTTTTCACCAAAAGTGTATATCTGGAGATTTGAAACCCCATTGGTCTAGTATCAGTTTCTATCCAAATTGTCTCAAGGGGTCATGAGTCACGATCCATGTTCCTGCACATTTTGGACTAAAACTTTCGAGATCAGCCTTCTGTAGCCTAGTTCACCCCTTTCCTCACTTATTTTTGGGTTTGCATTTTACTTTTGAGCTCCAACCATCAAATTTCTAAGATTTTCAGAGTTTATGGTCTCGACAACCAAAATATAGTTTTGACAGTATTTTCCCTTATCCTTTTTGCTCAATTTGATGGTTATAGATGTTACCTAACCTAATTCTACAACAAATGATGCAAAACTGGAAGAAAAACAAAATATGGAACAATAATTTCAAAGAATCAAAAAATATGCAGAATGAAATGCTTTTGTATCTAACCCATAACTCTTAAAAACTCTCAAGAGTAGATCTAGCAAGTCCCCGACTTCTAGCCTCTACCAACACTAAACCCCGTGTTTAGCTGCCTGACTGCTAAAGTGTAAATGAATCAAAAATCAAAATCAAAGGTCTATAAGTAAAAAGCTACGATTAGGTAACTCACCACCTAACGATTGCTATCTCTGGCAATGGTGCCAATGTTAGCGAGTCGCTGTGATGGATGTCTATAGCATAGCTATTTGGCACTTACATAATGTCAATACTCAGGGAAGCGACGCAGATGGAGCACAGATACTCTTTGAGGGTGTCAACCTCCAGAAGTGAACCTACACATCAACGATATCTCTAACACTAGCAAATCTATCACTCTTGGATTTGGCAACCTACCTATTTCCTATGCCATCGCACTCAGTCATCAACGCGTTTTGGCACTCAAATGAAGTCCAAATGTTACAAAACTTTGGGAGGACATCTAAGACACTTAGGGACACTAACCTACCAAGGTTGGTTGCAATCTGATGAGGTACCAAAATCATGATCCATCATGATCAAGGTCTTAGAAACTACAATAGAACATACCAGAATGGTCGCCCTATCGTCTAGGAATACTCTCCTATGGTTGGAATGTCAAAAACAGCCATTAACACACTCAAAATAGCAGAATTAGCCTATTAATGTGTAGTCGTAAACCACAACAGAATCAACAATGATTATACTTGAATGAAAGAACAATAGACAAGGTCAACTTGAAGGGCGCTCGTTTGGTTTGACTGCCAACATCAAACTCTAATCCCTGTGATGTCAATTGATCAAAAAGTATATTGAACACATTCAAGTGATTAGAAATTGTGTCACCTTCTTTCATGCAAAGTTCAAAGAGATTCTTTATCAAGTACACCTTGTTACTTGTACTTTTGCTCTCATATGTATTGCATGGCTTGTATAATAAGAATTTAGCAATAGCTTCATCCACTATGGTGAAATACACAAATTCAACTAACCCCTCAAAGATCGGCTCTAATTGGCCTTTTAGGGTTAGCACATCATGGATTTTCTCTTTTCACTCAAGAAAATTTGTGTCTTTGAACTTTCTAATATTGTTAATGTCCTTCTCAATAGAAGATTCCAGTTTAACAAGAATTGAGCACTTTGGTGAGAATGTCAATAATTATGGTGTGAAAACCTGGTGAAATTTTGACAGACCTCCTTTACAAGAGCAAATATCAAGCCAACGCGGTGCTTAGACTGTCAAAAAATTGCATTGATAGACTCATGAGAAAAATTTGTTGACAGAGTCTTCTTTGTATGACGAGTGAAAACTCAATTCAAATGACACATAAAAAAGCATCAAATCAACTCAAGAGAGTAAATATTGGCATAAGCTATCAAGTATTTGTGACAAAGTGACTACAAGACATAACGTCAAGCAAAATGTCCCGCAAGGTACATAACCTATGGTGAGGATGCCATAATGGGAAACTTCAACAACCTGTATCACCGAGGATATCTTAACATTCAAGAATATCCTCGCTCAAAAAACCTCACCACATATGACCCTTTTGCGATGAGAGCATAGAGAGGTTTTGCAATGACTGCATACATATAGATAAACCTTTGATAATAGCCACAATGGCCCATAAATGCTTATACCTTCCTAACTTTTGTGGGTCTTGGAAGAGAAACAATAACTTGTATCTTCTCAAGAGAACAATAACTTGTATCTTCTCAAGAGAACAATAACTTGTATCTTCTAAACATCTACGGAAATGCTATTTTTGGACACGATATGTCCTAAAATCTTTTCCTATCTTACCATGAAGACACATTTTTTTGGATTAAAGCAGATGCAATATGTTTTATACTTCTCAAAGATCTTTTTTAGGTGCTCAATATGTTCGTTTCTCAATAGAGAATGCACACATAAGTCATCCATGTAAATTTCTAAGAATTATCTTAGATATTCTTTGAACGCGTGACTCATCAGCCTCTCTAGAATGTGGCAAGTGCATCGGTCAAGCCGAATGGCATCACCCTACAAGCAAATATGGCCCACTCTATTGCAAAGGCCGTTTTGTGATGATCCTCTGGCTTTATAGAAAACTGGTTATAGCTTGAAAAGCCATCAAGAAATTTGTAATCTTCCTTGTCTGCAACTCTCTCAATCACATGATATGTGATGGTGGGTAAGGGATAGTTGTCTCTTATAACGGTAGCATTTATCTACTTGAGATTCACACACACTCCCAATTTGCCATTCTTTTTTGGCACTACCACAATTGGCGACACCAAATCTGTGTATTTGATCTCATAGATAAACTCCACCTCTTTAAGTTATCTATTTCCTCTTTGATTTTCTTTGCAAATTCTCATTGTAAGTGTAGGATTTTGTATGTGCGCTTTAGCATCACTATTAAGGGGTATTGTATGCTAACATATACTCAAATCCTTTTATGATTGCTTGTTTATGGTGATCTTGTGATGGCTTAACAACTACTCAAGATTGTGTTTTATGAGTCCAAGTTAATTCATCTTGGAACCTAATTTGCTTGAGTGATAACCTAGCCTCACACACTCACTTGTGTACACGATGTTTGTCACCCTAGCTAGCACAATCCCATTCCCTTCAAGTGGTATCAGAGCTACATGGTTTGCTAGCTAGTATTGTTGTAATGCATTTGTGTGTTAGTGATTAGCATTCTCTAATTAATTCCTCTAATTACACACTTGATTTCTCTTCTCTTTCATTAAGTATTAGTAGCAATAAGATACACAATCGCATTGTGAATCTCATGGATTTTGGGCACGTTCATTGCATTCATCTATGAGAGAAACTCGCAATTAGTAGAAAATCAGTGTTTTCCTAAATTAACATTTGCATTTAGATTTCTTTTCAGTGTCGATTTTTGCATGGTTCGCCTCTTCAATTAATTTCATCCAACTCATTTTCTTATAGCATCACCCACATCAATTTGAAGTGCTCATTGATAGCTTCCCATAGAGCCCTCAAACTCTACAAACCACGCATGAGAGCCCCCTCCTCTCCTTTCCCAAATTTATGTTATTATTAGGTGTGTGTAATGTGTGTGAAGCCCTGTTATTGCACGTTTATATTGGCTATTTTTGGACACACTCACAACCAAGCACATGGGGTTAGTTGGCTTACTCCGTTGAAAGTAGAGTATTGCTCTCCGCGAGGTTCGGTGGTCAAAACCTTTTGTGGATTTTGCGGGCGACTATGGTCAGACTTGACCTTGGTAATGAAATATAGCGATTTTAGAAGGCAGGTCCCCAAGAAACTGTGCACACCAAGCACACCCTTTGGGTCAACATCCGCACGTGACACTCCCACGACACCAATGTGCTCCCTTTGACCCGGCTCCACCCTCAGAGGGCCCCTAGTCCCACGCCACCAAGGCACTCCTTTCACGGGGAGGTTCCTGCACCGCCAAGCGTCCGAGCACACAAAGGGAGACGAGCATAAAAGGGGGTGCAATCCCGCATAGAGAAGCATCAAGATCTTGTAAGAGCCCTTCTCATGAGCACAAGCATCGTAGGCTATCAGGCCCAGTAAAATCTTCAAGCACTTTCAAAGGGGCTCTAAGACTATTCAAAGCCAAGCCTTGAGGCTTCATGGAACTTCAAAGGCTTCCCCAAGCAATCGAAGATCATGAAGAGTGACTTCACCTCGGTGAAGAGGTACTTTACATTGAAGGAAAATTTTAAAGTACACATTAAAATTGAAAATCTTACAGCCAATAACAATTTTTGCAATGTATGTCACTACATCTATCATTAAGGAGGATAATGTCATTGTGTTATTGTACGGAGCCTAGACACTGGCCTTGGAGAGTCTCCAAGTACAAAGACTGCTCCAAGGCACCATGGGGAAATTTCAAAATTCACTTCAAGGGGAGAGAAAACCGATAACATCATTAGCAATACTTTTACATCAGTATTTTTGCGTTGTAGTTGTTTTTCAATAAAACCTGATTGCACAACAAAAGGGGGAAAGAAGCACTTGTTTAGGTTACGTCTCTCTTGTTTATGGTGAGCTTGTAATGGCTTAACAACTACTCAAGACTGTGTTTATGAGTCCAAGTTAATTCATCTTGGAACCTAATTCACTTGAGTGATAACCTAGCCTACACACACTCACTTGTGTACACGATGTTTGTCTTTCATCCACCCTAGCTAGCACGATCCCATTCCCTTCATCATGAAGCTCCTCCTTATAATTGTTACTCACATCTCAAGTGGAAAGCTCATCCATTATTTGTTTACAATCAATCGTTTCATGAGTTTCCATCATTTTGGTTTCCACTTTTGGTTCCAAGATAGCATTCACCATCTGGAAGCGCATTATGTCAAAACCGTCTGCATCATAAAATTTCATGGGTGTTAGCTTGTTCACATAGACATCTAGAGTCTCTAGTATTTGCTCCCATCCAAAGGGTTCAAATAGCTCCTCTAAGAATGGCTCTCGCATGTAGCTTTTATCTTCTACTGATCGCTCTAGGATACAGTTTTCCTTTCTCAAGCTTCCACATTTAGATGCTCCGCACATCCAAATATGTGTTTGTTTTGTCAACCAGGTAGGGAATTGTGCTCCCCTAGACTACTCCACCACTAAGATGATGAATGATTTTATTTCTTACGAGCTGGGGAATAGGTTTGTTGAAGCTTACTATAAACAATTTGTCCGACTTTTAGGATATGCTTTCTTATTACTAAGGAACAAAAGCTAAGTCACTTCATCATTGGGCTTGGAGAAGATTTGGCTCCTGAAGTAGAGTCCCTTCGACTTGCATCATTGGCAGATATTGTGATCCAGGCTAAGTCTAGACACAGGAGCATTTTTAAGGGAGGTACTACCACAAGTAGAAAGCACGAACTCCCTTCTTACCCCAATCAGCACTCTAGAGCACCAAAAGTGCCATTTATACTGTAGCCAACTGTCCAACCTCAGTCTCCACCACATTTGTTCATGCAGATGCTGCTCTTTTGACCATTGAGAGACAAATTTAGTGTTATAAACACGTAGAATTTGGCCATAAGAAGGTTGAATTCCCACAAGGAAATGGCCGAGTCTTTTGGCTACCCATGTTAACTTTTAGAATCGCCCCAATTCAAAAACATTGGAGCAAGAGGAAGAAACCCAACCCAAGCAAGAACTTCCCCTACCACTCATTTTTGTGCTCAAAGGTTGTTACCATATACATGTGATAGTGATGTGTGTGAACACACTTAGGACGGCCGGGGCATTTTTTTCCCTCACTAGGAGTTTTTCCCCCCCATGCGCATTGTTTATATGCCCATCACTCTAGGGCTAGCTTATATTTCCATTGCACACTAAGTAATACACTCTCTATTGTGTGCCTTGACTTCCTTCGTCTTCAACAAGCTGTGTGTGTTTTCATGCAACCCTAATTCAAACATTTGGTATCAGAGCAGGTTGCGTCCTCCCAGACTTAGTCGCCAATAGCCCAAGCACATGCCTTCTCATTTTCTCCAATTTTTGTGAGCTTTGGCAAGCGTTCGTACGTCAAAGATTTTGGGAAAGCTTGAAGACCTTGGTCTACTCAAAATTTTGATTTGGGCTCATTTCAGCGTCCGTTTCCACTACAAGCAATACTACATAGGCTATTTCATCATTCTGTGTAGAATTTTTATCAGTGTCGTTCTTTGCATAACAGGTCCCTTATAGTCTTCTATGATTATAGCATGTGTTGTTCCCACTTTGTTTCTCCTGTTTTCAAGCAGTTTTCACATTAGGTGAAGGCATTCACCATGGCTGACAACAACACCACACATGTGTTCAAGATGTTTGTTGCTGAGGATAGATTGGATGGGGACAATTACTCTATGTGGGCTTACATGATGCAACATGTTCTTGTGCCAAACGGTGTCTGGAATATTGTGCAAGGTATTGATCATATACGTCCTGGTTTTGAGGATGTAGGCGATGTTGAGGATGTAAGCGATGTCTTGCTCTTGTTAGAGTTGTTCTGCCTACGGTAGAAGAAGCTCATTAGGATGCAAAAGATGCAGAGGCTCATGCATTGATTGCATTGTCTGTGAAGCGCACTATTACTCCTCACATTCATTCACCGAAATCTGCAACACAGGCTTGGGAAATTTTGGTTGGTCTTTATGCAAGTCGCAATGAGGCAAAAACTGCATTATTGCATAAAGAGCTAGAGTCGAAGATTATGCATGACAAAGATGACATGGACACTTTCCTTGCTGTTGTCCAGGATATCAATGAGCAACTTATTTCTGCGAGAGAAGTCATTTCATACAGTATCCTTGCGCAAACTATTCTTGATGCCTTACCAGATTCTTAACAGACTTTTGCTAGTACTTGGATACTTAAGACCCAAAGAAATCCTGAAGTTGTCAAGTTTGATGCATTATCCATATTGTTGTTGCAAGAATCATTTTCCAAAAAAAGAAGATGCGTTGTCATTATTGTAAAGTTAATGCTCACTTGATCAAGCAGTGTCCTAACTTGAAGGCCAAAGAGTCTAAGAAGAAAGAGGCTAGTTCCACTACTAATGCTGGTTCCACTACAAATGCAACTATTGTTGAGTCTTCTGTGAAAGGAGACTATGATGTTGATGTTGATGTAGAATGGGCTTTTAGTGCAGAGTGCACTTATTATCCTGTTGGCCATGATGCATGCATGTTAGTTGCTACAAATTCACATGTGTGGTATTTTGACAGTGGCGCTACAAAGCACATTAGCTCACATCGTGATTTGTTCACCTGGCTTGAATGTGTCCCTCATGGGAATTCAGTTACTTGTGCCAACAATGTCTCTTATCTGATTCAAGATGTTGGAAAGATTGTGCTTACTGTTGCAAATGGCAGTTCTTTCACACTTGTTGAAGCACTTTATGTACATGGGATCAAGAAAAAACTTTTGTCTATATCTGCACTTGCTAGACTTGTCTTGTAGTCAAATTTGTGGATGATAGTTGTACAATACATGATCTCAGTTTTGGTGATGAAATTGTTGCATCTGGCATTTTATGTTGTCGGTTGTATAAGCTCACTTTGTATGACAAATTTTGCAAATGCAGTTGTGGATTCAAAGTCTATTTCAAATGAAAAACTTTGGCATGCACATTTTGGTAATCTGAATTTTTACAGTAAGATGTAGGATTCTAAGTTTCCAAAGGATGGTTCAGTTAGGGCCACATGCAGGTTGAAACTTGTGAATAGTGATGTTTGTGGGCCCATGCAAACTTCGTCCTTGGGCAATTACATTTACTTTGTGACTTTCATTGATGATTACTCCAGGCATGCATGGGTATTTCCGCTTAAAGCGAAGTCCGAAGGGGGGGAGTATATGTCTCATGAATTTTCTAGCTATGGCAAAAAATGTCTCAAAATGTACTATGGGCACCCTCCATTCCGATCAAGGGGGGGAGTATATGTCTCATGAATTTAATGCATTGCTAGCTAGTCGTGGGATAAAAACCAATGTACAATGCAAAATGATGTTGCTAAGAGGAAAAATAGGTCACTTACAGAAATGGCATGGTATATGATCAAAATTCAAGCTTTGTCGCATTCGTTTTGGCTTGAGGCCATCTTGTGTGCCATTTATGTACTTAGTAGGTGTCCTATGAAAGCTTTGCAGTCTATGACTCCATATGAAGCATGGCATGATAGAAAGCCTTCTATTGAGAACATGCGTGTTTTTGGTTGTTTGGCATATGCTTTGGTGCCACAAACACAGCGCAAAAAATTGGATGATAAGGCTGTCAAATGTAGTTTTGTTGGTTATAGTGCTAAAAGCAAAGGTTATAGGTTGTATCATCCACAAACAAAGCATATTCTAGTTTCACGGGATGTTCTGTTTGTGGAAGATTTTGTTCATCCCTTGCTGTCATGTACTAGAGACGTTAATGTAAGCTCACAGGACATTTATGACACTTTGTTGCCTCTTTTCTGTGGTGGAAGTTCGAATGTAAATTCCAGTGAGGCAATGTACAGCCAATAGGGGTTTTTGAAAACGTTACAGATTAGCCTATTACTGATGCAAATGTACATGATGTACTTGATGAGGAAAGAGCTGAAAATGAGCAGGCTAGAGGTATGCCAAAATGGTTGGTGCATACATTGCATGACAGTAAATTGCATGCACCTTTCTCTAGTCGCACTCGTTAAGGTTCTCGCCATGCATCTTATGCATCAAATTGTTATGCTTTGGCTGTTTCTAGCTTACATGATGTTGAGGAACCTATGTCTTTTGATGAAGCACAAAATTCAAAAAATTGGATGGCTACCATGTAATGAGAATATGATGAATAGAAAATGACATATTGACTTTATGTGATTTGCCTTCTCAAAAAAAGGCCATTGGTACAAAGTGGGTTTACAGGTTGAAATGCAAGCCGGATGGTGAGATTGATCGCTAAGACTTGTTGCAAAGGGTTATGCACAGCAAAAGGGCATAGATTATGAAGAGAATTTTGCTTCCACTTGTCGTATGACTACTGTGCATTTTCTATGTGCATTGGAAGCTCATTTTGGTTGGGATTGTATATCAATCAGACATTGTTACTTCTTTCTTGAATGGTGACATATTTGAGGAACTTTATGTAATGCAGCCTTGCGGTTTTGTCAAGAAAGGACAAGAGGATAAGGTGTGCAAATGTAACAAATCTTTGTATGGGTTGAAGCAATCTCCTCATGCTTGGTATGAGAAGGCTCACACTCATTTGGTCAAACCAGGCTTTCATAACAATCCAATAGAAAGCACATTGTATGTACTTCTCATTGTGGTTCTTTATGTGGACGAGTGGCTGATCATTGGACCAAATGAGAGACAAATTGCTGAATTTAAGGCTGATTTGACTGCTACTTTCAAGATGAAATGTTTGGGGCTATTGCATCATTACTTGGGTATACAGTTTAAGCAGTGTGATGGTGGTATTGCCTTGTGTCTAAAAAGTTACATAGAGACATTGCTATGTAAGTTTGGACTTGAGGATTGGAAACCTATTGCCACTCCAATGGAAACAGTCTTGAAATTGAGTCTTCATGATGCCGATGATCCTGCAGATGTCACTCTTTACCAAACTGTTGTTGGATGCCTCATTTATGTATGCAACCTTAGGCCGGATACTTAGTTTGCAGTCTCACAGGTCAGCAGATTCATGCATAGCCCAAGGTCTAAGCATTGACAGGTTGTTAAGAGGATTGTTTGCTACTTGAGTGGCACTTTACGTCTTGGCTTGTCTAACCAAAGGGGGATTATTGCTTCCTGATTTGCATGCTTTTTTGAACTCAAATTGGGCTGGTTGTTTTGACACACGAGTGTCCACAAGTGGTTTTTGTTTCATGCTTGGCAGCTCATGCATATCATGGTTAAGCAAGAAGCAACCTATTGTGGCCACTTCTAGTTGTGAGGCTTAGTACATGACAATCGTCACAACTACGATTGAGTGTGTATGGCTCAGAAACCTTATGGCTGATTTGGGTGTTGGACAGGACACTGCCAACACTATCTACACTGATAGTCAAAGCGCATTGGCAGTTGTGAGAAACCCAGTCTTTCACGCTCGCACAAAGCACATTGAGATGCATTACCACTATGTCAGGGAGAGGCTCTCAGAAGGAGATATCAACTTGGCTTATGTGCCAACACATGACAACCTTGCATATCTTTTCACAAAGGCATTGTCTTGTGAGAAATTCAAAGCTTTTCGCAAAGCTTTGGGTTTATTCCCCTTTATGGACTCGATCATGTCCTCAAGGCATGGCACTTACATATATATGTGGTAGTGATGTGTGTGAACACATCTCTACCACATATATGGCACTTCCATATATATGTGGTAGTGATGTGTGTGAACACACTTAGGACCACCGGGGAATTTTTTCCCTCACTAAGAGTTTCCGTACAATGTATATACACCCATCACTCTAGGGCTAACTTATCTTTCCATTGCACACTAAGTAATACACTCTCTATTGTGTGCCTTGAGCTTCCTTCGTCTTCTACAAATTGTGTGTGTTTTCTTGCAACCCTAATTCCAACAAAGGCCAACCGTTGAACCACCTAGATTAGCAACAATAGACTACATTTCAGTAAAGGATGAGATGATGCCTTGGATGCTAGTGATCAAAATCGACAATTCCCATTCTCAAGACTAAGGAAGTGTATGAGGATGGAGCTAGAGAAAATTTATTACATGAAGGATTCGAAGCTGCTACATGGTTTAGGAGGTTTTTGTCTAGTGGAACGGCTATCCCACCAAAGATGCTTCCTAGGAGGACTAAGAAAC
The DNA here is from genome assembly GCF_014529385.1 of Adiantum capillus-veneris. Classification (NCBI taxonomy): domain Eukaryota; kingdom Viridiplantae; phylum Streptophyta; class Polypodiopsida; order Polypodiales; family Pteridaceae; genus Adiantum; species Adiantum capillus-veneris. The sequence continues at coordinate 75,466,636 of NC_140949.1, forward strand.
GTCTTATTTCTCAGTTCTCTCACCTTTCATAATGTGTTTTCTCCTTTTTGTGACCCTATGAAATTGATGAATACAAGGTCCATCTTGTTACCCTTTGTGTCACTCAAGTAATGCAACCTTTTGTAATACAAATGCCTTTTGGTAATATGACTGCTTTTAGGTAAATAATAGCAAGATTATTGTTATCATTTAAAATTTGTAACTTAGGTCACTATATGGAATTGTAAAATAAATATATAAATAAATTTTGTTATATTTGAAATTCTCTCAAGGACTTCTAAATTTTATTACATTTGAAATTCTCTCAAGGACTTTTAAAAATACCAGATATAGAAAACCAACGACAAATCTAACTATACCTGTCAAGAGAAATCAAAGAAAGAAGGACTCAAGACAAGAACCAAGATATTAATATAGAATGAACTTGTTAAGAGATACAATGAAGATAGATTTTTCTACGAGACAATAAGTACGTCCATCACATGATCACAAAAGGAACTATCACAAGTAAGACACATATTAGGTAACTCATTTTTTGGAATAATTCGACATAATATCATAACACCCGCCTCATTAGTATTAGGTGATATGTTAAAAGAACCTCTAAGAGTTAAGCTAAAATCAGGATGAAAGCATATCTTGTGGTGAGGAAGGAACTCTGCAAGCAAAAAGACTCGCTCAGAGAACCCACGATGCATTGACCGCAACACGCGCTAATATTGAGGGCCCAAACCCATAGCTTCAATAACCATATCCAAGCGAACATTGTTGAAAAACTTGATCTCAACCCCAAAGTGTCACCCTTGTTATTCCTCAAATCGTCCATCATTTGGTTTGCACTATTGAAGTTCCCAAGAGTAGACGCTCATATCATTCCACAAAATTTATCCTTATAGATTCACTTGCTTGTTGAAGGTGAGGAATGGCCACATATAAAACCAGCTCCTGCCATTGATCCATAAAGTAAGTTAATGGGCAAAGAGACACCCTAAAGGATTAAAAGAGATAATCCTAAGAAGCTCTTGGCAAGAAGATGGAGAAAAAAAAAGAGATGGAGGTAAGATTACTGTACGAGATGAGGATAGACTGCACCTTATATAGATGACATAGCTAGCGAAGAATGAATTAGCATTACCGAAAAGTTAAAGAAGTTACTTGTGGTTGAAGATTTAACACCTTCCTTTATTGTTCTGAGCTAAGGACAACTCTTTTTTTTTGTTGGGGATTTTGTAAGGGCCTCCTCCTAGTAGCTCTTACTCTTTTCCAATGCATCTAAGCCATCAACTTTCAAAAGTAAAAACAAAACAAAAAAAATCAGGTAAATTTGGGTTAAATCAAAGCACCAAAGTTTACTCACAAGACACTTTTGGTTTACATCATGGAGACATGGGTATAACCAATGCATGAGAAATTAGCTTTTTCCTCTCAAAGAAATCAGCATAAGAAAAAAGAAAGAAGAGTAAGTAACTTGTTCAAGAAGCTTTGAAAATGAAAAAAAGTTATCAAGATAAGTAAAAATAACTTATCTATAAGGAAGATAAGCTATTAAGATGAGTGAAAGCTCTTATAAAAAAATAAGCATAAAAAGGGGGCTTCTCTACTTGTCCAACACTTCTCTCCTTCAGTTTTCAAGGTGCAAACTTGAGAGTAAGCTTGGGAAATCCATAGCCTGAGCCACTTTCACACACGTCCCTCTCCAAGAGAAGCCATTCAATCTTGCCATAGCTTGATCTTCTTCTTCTCATTACACTCTCCCCTCTCCTCTCTCCTAACCCTCAAGCTTTCCATAGCTTGAATCTCACTTGTCTCATTCCTTGAACCTCACTTGTCTGATTCCTTCCTCTCAATTCAAGTAGCACAATTGGTGGCCTTCAAGTGAAGGTGAAGAGCGAGAGAGCCGGGTACGCCAACACACTTCTTCAATAATCCTTGAAGGTAGGAGAAGACTCTACCATACATACATGAAGGTAAAGTTTCTTGTCATCTTCATCCCATTGTACATCTTAAACAATTGGGTTAATTTTCATTCTGCTTAAGCTCTCATGTTTCCATAAGCAAGCTTTGCTCTTATTTAGGAGAACAAATTATTAAAGTGTTTTTTTGCTTTTAACTGACAATGTTACTAACCACTGACCACGATGGTATTTCAAGCTCTTTAGAGTACCAAGCTAATATGGCCTAGAGAGAGTAGAAAGCACTCTCTTTATCCATAGGTGCATGGAGATCATACTTATCCAAATTGGTATGCATGATGAATGGTGATTAATATCTATACTTACCCCTAAACCCCCGCAAAAATTTCTTCTTGACTTTCAAGTTACCCTTTTTCGTTTATCCAAACTACTTAATAGAGATAAATGCCATAAATCAAAGGCAATTGAGTATTTCAAATTTTGGAACTAACCTAAAGGCCCTCAAGCTCAAATAAGTTTTGATTGAAGAAGAACTTGAAAGAAAGCAACATACAAAGACCATTAAGGAGTTATGACAGCAAATAGAGAATCTACAAATACTCAACTCCAACCTTAGTTCTGAGAAATGGAGTCTCACCAAAGAGCTCATAGAACACAAGTCCTTGCTATGGACCACAAACAAGTAGCCGATGACAGCTTGAAGGGACTAAAGTAGCCCAGTATGGACAAATACATCTACTAGTCTCTAGTAGACATCATTGATACTAAAGTAAATCTCACTATTAACCAACATGTCAAAGCAAGCCAAGGGATAGATGATGAGGAGGATGACAATGAGGATGAACATGCAGATGCTCTTTCCAACAAAGCCAGCTCCAAACCGCAATTCAAAGAAATGGTTGAGGTTTTGTTTGGATCCAAGATTAAAGCTAATCAATGAGATCAAGCTGGATGGATAAAGACGGTGTCCATCTAGCATAAGCTAGCTAGGGCAAGGTTAACCAAAGACAAAAGGACTCTATATGACCGTGGCACAAAAACTTGGCATGCACTAACACCTTGCAAGGTGGGGATTCTCATTGATAGGAGGGAGCAACTGGAGCAGGAGGCCATTTACAAGATTATTCAAAAGGAGAACTCTACCTCTAGAACTCCTCAGTAAAGTAATGGCCAAATTTTTCCAACCACCAGCTCAACAAGTTCACATGCCTAAAAAGAAGAAAGCTCCAAACAAAAGGAAAGCGAAGTAAAAAACATGATGCTAGACTAGATGTCTGAGATTTTGTACATGACAGAATTCAAGAAAGGGGAGGAGGATGTAGAAGGTGGGAACCGGCTCTAGGACTACATTTGACAAGGGTTTATGAGACAAGTCACCTAGCGTAATTGCCAACACTTACTTGGTGAAGTTACTATCAATTGATCAGCACTTGGTAATTGTGGAGGTAGCCCTAGATGCCTATAAGTAGGACCCATTAATCTCATTTTGGGGATTGGAACAGGTATTTGATAGATCTTATGAGCAGCACATGTTGTACAAATTGTACTTGTGAACGTTGTAATACTAAACCAGTTTATGAATCTCTATCTACATTTCCAATTGTCTCACTCTGTATCATCTAAAATCTTTCATTTCAATCAGTTGTCTATCTACATTTGCAATCTATCTCCTGAATTTTGATTATGTTTATATGATCTAATTCAACATTTGGTATCTGACTCTCAATCTCTAGGTCTAGAATAGTTGTCAAGTGACTGTCAAGGCTAGGGACTTGCTACGCGCCGTGTGCGAGCCACAAAGGCTCCTAGCACACAGTCATACAACAGACAAGCTCACAAGGAAGAACGGTGTGTCACTCACCTTCCTGCGTAGTTGCGAATGAAGGATTCCCACGCCGCGCTCAACCGCCTCGCCGCCGTCGTGCCACCGCAACGCTCGATCGCACACACACTCTCACACTCTCTCTCACACGCACACACACAAGGAGATGGTGAAGGAGAAGGTGGAGATGGAGCAAGAGCAGCTTCTATTGCACAATGAGAGAATGACTCAATTTTAGGTTTAATTGGCTTTTATGTGAGCTCACCCCAGTCACACTTGGGCGCCCATGCTTAGCCAACTAACCCTAGCATGTTCGTGTTAAAGTGCGCCTCTCATCGGTGATCACTCTACCTTTCCCTATTGGACCGACAAGCCCGGTGCCTTACTCTACTTAAATAAATAATACGGTTACGGTGCCCGTCGTAGGCGATAGGGTGTCCGTGAGCCACGAGGGTTAACATTGCCCCCCTTCCTGATGTAGATTCCGTCCTCGGAAGCTATTGAGTTGAAGCTTGGTATGTCCATGTTGTAGAGCTTCTAGATTTGAATCTGCAAGGCAAAGTCACTGTTTTAGCAAGCGGAATTATATTGCCATAAATCATGAGGGGAATGTAAAGTACATGTGGGAATGAGTAAATGCAAGATTTATGAAATGTTAGACTGCCATTAAGGACAAATAAATTGCACTTTGAGTAAATTAATTAATCAAGAGTTTTGAGCTTATGGGTGAGTCTATCAATTAGTTAGCTATGACTAAGGTTAAAACAACTACTCTAGTACTAGCTAAGCTAAGAAGATTATCTAAATGCAAGATTTCCTAATTATGCTTTTCAGCTTTGATTAGCCAACTCGCTCTCACAACTGCAAACAAAAGCTTGAATTGTTAACTGTAAGCTCAATGGAAGTCTTTTAATTTTTCTTTTTCTTTTTTTATTTTTTATTTTTAATACTTTTTTACTTTGGGTCACAATCATGTGACGTGTGTGCTTATTTTGTATGTCCGGGGTTTTTTGCTTCTCAAGGAAAAGCGCCCACACTGGGAACCTCTAGGGCTCTAGTACCATAGACAATACATGTGAGTGAAGTACCAATTCAAGCCAGGATTTCTCTTCCAGCGTAAGATTTTTCATTTGTGGCACTTATGTTTTTTTTTTTGCTTCCATTTCCTTGGTATTCGCACTAGTGTTTTTTGTTGTTTACGTGAGCAAGCCTTTCTCTGCCTAAAACATTCCTAAGGTCTCAAATACTCGGATAATTTTATTAGCTAGGCCTAGTGGTCAAGTAAATGAGTTAACCTAAAGTCACGGTCTCCTAATCTCCAGGCTCATCCACAAGATTAAACTGGAGTTCAATCAACTTAAGCAAAGACAAATTTGTACATCTATAATGGCAGATAACAATCATAACTATTGCACTCAAACAAAGCATGAAAAATCATTATTAGCAATTACACATATCCACCAACATGAATCATGGAAAGTAGTACACCTGGAGGTATGGAGTGGCTCATTTTGTTGAAGCAGATGTCCTCAGCCATGTGGATGGAGATCCATATAAGTCCTACCTAACACATCCAAAAACAGGCACTATACCTCTAGGAGGCATGTCAGTGTGAAAAATTAAAACTCCTAAAAAAAAAACTCAAAACACAATCTAGACCCCTAACCTACCTATCTGTCACCCCTTTTAAAATCAAGGAAAGGGGATATTATATAAACCGGGTGGCCACCCTAAGGCTAGGTCTCTATCCTCATCATCTAGATAAATAAAATCGTTGTCCGTGAGGCCATAGTCTTCCTTGGTCTCTATTAGTTCCTCTTCATCATCCTCTTGTGCAAGCATGCTAATCAAGAACCTCGCGATGCGTGGATACTCATCTTGTGCAAAAGAATAAGCATGTGCCACTGGAGACACATTCGCTATTGGGTAGGGATCACTAGTTAGCCATAGACGTATCAGCCATTCTAACTCCTCAAAATTTCTCTCACATGCAAGGCTCTCTATCAAATCCCATTCGCAGTAAAGTATAGGGTAGCATATGTAGAACACTTGAGGAAAAGACAAAGGGTACCTTTCATCAAAAATAGAAGTGCATGCCTCTGGTGAAGTAGCCATTTCTGACAATACAGATAGATTTGGTTAGGCCTTTAAAACATAAGAGTTGTTTTTGTGTGTTGCTTGAATTGACACGGTGAATTTGGACTTATATGTAAGATCTGATAGGGTGCTCTCTCGTTGCTAGTCGCTCTTGCTCTTTACTATTTTTGTTTTTTGTGAGTATAAGGCTATATATATACATTCCCTAAGATTGGAATTGAGAGGTCAGGGAGGAAGGTTGAGAGGGGAGCGAGTGAATGATTGATGTTAGCAAACACTCCCCCCTTCCTTGGGTAGATCATACCTTTTGGAATGAGGTCGTCACCTTTTGAAACCAATTGTTCCAAGTTGTTATGGGTGAAGGCTTTAACCAATAGTTTTTGACTGCCCTATGCGTTTCATCTAGTTGCAAGGGTGGTAAGGTACTCTCCCATGATTTTATTTGCAACATTGTTGTAGGTGGTGAACTTACCCCGGGAGGTGCAAACTCTTTCGTGCTTGTATGGATATGTACAGTGGTAGGTGGAGGTTGTGTCGAAGCTTCTATTTGCGTATAGGAACTACATGAAGAGCAAGAAGCTTCATTTGATTTCCCTGTTCCTGAGCTAGGTGGAACAAATCATTCTTTCTTTGGTACCCAAACTAGCTCTAGAGCGGGTGTGTAACATTCCATGATTTTTTTCCTTTCCGCGATTTTCAATTTGTTTTGGAGCCACGGGATTGGGTTTACATGGGCCAGGTGACAGGTAAGAGTACACTTTACGTTTGGGCACCCAGATTTGATCATTTCCTTCATAGTATCCTTGGGCTTCCAATAGTCATTTAGGAATCCAACGCAACGTTTCTTTACATTTCTTGGAGTGAGTGGGACGGTTCTTACGAGGTTTCCATTTTTTTGCATCAACCATGCTCACTACAGAAGCTTTAGGGACCCACTTGTATGTTTTCTATGTTATATTAGGATGGTTCTTGTGTGTCTCAAGCTTTCTTTCAACTACATCAGTTGAAGCTCTAGAGAGTTGGGCTATGGGGACGTATGGTTCAACCTCCTAGACATGCAATGTCTTGGGTTTTATTTCCTTAGGCAATATCTCAGGGACTATGGCTTGAGTGGTAGGGCTAAGAGTTGGCTTTTGCGTTGTAACACCCCCAGTACCCCAATCAATAGTGCATTTGGTGGCTATCATCCACGTGCGTCCTAGGTTTATATTACCCTCCATAGTTCCAGTAGGCATGACCAAAAAGTCTTGAGCTACAATTCCATTGTCATAACTGACAGAAGTGTGCCAGATTCCAAAAACCGTAGTTTTTTTCTTGTTGACACCCTTGACTTGGATAATACTCTCAGATAGAGGTGGCTTCCCTAACTGACACCACACCCCATAGGATAGCAGATTATATTTAGCACCCGTGTCCAATAAGGCGTTATATAGCACTTTTCCATAGGCACTATTTAACTCAATAGGGTATCGTAGAGGGGTGTCAGAGTCCAACCAATCCTCTTCGATTTCCACGTGGAATGCATTTGTGACTCCAAGGTTAGCCTCTCGTTTTTGTCTTATACGTTGTTGTCGCTCCTTAGCCTCAGCTTGAGCTTGTATCTTGTTTAACTCGGTTTGTGCTTTGGCGGCCTTCTTTTGATGAATGGCCCGTAGTTCTTCTTGGCTTAAAGGATCATAATATCTTTTGAATTTACTCCCATTGAGGAATCCAATGGTTTCAACTCCATCAAGAGTTTCCACACGAAGGGTACCTTGTGGGGTAATTTCACATACTCTATATGGTCCTTTACCAGCATATTTCAACTTTTTCTTCTCTTTACGTACTCCATACATAAGGACTTTATCACCAACTTTGATGTCCTTGTCCTTCACATGGCGATCAAACCACTTCTTTCTCCTATCCTTTTCCACAAGAGCATTTTGCACAGCCAACTGTCTCTCTTCGTCTAGTTTTTCTAAGATATACAAACGCTCGGTTAAGGGGTTACCATTCCATCCTTCTTGCGAAGCTACCCTAAGACTAGGAATGACAAACTCCCAAGGCATAACCGCTTCTTGGCCGTATACCATTTTGAATGGCGTACAATTAATAGCCACTTTATAAGCAGTACGATAAGCCCATAGAGCAGATGTCAACTTCAAATCCCAATCAGGGCGATGAGCTTCTACCGTCTTGGTTAAAATAGAGATTAGAGTCTTGTTGGTGCTCTCGGCTTGTCCATTAGCTTGCGGGTAATAAGGTGTAGACTTATGGTGGGATATCATAAAGGTCGTGGTAAGCTCTCTTATTACCTCATTTATAAAATGGGTACCATTATCACTAACAATTTCAAAAGGGCAACCAAATCTTATGATAATGTTCTCAAAAAGAAACTTAGTTGTTGTCCTCGCGTCAGCTTTTTGTGAAGCCTTAGCTTCAACCCACTTTGTTACATAGTCCGTAGCAACTAGAATATATCGAGATTGAGTGTTGCGAGCTACGGGACTAATTGGACCTACAAAGTCTAAGCCCCATTTTTCAAATGGTTGGGTTACTTTAATAGGATGTAAGGGCATTCTGTCTTTGCGTTGTGTGGTCTTGTAACGTTGGCACTCATCACACCCTTTTGTAAAAAGTGATGCATCCTTAAATAAAGTTGGCCACCAATAGCCTGATTGCAGCACCTTTCTAGCAGTCAGGTCTCTTGAAAAATGTCCTCTTGCTACGCCCATATGTGCTTCTTGCAAGATATACAAATATTCATCCTCGTGGGCACAACGCCTAAGAATATCGTCCTTGTCTAGTCTATACAAAGTTCCAGCAATCAAACAATAGGGTTCACATTCTTTTACTAGCCTTCGAGCGATATCCTTACGAAGTTCCTTGGGTGGAAAACCATTAACTAAAAAGTTAACAATGTTCTCACTCCATTCAGGCATAGTCTCAACTATGAATAGGGAAGTATCGGGTAATTCATCATCAACTCCTGTAGGGGCTTCACCATTGGGTATGCGAGACAAATGATCAGCCATGACGTGCCTTTTACCGGGTCTCACTACAATCGTGAAATCAAACTCCAGAAGAATTAACAACCATCGTGTGATTCTTCCTGTGGAGCATGGCTTGTTTACCAGATACAGCAACGCTTGATGATCCACATAAAATACAAACTTGTTTGCCAGAAGGTAGTAGCGAAATTTCTTTACTGCATAAACCATTGCTAAACCTTCTCGCTCTGTAGTGGTGTAGTTCCTTTCAGCATCGTTCAATTGACGGCTTGCAAAGCTAATGGGATAGTCCAATTTATGTTCTCCTGGTTGAGTGAGAACACACCCAATAGCAAAGTTTGATGCATCAATATGCACATGGAAAATGACATCCCAGTTAGGTGTCCTTAAAATCGGAGCACTTGCTAGTGTTTTCTTCAATTGTTCATAGGCCTGGTCACACTCTTCAGTCCATTTAAATTCAATGAGAAGCTTGTACAAAGGACGTGCTATCTCAGCGAAAAATAAAATAAACCGTCGATAATAACCCACGTGTCCCATGAACCTTTGAACTCCCTTGTAATTGGTTGGTGGTGGTAACTCTAGAATCACTTTAATTTTGCTCTCATCGGTTGAGATACCATTCTTAGATACTATATGCCGTAAAATAACTCCATGCTTGACCCAAAATTGGCATTTGAACGGGTTCAATGAGATACGATATAACCTACACTTTTCAAACACCTTCCGCAAACATGATAGATGTTCTTTCCAAGAAGAGTAAACACAAAGGTCGTCTAAGAAAGCTTCACAAAACTCTCTCAAATATTCTTTAAAAGCAGTGTGTATTAATCGTTGGAATGTAGCAGGGGCATTTGTTAAGCCAAAAGCCATCACACGAAATGCAAACACGCCAAATTCCGTGATGAAGGCAGTTTTAGCTTGGTCCTCTAGCGCTATCGTGATTTGGTTGTAGCCTGAGTACCCATCTAGAAAGCTATAAGCTTCCTTGGCTGCAACTCTTTCGAGTACATGTTCAGAATATGGTAGGGGGTAATGGTCTCTTCTAGTAGCTGCATTAACTTTTTTGAGGTCCACGCACACCCTGAGTTTCCCATTCTTTTTTGGCACGATAACTATTGGAGACACCCATTCAGAGTGTTCAATAGGATATATGAACCCACATTTGATAAGCTTTTCTAGTTCTTCTTGAATGATCTTTGCGTACTTCGGATTCATCGGGTAGGGTCTTTGTTGTACGGGCTTCGCAGTGCTAATCATAGGGATTGTATGTTGGACCACAGAAGGTGGAACACCTTTCATATCATGGTATGTCCAAGCGAATATGTCCTTGAATTCCTTGAGAAGCTCTTTGAGGACCGCCTCTTCAACTTCTGTGAGGTCTTGGGCAATAAAAACAGGTTTTGATTCTTCACCGGGGTCAGCTAATTCTATTTCTTTAACTATTGCCGGACCATCATAGATTCCATTATTCCCATCGATAGGTATTCTTTGGGCTTTTGTGTACACAACCTTTGCTTCCCCTGTGGTGTAAGATTTGAAATGTTATGGTGCAGGATGCAAGTCTGTGGATTCTGGTTGTGCTTTGGTCTGTGCTTCCATTTCTGCTTTCTTGTGTTGTCGAGCTAACTCTTGGTTTTGACGCCTCCTTGCAGTGCGGCTCAACTTTGGCTTGTCTATGATCTCTAATTAGGCTATGTCATGGGGTCGTGGTCTACACCACATAACATTTTGGAGATATTCACCCCAATCGTCTACCAATTTTCGATGAGCATCACATGCTCCTATATAACTAAGCCATTCTGCTGAGGATCTCTTCTTTTTTATCCTAGCACGTACATTGGCTCGATATCGACGCCTCTTAAAGTTTTTCTTTTTCTTATTTGAGACCTGCTTTTGATTTGCATTTAGATCTGGCTCACTAAAGGAGTCCTCGTTGGTGTCCTCTTCACTCTCGGAGGAGCTATCATGGGTTGATGTGCTCGGTCCTTCTGAATGTTTTGACTCTGAACTTGCTCCACTCTTTAATTCATGAGATTCAGAATCCATTTCACTGTGGAAGTCAGTGTTTGAGTCGTGTTGGTTAAAGTCTTCTATTGAGCTATGGTGTCACTATCAGATTGGTCCACAATTACCTTGCCCTTAGAAGATGCATGTATGGCACTTATCATGTTCAGAGGTGCAATTTGTGGTACCTCTTCCCCCTCTCGTGTGACCCAAGTGGTTCCTCTATTTCCCCAGGTATCTATGGTTGCAGCTAGGTGTACCCAGTCTACGTTGTCTGATTCCGTCATACCCGGTAACACATCCATGTAAGGAGAATCTTGGCCAATGTCTGTATCCTTCTTACAAGTGTAACAATATTGTAGTGGGGCCGAGTGAACTGTGGTGTCAGAGCGATGATCAATAATGGTTTTACTCCCTAAGGGGTGTACCTTACCAGTCACCAAATCCACTCTAAGGACAGAGTCATGGAATTGCAAATAGACATGATTTTTAGACCAATCATGAACCATTTGTGCTTCCCTCATGAATGGTTGTCCTAAAATCATTTCATATGACATAAGGTGTTTAGAGAAATCCATTACAATGAACGTATTTCGTACCTTGTGTCCTAGAACTTTGATCTTAAGATCCTTGAGCATCCCCATAGGTTTGGCTATGGTACCATTTGCCATCTTTACCACAATGTTAGTAACACTGAGGCGGGGTTTTCCCATGGATTCCCAACAATCTTTTGTAACGATGCTAACTCCCGCACCACCATCAAGAATTCCCTTTATAGTTAATCCCTTGGTAGTGATGGGTAGGGTCGCATTAGACTCGTCGCCTTCAAAATACTGCCCTAATTCGTTAATGGGTACCTCGATCACGGACTCGTGTCCATCTAAGTCAAGTGATTGCACATGATTTTCCTCATCAATCATAATCGAGTCAGGCCTATTTGGTTGCACAAATTGCGGTAATCCCGTTCGTAGCTCTCCGTTAAGGAATGCTCGAAGTGCAAGGAATAACTCAGGATCTCCATACAGCTTTGCTATGATCGTGGTTCGGACCTCAGAAGACATGAAGTCCACTAGTTTGGCAACATTCATTGGCATTTTGCAGGGTGTAGGTCCTTGACTAGGAACTGGTGAGGATGGAATCTCATATTACTCAATGGGATCAGGTATTCCTTCGTTAAATATCCTTTCCAACAAGAAGGGTGTATGCTCACTTTCTGATGTCCCGTCCTCACTCCCTTCTTGGATGATACTAGATATGGCTAACGGTCTATGGTTCATGTGGGGTGGATGAACTTGCGTGGGAAACACTATGTCATGAATTTTGACATGCATGGGTTTTGGTTCTAGTTTCCTTTGAGTCTCCTCCACTAAACCTCTTAGATGTTTCACCTACTCAATCTCGTCTACTGGGTTTGGGTACGTCCCAATCTTCTTTTTACGATTCTTCCCTTTTTGCCCCTGCGGTTTATCTTGGGGGTCTTGGATTGGATTTGGAAACACTTGTGGTGTTTTCAGAGGCTCTTTATGGTTTTCTCTTATTCGGTTTTCATTTGGTTCCATGTTACGGTTTTCTTTGTCGGTCTTTCCCTTTGTGGTATTGGTTCTAGTCTCCATTGTCTCGACTGAATCTGAATCATCCTCGAGGTCATTCATATACACGGGGTCATCTCCTGTTCCTATGTTTGTTTTGGAACTTGGCTTTGAATTTCCCGTATTCTACGACCTCTTCCTTCGTGTCTTCTTTTTCTTTGCTTGGATAACTGACGCGGTATCTCTCTCTTCGAGGATATGGCCTGGCCCTTGAAGCATGGACCGTGTAATCGCATAAGCGGGTGCGACGGGTGGTATTGGCGATGTCACACTAGCAATTTCGACCAAATTTAGGGGTGTGATTTTAGGCGCATTTGGGTTATAGGGGCATTGGGCAATCAAGTGATCTATGCCACAACGATTACATGTGAGTATTGGCATTGCAGACGTGCTCCCTTGATTCATTTGCATCTGTGCAGCATTCTTTTGCAGCCTAATAGGGCACTCCGCTGCCCGATGTGGTCCACCACAATCGTAGCATTGAAGAGGTGGCCTCCTAGCCTGGGTGTTGATATTTTGACCTCTGGATGCGAGAGCAGCAGCTTGATAAACCGGCTTGACTTGCCCCCAACAATCTTCCATGTAGTATATAGGACACTCTTCCAATGTATCAAGTCCGTAGGCAATACTAGTGTCTATTTCCTCCTCACAGCCATCTGCATAAGCATTTGATGGCTCGCAACCCACTTGGTTCATAGGGGCAACTCTTGGATGCGGGGGCTGTGGTCCTAGCAGAGGAGGTGGTAGCGGTGTAGCTTGTACAAAATTTTGAGATCTAGGGACCATGTGTTGCGGTAATTGCTCAACAGGTGGAGCAGGCATCAATACAGGAGCTCGAGGTGCATCCGTCCAGGCTACAGGTGGTCTATTTGCCATCATACGTTTGATCATTAAACAATCCTTAGCTTGGTGACCATACCTACCACATGCGTTGCAAGTTCCATTAAATTTTACTCTAAACGTAGGGCACTCACTAGTGCTATGTGGACCTAAGCAAATGGAACACCATTGTTGCTCCCTTCTTGGATACATGTGACTATTTTGAGGGGGTCGATTATCCTTAAGAGACTCTTGGATTGCCTTGGTGAGGTCTGTCAAGAATGTCTCAAATACCTTTGGCTCATTGGCAATGGGCTTTGCAGTCATGGGTTCATACTCAATGGCTTGTGAGCTAGTGGATCTCGTGTCAGTAGACACCCTCATGCCTGCTATCATCAAGTTGTCCTCTAATTGGATTGCATTGGCAGTGACATCTTCCCAGGTTGTGATACCTCTAATCACTAGTCCATTATAGATTCCTTCATTCCTCAACCCTCGAATGAATCGATCAAGCAGTTGGTTATTGTTGAAGCGCTCATTTACAGGGCAACGAGAGTTTAAGTGCTTTAGACGACTAATGAAGTCCCTTACTGACTCTCCTTCCTTACATTCGGCCTTCTGTAGCTGAGATGCTACACCCCAAAGCACATCTTCTCGTATGTACTCCTTTAGAAACAACCTTCGAAGGGTAGGGTAGATTGTTTTCTCGTCCACCCTTAGGGTTCTATACCAATCTCCAGCCTTCCCACTTAATGTCAAGCTTAAGGCATTGCACTTATGTAGTTCGTTGCGTTCCCCTAAGGAATCACATACTTGTTCAAACACTTCAATGTGTTTTTTAGCATCTTCGTCCCCATTGAATTTTTGCGTGAGTATGGCAATTTGTACTGCCTTACTTCTAGGCTCTCTATCAGATGTATGACGCGTATTTTCCGCGATAGATCGACCTATGGTTTGAGCAAACGCTTCCAAGTCACCTATGTGAGGAGGCAGGATCGGTGGAGGTACTCTTGGAATCATATGTGGGAGAGGGACGAGTACCGTTCTTGGCATATGTGTGGATGATGCAGGATATGGAACATAACCGGGCATAGGTCCACTCGGATAAGGGCTAGGGAGCGGCACTCGAGGAGCATAAACAAGTGGTACAATTGGAGGTGTGGGGGCCATGTGTGCATAAGGGGCTAGAGGCACATATAGTCGAGGCCCCATATTAGGTACTACGACACTAGGTAGTGGCACTGCGCTAACCGTAGATGTCATCGGTACATTCTCTGTCAGGCTTATCCCTGGAGTGAGCACTGTGTTTTCCTTAATAGAGGGTTGAGCCAAGTTAGGGAAGCTAAAGTTGTCGCTCGGAGGCTCAGATTGCATAGAGACCCCAGGTGAAATGACGTAAGATGGGTCCATGGGACTCATTAGAGGAGTCTCCATTTGTGATAGAGTAGGCTGTTGAGCCTTGCTCATATCCAGAAATCTCATGGGGCCAGTTGAGAGTATATTTACCCCTCGGTTTTGCCTTTCCGATTGAATAATGCCATGGATAACATTACATATCATTTTCTGTTGATCTTCGATGCTCGTGGCACTAGAGGTGGATTGTACAATCTCTATCCATCCTACATGGTAGGCATGGCCAGAGTGTAGATCCGTCAACACCTCAGTGTGGAGGTCGTATGTCCAATGATCGTTAATGAACAATCCTTCTAGAGTCGACGTGTTAACAGTTTCTTGTGAGGTAGAAGCAATGTTGCTCCCCGTGGTTTTACTTGTCACCAACGGTACTCTAGAGGGAACTTCTGAAGGAGGCACCTCAACAGGGCCTTCTGGGTAAGAAGTTGGCAGGATATCCACATGGACACTCTTTGGGGGTGTGGGGTCCACGTGCGATGTGAAAGGAGAGTCCACTTCCCCACCCCCTTCGTGTGCTTCATTTGCATCAGGTTCCGAGCGAGTAGCTCTACCTAATGTTTCCATGAAACGGCTAAACATACTAGTACTAGGCTGTGGAGCTTCGGGAGGTGCATGGCCTTCTCTCTCAGTGTTTTGGGTAGGGTATGCTTCCATGATTTCTGAGTCGGAGGAGGAATCACTAGCGGCTATTTTAGGGTCTTGGGTGGTGCTACCTTGTGTCCCCGCTGAGGGTCTAGAGCCTATCGTGGATGGGTAATGGGTTTCCATATGAACAGAGGCACCCTCAATATGCTCATGTTCTAGCACCCGCCCAGAGCGTAAGTGCATGTGCTTTTGATACCCTAAGGTGTCAAAAAGCTGCTCTAGGAGGCCTTGTGACTAGTTTTTTGCGTGTTTTTTGTTTGTTTTTTTGCTAGATTTTTTAGAGTGTGTCGTGGAATGGGCCGTGTGATAGCTCGAAATGAGCGTATCGCTAGGAGGGACGCGTTGTGCTTTACAGCCCACCGTTTGGTTCTATTTTTCTCCAGAAAAGCCCGAAACAGTCTTTTCCTAGCTGGGGAACTAGGCTCCAAATAGCAAGTCTAAGGGTGCAAGTGGGAAGAGAAGGGAGGAGAGTGGAGGACTTGTCCCACATGCTCTCATTCCCTCTTGAGGGGGTAGGATATATATATAAGAGTGAGTCTAGTATATATCATAAGACTGAGGACTGAGGCCGAGGCCTGGGCTTGGGCTTGGGCTTGGGGAAATGATCCCGATCTAACTTTTATACAAACCAACCCGTCCGTTTTTATAACTCACGTTTTTTATTTTCGAAAATCTAACCTCCCCCTCACTCACGTTTATTTTTTATTTATTTTTATTTTGGATATTATTTGGTACGCGTTTTGGTGCGCGTTGACCTCACCTAACTATTTACTATCCCACCTACCTACTTACCTGCTAATCAGTGGTTCACCTAATTACTAACCTGCTTAATTAACTAACTGTGCACAAACCAGAAAACACAGAAAATGCAAAAAATTGAAACTTGACAGAACTGTGCAATGCAAACCAGAAAATGCAAAAAATGCAGAAACGCAAGAAATGCTAACTGTGTAAGCTGAAATCGGAGCTTAATAGAACTAACAAAACAGAGCTTAACAGAACACAGAAAACTTGAATGCAGTCAACAACATTGTGTCTTTCTCTACTATTTTTGCATAACAACAATGATCAAACTTAAGCCGCGCCTTTCCTACATAAAAAATAGCTTCAATACAATTTACAGGTCGCCATTGGAGCTTCACGCGCAGCAGCTCCCTAGCAGCGGCGCCAAAAATGTCAAGGCTAGGGACTTGCTACGCGCCGTGTGCGAGCCACAAAGGCTCCTAGCACACAGTCATACAACAGACAAGCTCACAAGGAAAAACGGTGTGTCACTCACCTTCCTGCGTAGTTGCGAATAAAGGATTCCCGCGCCGCGAAGAAGAGGGAGACGCCGCTACGCCGCGCTCAACCGCCTCGCCGTCGTCGTGCCGCCGCAACGCTCGATCGCACACACACTCTCACACTCTCTCTCACACGCACACACACACAAGGAGATGGTGAAGGAGAAGGTGGAGATGGAGCAAAAGCAGCTTCTATTGCACAATGAGAGAATGACTCAATTTTAGGTTTAATTGGCTTTTATGTGAGCTCACCCCATTCACACTTGGGCGCCCATGCTTAGCCAACTAACCCTAGCATGTTCGTGTTAGAGTGCGCCTCTCATCGGCAATCACTCTACCTTTCCCTATTGGACCGACAAGCCCGATGCCTGACTCTACTTAAATAAATAATACGGTTACGGTGCCCGTCGTAGGCGATAGGGTGTCCGTGAGCCACGAGGGTTAACAGTGACCATTTGATTTTGTTTTTGTTCAATCCCATAGTGAAGCTTTTGGAGCTATGTGCTTTCACTACACCCTACCCTAAGATAGGAATGGTGGCACCATTTTTTCTCCCTAGACTTGACTTTACTTCACAAGCACTTGGAAGATGGTGAATCTCATAGGCATTGCCCTCTCTATCCATGTATTTATAAGTGAAATTTTTCACACAAAAATACTTGAACACAGTATGACCATTGTGAATGGAGTCTGCTTGTATTGAATGAGATAAGTTTAAGGTATTTCCCTTCTTGTTTTTATATAGGTAGAGTTTTTACCAAATTAAGAAAAAGGCTTCAATGGGAATTGGCCTACCAGCATATGCTCAGGCATTTGTTGCACTAGGCTTTGGCATTGTTGGCATAGGATGAAAAGTTGGAATAATGGGAGACCTTTGGCTTGAAAATTTAGCTCGAGATTAGGGTGAGAATGTCTTGGAGAAATCTACATGTGGACTTTCCCCTTCCTAGTTTGCTCCATTTATGAATCAATTTGTAAAGTCACCCTAGAGATATCACTCTTATCTAGTAGTTGCTTCCATGAAGATGTACTCTTCAGTGATGAAAACCTCATTCCAAGAGTCAACACTCTCTTAAACAATAGGAGGGTTGTCCAGCTCTACTAGCTCCTCCAAATTTGGAGTGTGATTGCATTTGGAGTATGAGTACATTTGGCTTGTCTAATTTGAAGTCGGGTTGTGGCGTCACGATCATTGAGAGTGATTTCTTTGGATCAAGATCTTTCATCTTGATTTGAATCTACACCTGCTTGCAAACAGAATCATATCTCGTCCACTTTGATGCCTTCATGGTGTGACAAGTCAGTGGATCAAGTGCCATATTATCAGGTCAAAAAATCTTACTCGAGAATATGTGTTCCTTTTGCCGTGTGAGATTTGAGAGAGAAAATCGACCAAAACTCACACTGGCAATGTAATCCAACAAGGAACCTTGCAATTTGAAACCCTAAACTTAAATTAATTCCACATTAATACAAAGCATGTCATTGTGAATCTCTAATTACAAATTCTTGATATCCTTCAATTTCCCTAAAAATTTGAAACATTGAGTTTTCCCTACACTTGGTTTGAATCCCCTACTCCCATGGTCTTCCATTGGCTCAAATACCTCATGTTTCCCTCTTTTTCTCCTCTTGAATCTCCTTCTCTTCCTCCAATTTGGTGATCTCTGATGTCTTTCTCTATTGAGTAACCTACTTTAAGTTTCTCCACTCAATGCTTTGACTTTGAATTCCCTTAATTGAATGCCTTCACTTCATGATCATTATTGGATGCCCTTGAATGCCCTCTCTTCTTGGATTGCCTTGAATGCTGAAGATCTTGCCTTGTCAAAGATCCTGAATGATTCCCTTGATGAATCTTTCCCTTATGAGTTGAGGTTTTCCCTTCTGTGATGATCCTTGCTTGGATTTCCCTTGCATGCAAGTGCCTCTAAGGATTGCCCATGAGAGCTTTCCTTCTCTTGAGTGTTCCCCTCCCAAATACCTTTCTCTAGATCTGACTTCTCTTCTTGGTGCCCTAAATTTAATATGAGTCTTCCTCTTGAACTCCTCTCCGAGCAATGGATGTGGACCCTGAGTTTCTCCCTTGATCTCCCCTTGCCGTGAGTTGTCTACCCTCTCCTTCAAATTGGTGTGGAAGCCATCATCTTCACTTTGCTGAAGTCCCTTCTTGCTTCTTTAGCCTCCAAAAATTCCTAATTTTGTTGGCTTTATTCCTTATTTTGGCCAAACTAGGCGATCGGCAGTCCAAGAAGCCACCCATATTATGTGGCAAGCCATCGGACCAATCTTCACCAAACTGCTCACTTTTGGCATTGGACATCTTTGCCCTGCCATGGTCTCGCTTTTTTATTTCAACCTCGTTTCAACATTGGTGACATCCAACATCACACAAGTTGACGCAAGTTGAAAAGCACCTCCCACAACATCATGCTCTTGTTGCTTGCACCATTTTTCTTCTTCATCTTCCCCCCATTGACACTATGCGGCCTTAACCTCAAGATGGGTGGCCCTTTATCCCAAATAATTGACCAAAATTTTTAAAAAAAAACATTTTTGGCCCCAAGGCCAAGAGCCAATCCAATGGCCCCAATGTTTGGGCGACCATATAGTGGTCAAAATCCCAAGCCAATTGCCCACTGGCCCAAACCCAAAGCAATATATCTCTCAAAAAAGAATTTGTCTGGATTATGGAATTTTCTATTTTCATTCGATTGTAGCATTTTGTTGTTTTCATCTAGGGTTTGGTCGTTCCCAATCTCGGGATTTGGGCGAAAGGGGGGGGGAGGGGTAAATTTTCTAAAAATTAACTAAAATTCAATTTATAGAAGGGAGTTTTAATGTATTTTGGAAAAAAAATCCGTGAGTTTCTTAGGAAAAAGATGTTGTTTTATCACCTTTGAGCATGCCAGTATAGGGGTGTTTTTAATACCCTTTGAATGCACATGATATAGGCAATTTCTTGTAAGTGACCACACCCCACGGCGTTCCCGGTTTCTTAGCACCATCGTCTGTTTGTTAAAAGAATTTCAGGAGATTTTTCTTCTTTTTTCTCACCAAATACTTCTTTTTTCTTGAATGGTGAGAGTTACAATTTTACATGGACTTGCAAATTTAGGTTGGATGCAACACCAAGGCACTTCCCCAATTGAAATGACTTATTTAATGTGCTCAATGCATGTGACACTCCCACTAACTCGATGAGGGTCAAAATGCTTTTTGATATAGCAGGAGGGAAATAATGGCGTTATACTTAATCTAGAGTACTTCACATGTGTGGTCAACCTTTTTGGGTGGGCAATAAGTACGTAGGGTTAGCTATGAGAGTACTCGAATTAATGCCATTGTGTGATTATCCTAAAGTGTATGGCGCTACTAGCTAGGTACGTCCCTTGCCCCCAATCGTACCTAGCTAGGTATGGAGTGCCTCTCGAGCAAAACCCACCGGGCCGGTGGTCCCCTGCCCCCAATCGTACCTAGCTAGGTATGCGGTGCCTCTCGAGGAGAAGCTCATGATGTTATGCATCGTATGAAAAACGCTAAAAAAGACTCCGTTTTCCTACATGAGAAAATTTCAGAATCTTCTTGCGAATGTGCTCTTGAGCTTTCTTCACACCACAGAAGGCCACTTGGCATCATGTTAGCGATTGCTTTTTTTCGATGGTGGGCGGTCAGGGAATGGTATGGACAAGGTCTTGAGGCAAAGCGAGAAACAAGGCGCAACCAAGTGGTGGCCACAACAGGGGCGAAGCGGGGCAGCACCAGCTTAGAGATGCAGGTGGATTGGGTTGAAGCGAATGTAAAACGTTGGCGGCAGTGTGCAGCAAGGTCAACAACAATGGCAGATCTCTTGAGGCAGGAGCTTGGATAGGCTACAAACGTTTTGAAGACGGCTACATGACCCACGTAAGGCAAAGCATGTGCCTCATCCATAATCTGCTGCTTGCTGCTGCTAGGACAAAACCCCCAATAAAAGGACATGCCCCAAAGCAAGGATACCTTTTGTTTGCCTCTATTCTATTTTTGCTTTCTTTTTTTCTTTTTTTTTTAGCAAACTCACAATTGTGAGTGGATTATATTGAACAACCCAAAAAATTACAAGCTCTTGTCATGCTCTTGTTCAACCATGACCTCATCCAGGGACTATAATTACATCGGCTAACAGGGCAGCCACCCCTACCAACCCGCCCCCTCCTCCTTGACACACAAGGTCCATAATCTTGTCCCTCTTCTGAGATCTTTTATTTACCGATGGCCAAGATTTCCCCCCGCGTCCTAAGCATTCCATCTGCTGACAACAAGGCATTACCAAAGCTAATGTCCTTTACCTGAAGGGTCTCCTCCTTGTCGTCATTGCCCTGAGGCTAAGGACCACTACAATAAGGATTGTCCCAAGCAAAGGGCATCCACGTCTTCAGGCCCAAGTCCGAACCAACAAGACTTCACATTTCCGAATCTCAACCTGATAGCAGTAAGTACCCTCCCTCAGCCGTTCCCTGCTAATCCACAGCAAGTGGAGGAGCCTGTCAGCGTCCTCACTCTGGCACAAAGAGCAGCTCTTGGTCTCAGCCTTCCAAAAGGTCCACCTCGTTTATCTCCACTTCCACAACCTAGTCTACCTGGCCCAACTGACAAGCAATTCACCGTTGCTAAGAACCGACCAACCTCCATGCTATGTGATATTGATGGGGCTTTCTTGGAAGCAGTGGTTGACTTGCAACAGATCAAAGTACCAGAGGAAGCCTAGATCGAAAGAGCCAAGCCTACATCAGAAGACATTTTGTAGATAAGTGTGAAAAGAAAATAGACAACCAATTTATAATAGCTACTTTTGAAAGGAGCAAGCAAATATTCTGTGCACAATATCATTATAGCAAAAACAAGAAAGAGAAGTTGCATGATGAGCCCAAATGATATATACACAAACAAAATTAAGAAAAAAGAAGTAACTCATTCTAAAAGGAAATCAAGACATGTCTTAAGGTTCTCTACTTTACTCCATGAACAAATACACATTCTCTCCAAAACAACCAAAGATTGCTATAAAAAAATGCATGCTTATGACGAGCAAAATCTCAAAGTACGCACATGTGAGAAAAAGAAGGCTAGTGCCTCGATTGATAGCACAAATTTGTCAACCACAAAAGAAACAACAAAAGAAGGGGCATAAACCAAAAAGCAAATATTAAAGTACCTCAGCAAAGGTAAACCTACATTGGTGAATTTTTAATCAGCTAAAATCTCACAATCACAGCTACTTTCCAATTTCCAAGCTTGCCTTGAAGGAAATCAGTATGATCTACCAGGTATTAGTGTAAATGTCATTGAATGCTTCAAATTTAAACCTAGAATATGAGAGATTTTCAAGTCTGCCCTTTCTTTCTCTAGTTGGAAAAAATGTTTTTGGCAAGCCTTGATCACTTCTATCACTTGTCAATGAGACTCATTTAGAGGCCTGCATAATCTACATCCCAACTGGCTTCATGATAGTTTTACACCAATATTTTTTGTTTTTCATAAAATGCCAGGGAAAGTCGGCACCTACATACGTGTTAGATGTAACACATACCTTGGTGACTTCATGAACGAGTATATTATGGGATAGTTTTAACCTGCCATGCTCTTTTTGGGTTTTCTTTCTTGGTTTTTTTTTTTGGGGGGCAGGCCATTGGAGTGGGGGGGGGGGGGGGGGGGGGGTTTGTTTACATTTGACTTACTCATGTAAAGCATTAAAATCTATTTAAAATTTCAAATCATAAATCTGTCCTTCGATTTAAGAGCCTCATACAGGTCTTTTTTTCTTTTCTTTTCTTCTTTTAGAATGCCACCATGAACCTTCACACCTATTTTCCACTCATACACCGACTTGTTCGCATGTATATTCATGTTGGCATCTGTTCAATCTGTGTCAATAATTGTTTTAGGTATAATAGCCAGGTGAAATAATGAAATAAGAGTCCAAACCTAATTGCTTTACAGAGTTTTAAAACAACAGATGAGGAACAAGTTCAAGTCCCGTAAGAAAAACACGGCAGACTCTCTAGCTGACTTTGTCAACAGACAGACTGCACTACCATCCGAAACTCTCCCTGAAGAATGAATATGGTTGGATCAGAGTGCAGCAAAGAATTTTGCGGCCATAGCCTGAAAACGCCAAAAGTGTCTGGTTTCTAGAATTCCATATGAACATCTTGTCAACATGCAACACTAACTTGTTCAACTCAAAACTGAGAGTCCTGATGCCTTAGGGATCTCCTATGCTTTTCTCCCCACGCAGGAATTTTGACAGTACTAGAAAGATGTTGCTTTGTTTTTTTATGCTGATATGACTCTCCAAGGTTACCCCGGCAGTTTGAAGCTCCGCACCGACATTTTACAGTTGGGCCAAATTGAACAAACCTGTCCATGCCATTAAGATATCATCAAACAAAAACTTCCTTTATACAAAAAATCAAGAAGGATAAGGGTCTGCACCTGTAGTCATACGTCAATGCCTCTCCATCCTTGATATCCCGTATTGCAAAAATACCTACCCTGATCTCTCCATCAACCCGCCTACATAAAGAGACAAAAAACCCTCATCATGATGTTTACATGTAAATTCTGATCCAAGAATTTGTCCATTAAGCACATCTCTATGTGGGCACATCCCTGTTCAACACATACCATTTCTCTAGGTTGCAATTTGGATCACAACTGTGGTTGACAAACCGAGCTGCATTTCCCTTGTAAGTCGCATCGATGATGAAATCTTTTCCAATCTCGCACATGTAGAAATTGTGATCCCCTCTCTCTTTCAAGGTCCATAAACGCTCTTCACACATGGCTTCATTTATAACTACACTCCAGATAGCTAACAGAATTACATGCATTCATCAAAGGGATGTCACCAGATTGTGAGTGCCAATACCTTCTCCAACGTATTCAATGATAAACTCTCCCTGTACAACAGCCTCGGTGATCTGAACACCCCATCCACATTCCCTGGTCTACATATACAGATCCAACACTTTACAGAAACTGATATCATCCTTACAAAAGAAATGGTCAACAGAAGAGCTTTACATAGAGATTGCAGATAATTCACACAACAGGTTGCTGTAGGCAAAACCAACATGAGAAGCAGGAATAGAGGCGGAGAAAGAACACAAACACTCCACCACAGCCAAAAGAAGCAAGGAAAACGTCAAGATTGTACATGCATAATTATCAAGTACTTGTGTGGCTGACGCGAAGGGGCATGATTTGCATCCAAAACACAGTCAAATGAGAAACTTTAAACCCCTAATAAGCCCCAATTCTTGGCCGCTGTTTCAAAGCACATACTAAAATCAAGAGATACCCCGCCTTTAATCTCCCAGGGTACTACTCCAAATATGAAGCTAGCCGATCCTGAAAGGCAGCCTTCAAGTGGGAGCAATTGCCACCTTTGATCTTGAGGGCCAATTCAAGAGAAAGGGGAACCCCCAAGTTGTTTCTTATAGAGGAAGTCGATTTGATACAGAAAATCTAGCTGCACTCATATCTTGTTTTTATAGCACTTTCAGTAAAGCAAGCTATCCTTGGCAGCTTGTTTCCTTCTCTCTTATCCTACTCCAAAGCATGCATAATAGTCCATTTTTTTTGAGGGGCCCAGTCTAAACCTTCTCAAACAAACATGGTGATTTTAAGGTTAGATAGCTGCAAAAAGAATTGAGTTACCTTAACAAGCTTGATTCTCTTCTCTTTGCGAAAAGGTTTGTTTCCACATTTCTCATTGCAGGTGCAACTCCTTGAGCAGCTCATGGATTGAGCTCTGCCAGATCACATGTATGTGAACGCATGCAACGCGCACACAGACACACCCACGAATGTAAATGCCATTAGGACTCTTTATATCAAAATTAAAAAAGTGTACTAAACACAACCTTGACGCAACACTGAAAAGCAGACCAGCAATAAACCGGATTTAAATTCATTGCTTTTCATTTCTGTTTTTCGCCAAAATTTAGACATCAAACCTGCATTCGCAGTTGTCACGACAAGAACTTTTACAAGTGCAGCCAACTCCATCATCAAAGTTGTCACGTTTCTTCTTAACAAGGAATATATCTACACATGGATAAGAAACTCAAACAAACCTCTAGAGGTCCAGCATAAGGACCTCACAGTTGGTCAACATAAAAGAGCAAAAAAAAACAATGTAGGCATCCTTTA